>NC_046645.1:24070339-24420866 GCF_900324485.2 Mastacembelus armatus | reverse complement strand
CTGTCAGTTTTAATGAGGTTTTGCTTGGTTTAATGTCAAACTTACAAACAAGAGAAATGTTGCTGGATCAGGGCTGTGAGGAGCAGGAAGGATTTGTTATGACAGGACTCCTTGTGCTGATGCTCTGCGGTTTAGGAGAACAGGAAGAAACAGTGGGTTTTATTGTGATGTATTGAGTTAGTCTGGCTGAAAGGAGAGGGCAGTGTCTTTGGCACTAACAGAAAATGTCAGTTAAGAGTAAACTGCATAATTTAGTCATTGCATGACTTTTGCTTATTGAATTTTTACGTGTGTGTGTCTGTGTTTGCTCTTTAAACGTCAGAGTTACATCAGGGTGTGTTTCCATAATGGCCATAATTTGACTGAGGCGGCGACACTGATTCACTTTGACAGTGAGGATCATAATCGTGCCCCAGTTTGTCCGTAAACCAGTGGAGTCTGTGCTCATCTTATCACCATCACATCCACACTGAGTCAGCCTCCCAGCCATGAAGCTTTGGAAGAACTCAAGGCTGCTCTTTAATCATTATTTTCTCATCCAGTTCCTTGTTCCAACAGCACAGACACTGACGGTTCATCAGCCCTCCTCCTCCTCTTCCTCTCCTCCTCCTCTCCTCACAGCCTGGACTTCAGCCCAGTGTTTCTCCGACTTGATTGTCTTTCTAACTTCACTTCTTGTGGATGTGTTAGTGCCCACCCTGACATGTAGGCTACGGCTCCTGCTTTGGTCCTGTTTTTAGGGTCCACGGTGAAATATCACCTGCTTCACTTTTACACCGAAAAATGGAGTTACCAATAGCACTTCTCTCTCATTATTATGGGATGCTGTTAGCATTAGCTGGCTGATACCTTTCTGAGGATTTTAATGTTAATAACTAGTCAGCTAATATAACTACTTATGTTTATACTGTAGTGACACATCCTTCAGCTTTTTTTTCCTCTTTTTCCTGGTGTCCCTGTCTGGTCCCTGTGGCTGACTGTTTATTGTGTATTCTCCAGATCCTGTGGTCTGTGGGCTTAGCGTAGTGCCCATCACTTGTATACTATGGGCTTGTGTAGGCCATGCCTGTACTATTTGTGTACATATTCTGTCCTGCTGAGTGTTAGGATACACTGTTTGTGTCACACCCCATATTTTAGCCTGTTTAATTAGGAAAGTGTCTGTGCTGTGTACTGGTCCATCGTCTGTGACGTTAAAACATCCGATACTGTCACAAATAAAGAAGTGACACGTGTGTGTCCTGGTCTCAGGTCAGAGCTGAGGAGCGTCAGAGCACCCAGCACACACAAGTCCTGCTCAGTTTCATCACAGTTGTCGTTTAGAGAACAGACTCTGCCCCATCAGGCTGTTAATTAGTGAGTCAAAAACAGACTTGACTCAGGGGCTTCTTGACTGATTATTAAACCTATTGATGATCAGTCAGGAGATTTATTCCACCATACAGTTTTACACTTTTCATTCACACCAATGACAGTGGGCTACCAAGACCCTCAGGACCAGGGTTGGGTTTAGTGTCTGGACCAGGGAGCCTTCGACATGTGGACGGGAGGAGCCTGGAGGGCAATGGTGAAGGACTGTGCAGAGCGTCCAAATGATCTCAGCTTCACTGTGCATGTGTTTTTTTTTTGTTTTGTTTTTTTTTTAGCCATCACATACCTCGCGCACACACGCACACACACACACACACACACACACACCTCGCCTCGCCTCAGTTGGCCCCTGAAGGCAATATGCTGGGGCGGGGCTGGGCAGATGGTTGTACGGAGAAGGTTGTGTGTGTCTGTGTGTGTGGGGGGGGGGGGATGGGATGGGATGAGATGCTATGCTTACAATAACGTGCATAATCAATGTGCTACACACACACACACACCGATGGATGATTAGTTAATCACACCCTGTGTGTGTGTGTGAGAGAAATGATCATGTGAGTTGCAGTGTGTGCAAAATCAAACATATAAATCATTTAAAAATAAAAACACAGTAAAGGGTTAACTGATTACTGGATCAATAGAACAGCACAAACATCACACACCTGATCTGTATGTTCAGGCTGGGCTCAGATTGCTTTTCTCTGGACAACTGGGGAATAACAGTTTTACTACTCATTAATCTGCAAGTTATTTTCTTGATGAGCTGACACATTTCAGAAGCGGAGGTGAATTATAGATCACCTAAATAGTTGGATAGATTCATTTTGTTGATTCATTTCAGCTCTAGGTAATTCACTCATTAATCCATTGGTCTCTGACAGCTCAGCGTTAATTCTGTGGATAAACAGGTTTGTTTATCTGAGCTCTGAACCCCCGAAGAGCTGAGGTGAGAAAGATAACTGAAAAGCTGTGTAATAACAGGGCGTTATCTGAGTGACCTCAAAACACAAAGGATTATGGGTAAAAATGAGAGGTATTTTTGACACACGATAAGAGATTATGATCCGTTTGCGTCACCTCTGCAGCTGACGTTCCCTCGGGCAAGGCAGTGAACTTCAGCTGATCCATGCAGGGTGTGTGTCCCCCGCTAAGACACAGTCTGTCATTTGGTCACGCTCTGCTTTATCCTGGGCTTTATTTAGTTTTCTGTTCTCTTGGCCTCTCCTCTTGCTTCTTTACTTCCTCTCCCTGTGTCTCTGCCCCATCGCTCAGACTCATCATGTCCTTCACTCATACAAAAGAAACCAGCTCCGCCCACTCTTCTTCTCACTTTCTCCTCATCTATCTGGTGTTTTGTGTTTGGCCTCCTTTTCAGAAGCACCATCTGTCTCTGCACACTTAAATATTGTACTGCAGTTGTGAGGACTGTCAGTCCTTTCACGAAGTGATTGCAGCAAACTGATGTGTGGAACTTTATTCCAGGCGACTTTTCAGCAAACTGCAGCCTGTGTTCATTGTGAAACACCAAACTGACGGTCAGCCAACATCGGGTTATCGATGAGTTTCTGCAGTTTGACCTCCACTGTTGGAAGTTGTCCAACAGCCGTCTGCAGCTTTTAGGATCTGTCGGTGGGAGAGAAGCGCTCTGATTGGCTGTTCACCTTAGCTGATCAGTGTAATCTCCATGATTTCACCCATTTAGTGCAGTTATTTCTCTCCTCCACCTCTTCCTTTCTCCTTCCCCAACCACAGACCAAGTCCTGCCAACAGCAGCTCCACCTGCAGCTTCTTCTCAGACATGTTCTGGATCAGAAGCAGCTATAAACCGTCTGTGGTGTGAAGATGGTCAGCAAACGCTGCTTGGTTACTCTTTGTATATCTGCACTATAGGTCTTCTACTGTCCCTGTTTGAGTGACCAATCCAGACTACTGCCCCCTGCTGGTGTGGAGAGGTATTTCCTCTCACCACGTGCAGAGGTGTTTGTTCAGTGACACTTTTTGGTACAGATGAATGTGACGTTCAGAGACAGCAATCGACCTTCATTACTGCTGGTTATTTGCTGTCGGTTTGATGTCTCCGCTCTAACAGCTGCCAGGATCCTGGTACTGGAAGTGTGATACGTGTTAGGGAAAAAAAAAAACAGTGCAAACCAGTAATGCTATCCTTTTCACTTTTGCACACGGACAGGAAGTGGTGACGTGCAGTCCTTTTATCTGCAGTGTCTGATTTTCCACCAGTCAGACCAGATAAAGATTAAAAATGTCTTTAATGCAGAAAAAAACAGAGTAAACCAGGGACTCCCCCGAGGTTGGAACTTCAAAGAGCTAAATTATAATGGGTGTGGTTGAGAAGTGTGTGTGTGTGTGTGTGTGTGTGTGTGTCCTCATGCTGCCAAGTCTGGTCTGTGAAATATGTAAAAATCCACATTTGAAGTCTAGCCTCAGGGTCTGTCTCATTGCTGTGACGAGTCGACAGACAGAGCAACCACAATTTGATCAGTGCTCTTCACGTTGTGTCACACAGACCTGTGCACGGCCTGTGCTGCTGTTTCACTTCACGCTGCTGAGGGGGTCCCCAAATGTTTTCTTCTTCCTGTTTTGTTCCTTTGTTTTTGCCAGCAGACCGTGACAATGTCTCCATCGCGTCTCTGGCTCTGTCATGGTGGGTATTATTGTGTGCACTGACCGTCCCGCTCGGTTCAGTGTGTGTGGAAACACAGATTTTTCTGAGTGACTCACATTTTTCTCCTATTCCAATAATTGATGCTCAGTTGGTGTGGGAAACTAGACATCATGTGAAAGCACAATGCCTCATGATTTTTACTGTGTGCACCTTTTTGAGATGCTAATAGTACAGAACAATCAGTTGGTTGTTTTATCGTGGTAGATTGGCAGAAGTCTGAAGACCAAAAGGAGACCAGGCCGTTAGAGAAATCCATAAAACCACTTTTCCAGTCATCTTGTCTGGGGTCTGTCCAGACAAAAAGGGGGTGGCCCCTAATGGGTTAATCCACTAATGGTTCCAGGTCTGTTGCTGTCTGGAACATTTCTGTGCAACCGGTGCTAAAAACTGACTCGACACAGTATATGATGTTTTACCACAACTGATGTTTCAGACCAACTCTAATGCCTCTCACCTGTTAAATAAGGATTTGAGCCATTTTAAAGTAGATGGCTGCTCTACAGGCTGTGTGATGAACACACAGAGGATGTTTTTCTAGTTGTACAGTGAAGTTTATGGGGTTTTTGGAAGCGCGTGCATGGCCTTACAATCCCTGTACATGGATCATATAAAGATCATGGAGATAACAAAGACACAGGGCATCTGGATGATAGAGCTGTGTAGGTGTTTTATTGATCCTGTGAACTGATATGAATCATGTAGCAACTATTGATTGACATTCACTCACTTTCCTCTGTGTAGTCCTTGCTGACCTCAGTGGACCCCCAGCAGCAGTGATGTGTTGTTCCTGCTGCTCAGTGACTGATGAAACATGAGTCGATAAAACATGACCTGAGTGATTCTACATTTTAAAGCGACACTGGGTTATATTTCTGCAGTAGCTCTGGATGGTTCTCAAACTAATTGGATTCTCCTGCAGCTCTAAAGAAGAATCAGCCACTAAACTCTGAGTTCACCTGCACTACCTACCTGCTGCACTTCCTCTGCTATCACACTGACTGAAATCCCACTACCAAAACTCTGCAGCATCTGCTGCACATGAACTCAGTGTTTGGTGTATAAATGCACAGTGTTTCAGCTTCTTTTCTGTCTATTAATAGCAAAGAGGGAAATCTGAACATTCAAGCAGCAGATGGCTCGTGTTGCCAAAGACAAACGTTGCTGGTGTAAACATTGTGTCAGCTGTCACTAATATTAACCAATGAGTAACTTAAAGGACAGACCAAAGTGAAGCTTGTCGGTTTGTGTTAATGTTGCTCTGTGTCTGCTGGATACAGAAAATGCAGCTGTTGCCCAAAACATTTTTATAAGGTGATCAGTTGTGTGTCGCTGTGTTTACAGCTTGTTACGCTGCACCCAAGGGCTCAAATATTCAGTGAGCTTCAATACAGAGCAGGTTCAGCTGCAGACAGGAGTATTTTATTCTCAGTAAACCACAGAAAACATACCAAATGTAAAATGGTCATCCACACCTTTATGTCAGTTAGACATGCTGAAGTCTGGTTACTGGTTTAAGGTTTTTTTTAAATGAATGGCAGCAATATGTCTCAAAGAAGTTGGGGACAGAGGAAACAAAAAGACTGGAAAAGTACAAGGAAGAGCGGGAAGAGCATTTGCAACTAATGACGTTGACAACAGGTCAGTAACATGACTGGGTGTAAAAAGAGTCAGTCTGCATCTACCCAGCAGTATATAAAGTAACTTCAAATTAGAAGTATATAAGGTAGTTAACGTCAGCTACCCGGCGGTATGTAAAGTACTTCAAATCAGAAGTATATAAGGTAGTTAACGTCAGCCTACCCAGCGGTATATAAAGTACTTCAAATTAGAAGTACATAGTAGTTAGCGTCAGCTACCCGGCGGTATGTAACGTACTTCAAATTAGAAGTATATAAGGTAGTTAACGCAGCTACCCCGGCGGTATATAAAGTACTTCAAATTAGAAGTATATAAGGTAGTTAACGTCCAGCTACCCAGCGGTATATAAAGTACTTCAAATTAGAAGTACATAAGGTAGTTAGCGTCAGCTACCCAGCGGTATGTAAAGTATTTCATATCAGAAGTACATAAGGTAGTTAGCGTCAGCTACGCGGCGGTATGTAAAGTACTTCAAATCAGAAGTACATAAGGTAGTTAGCGTCAGCTACCCGGCGGTATGTAAAGTATTTCATATCAGAAGTACATAAGGTAGTTAGCGTCAGCTACGCGGCGGTATGTAAAGTACTTCAAATCAGAAGTACATAAGGTAGTTAGCGTCAGCTACCCGGCGGTATGTAAAGTACTTCAAATCAGAAGTACATAAGGTAGTTCGTCAGCTACCCCGGCGGTATGTAAAGTACTTCAAATCATAAGGTAGTTAGCGCCAGCTACCCGGCGTATATAAGTACTTCAAATCAGAAGTACATAAGGTAGTTAGCGTCAGCTACCCAGCGGTATATAAAGTACTTCAAATTAGAAGTATATAAGGTAGTTAACATCATCTACCCAGCAGTATATAAAGTACTTCAAATTAGAAGTATATAAGGTAGTTAACATCAGCTCCATCTTTACCAGCTGCAACATTAAAGTGATCAACACAATAATCCATCAATAATTAGAATCCAATAATATCAGATACATTCATGTGAAATGGGCCATTCTGCACAATGACTACTTTTACTTTGGATACTTCAAGTACATTTGGATCATGGTACTTTTGGATTTTTACTACAGTAATACTTTGAAGGCAGGACTTTTACTTAGAGGATTTTTACTGTGTGGTATTCTACAGTTACTGCAGAAAAGTACACTGAGTACCCAACATGGTGTGTTGTCTGGATAGTGTCTGAGTGTGGTGTTACAGACAAAGGTGACTGGACAGTTTCTGTCTGGTTGGGAAAACCCTCAGACTGTTACACATCGTCTGCTGATCATTTTTAGAAGGTGTGTGTGTGGGTTTGTTTGATGACATGACTGTTGAAACTGACAGCAGTGTCTGAAATGTGAGCTCTGTCTCCTCTAAACAGTATGTGTGTTTGTGTGTGTGTGTGATGTGTGTGTATGTTAAACAGGGATTGTTTGTGTGTGATGTGATAAACACACAGAACCTGCAGACACACAATGTGTGTGTGTGTGTGTTCAGAGGTGGGTTTAGTTTTCCTGTTGCATTTCCTGTGTGTGTGTGTGTGTTTGTGTTTGTGTGTGATGTGTGTGTATGTTAAACAGGGATTGTTTGTGTGTGATGTGATAAACACACAGAACCTGCAGACACCACAATGTGTGTGTGTGTGTGTGTGTGTGTTCAGAGGTAGGTTTTCCTGTTGCATTTCCTGTGTGTGTGTGTGTGTGTGTGTGTGTGTGTGTGTGTGTGTGTGTGTGTGTGTGTGTGTGTGTGTGTGTGTGTGTGTGTGTGCTATATTCCCACTTTCTTGTGAGTCACCTGTGACACGGTGACATCACAGTCCCTGGGAGGTGGTTCTGGTCACAAAAGGCCGTCAGAGCTTCACTCTCTCCTTCACTTCGACTCTGCTGATCAACATCTTCTCTCCTCAGACACACAGATCAGTTTTGTTGTTGTTTCTTTGTGGGTCAGACTGAAGCTGTGAACATGTGGATCTGCTCCTGCTAAGGTAAGACCACCAGCTGCTGCGTGGAGTGAGGCCATCAATCTTATGTTTGATTAAAACTCTGTAAACTTAGATTTCAGAATTTCTGATGCTGTGCATCAACACTCCAGCTGATTGTTTGTTTCTTGTTGCTTGTTTTTTTTTTTATTTTTATTTTTTTTTTATCTGTAGGTATTAATAGATGATAATGATATGATGATAGATGTGTGCCCAGGACAAATAAACAAAACAAACAGAAATGACAAAAGCAGATAAAGCAGCAAAAGGAGACACTAATGAATCTGATAGCAAAGTGGTTTTTGTTTATTATGAAGAGAAAAAATCTAAACTGTGACTTTCATGAATTGTTGAAAGGAAAAAAGAGTTTTTTGGGGTTTTTTTTTCGGTGTCCTGTTAATTTTCTTGTGATTTTCACTCGCCTGCGGTGCAAATGCATCATGTGCATGGTGCTGTCACACCCTCACAAACAGCAGCTGCTGGTCATAGCCCAGCTCAGTGAGAGGTGATTATCACGGTGACAAATGACTGTGGTGCTTTTATTTTGGCTGGTGCTCTGTGAAGAGACAAAGTGAGTGTTTTTGTGATGTGTTTGTTCTTTTGCATGTTGCTGTGAAAACGTTCTCACAGACATAAACAGACTGATTTTGTTGGTTGTTGCTGTTGAGAAACAGTTTTCTGTGGCTGGAGGAGCTTTGTCCTGTCTGAGGAAATAACCCTGGTTATGTTATCAGAGGTTTGGCATGTTTAAAACCAGATGAGCTGCATTATGGGAAATGTAGGATCTGGTGTTAATGGAGCTTGACCTGTGCCAGGAAATAAAAATTGAGACAGTGGTTGTTTTCTCTGGTGTGGATCAGGGCTTTAGCTACCACATCAGATGATCCGGTGTGCTCACTGGTCCGATGTGAAGGAAACGTAGCTCTGTGCTTTGTCCAATAGCTGCCAGCATCTCTAGCAGCCTCCCAGCATGCAAAGTGCACCAGGCTTCAGGAACCACTTGGTCTGACGTGCAGAGAGCAATGTGTAATTAGACCAGATCAAGGTCAGATCACTTTCCCACCACAAACTATGAATTCATTTGGGCTGGGACCACTTCCTCCAGAGGGTCTTGATGTGGTGGTTTTGGTCTGGACCCAGGAGGATTGTTGTGTTCAGATCAGACCAGAGTGATTCAACAGGGCTGCACTACAGCCTGAGGCTCAGCTGTTTACTGTGGAAACTGTGGGAGTGACCTGCTGAGCTAAAAAGGTTTGTTTTCACCTGGAGAATCATCTGGGGCACTCGGGGACCATCAGCATTCATTTATGTTTTACCTATGGTCGTATGAGCCTGAGCACAAATATGTTCAGTCTGACAGTGTTGATTTTATTAATTAATGATTTGTTTGTGTTGAGGTGCAATAAACAGCCTCAGTGTTGTTTGTGTGGGCTTTGACCCTCGTAGACTCTCCTGAGGCGTCTTGTGTCCACTGGAGAATTTCATCCAGTCTATGTGTTGTGTGACAGTGTCGGTCATTAAAGTGTCTTTGTTTTTTGGCTGCATCAAAACTGTGTGTGTGTGTGTGTGTGTGTGTGTGTGTGTGTGTGTGTGTGTGTGTGTGTGTGTGTGTGTGTGTGTGTCTGTCGTACTTTGGGCAGAAAGTTGCTGTTTTCCTTCGCACAGCATTTACATCTGAGTCACACACACACACACACACCATAATTTAGTCAGCATTGTGTGTGCTTTCACACACCATAATTTAGTCAGCATTGTGTGTGTGTGTGTGTGTGTGTGTGTGTGTGTGTGGATCAAACAGACCACTTTGTGAGCAAATGGAAACTTTTGGTTCTGTCTTTCTGGCTTCAACCAAACTAGCACTTGGTGTTTTAATATTTTACTTCAAACTGAATTAACGAGAATTGTTCCATTTAAATGGGAATAAAACTATTCTGTGCCAGTATTTAATATCTCCATGTTTGAGGTTATTTCTTTTTCATGATTGCATGAAAAGCTTTTTGAACAGCACCCTGGGAGAACCAGGCCTTTCACTGACGAGTAGGATCATTCAGAAATAGCAGGCAGGGCTTGTTTATTTCCATAGCACCTTCGACAGCAAGAACAATTCACAGGGTCCACATAGGACGTACAGGGTGGGTAGGACGATATGACACCAGAGAAATACATTACAGATCTGTTAGTTGCCAGTGGTGCTGAAATTTATTAATTAGTCAATAATAAAGAATTGATTCCTGATCTAAGTAATTTGTTAAGGGATTATTTTGTGATAGTGTGAATGCTGCTTCAACACCTGCTGCTTCAGCATTCACACTATTGTTATCCTGTGTCTATTATTATTGTTCCGTGTGTTTTTCGGTTGCTATTTTCTTCCGCATACTTTGTGCTAGAAAGACCGTTCAAATATCAAAACGTTCAGCTTCTTAAGGACATTACTGCTTGTGAACAGCTTTTTGATATCTTTCATGTTTTTTAAGATATTCAGCTTTTTTTCAAATTTTTTGTCCCATTGAAATGAATGGAGAGAATGTTCAAATCCTCTTCAACTTTGTCCTCTTTCAGGTTTAACTACTTCAGCATACTTTCAGCTAGAAACACCATTCGACCTTTAAACAGGTCAGAAGGCATTAATCTATTAGTCTTGTGTTCAGCTTTTTGATATCTGTTACGGTTTTTGATTAATCGCAGTTTAAGTTTTATGGGTTTTTTTTAGCTCTTTCCTGAATTTTACATTGGTGTCTATGGGAGAGAGCTACAGCGCGTGATGTCATCAGTGACATCACACGCTCTAGCTTTTGCCCTTCAGCTTTTTTCAAATTTTTTTGTCTGTTTTCTTCTCTTCTTGTGTCAACTTTCAGCTTAACAAACAATTTGTACATCATAGTAGTAGAGATTTTTGTCTTCTTTCGGGTAATGCTACTCTCACTTTGATAGGACCTATGGTTTTTCCACCAGGTGGCCAAAGAGAGTGACTGCTCAATCTCTCATTCACTCCCTTTATAAAGAGCTCCAGCATTTCTAGTGAAAAACACAAATGAAGGCTGGTTCTAACTCGCCACCAATCCTTCATTTTTTGGAATATCTTCACAATAAGTGGATCAGTCTCTTTGTTGAAGCCTCCTGACACTGTTAATAAAAGAATTTTGATAGGTCTTATAGTTTTTCTGTAGTCCTCCATTTTGTGAGGTGAAGTTTTCTCAGTTTCTCTACTCAGCGTGTATAAAGGGCTGTGTCACTGTCACTCCCCCTCCCACTCTGGGCTTAGGTCACCATAGCAACAGCTCAACACAAAGCAATAGCAGCATAGCAGCTGTCTGTGGTTGGTAATTAGACTGACTGGCTGCCTAATGTCCACTGCTGTTACACATGGGGGCCATTCTCAGTTATTTCGAGCAAGTGACTCTGTGGCTGTTTTAAATGTCAGCCATGGTGTTGTCTCCCAGCAGGCCATGCTTGGACTTTCACAATAAAAGTCTATAGTCATTAATAGGAAGATATTACATTTTTGTAAAGTATATGGTACATTCAAAATAAGGTCCTGATTCTAATAAAAGGTCCCAAGAGTCTCCTGCCGGACTTTGTCTTTTCAAGATAAGCCCTGAAACAGCAACTCAATATAAAAATGGTCGTTGCCTATTGGCATACAGCTTCAGGCACCAAGTGAGGCCATTTTTAGTATCAGCCATGGTGTCTGCTACCAGGGCATGGTGAGACTTTCACAATAAAAGTTTACAGTTATTTACAGGAAGTTAATGCAGTGTTCCAAAGAATAACAAATAATCAAAATTAAAGTTCAGATCTTAAGTCATGGTTACATGAGTCTTCTGCGGCAGGCTGCCTTTTAAAATAAAAGCATTTTTATTTCATGGTTTCAAAATAGAAACTAAGAAATGCTAATATTTTCTCTTTTCCAGCACATTTTTCCCTTTCAGCCTTTTTATCACTGCACATCTGTTCATTCTTTATTCATACTACTTCATATTTCTTCATATCTTCCCTTTGTCAGTCTTTCCTTCCATCTTCTCTTCTTTCTCCAAGAAAACCGTCCTTCAAATATTTGTGATTTGCTTACACAGCCTTTACCTTCTCTATTTTTCAGCAATATTTATTAGTTTTTAAACTATACATTGTTTCTGTCTATACAGTCTTTCTACAAGTTCAGTTTTTTGCTGTTTCATTCTTCCCTTTTTTTCTCTCATATTTAAATCCTTTAGTTCTTCCTTCGTTCCCTACACTGTCTTCTTTCATGTTAGTTTAACACTTCTTTCTTTAACAATTTCTACATCATATGATTCTCTTTCCAGCCTTTTCAGCAATGTTGAATAGTTTTTTAATTAAACAAGTTAAGCTTCCAACTCCAGTTTTACATTTCAGTTTCCAGGATTCTTCAGGATTGCATTTCAGCCTTCAGCTTAATCAGCAATGCATTTCAGCCATTTTCAGCAATGTTGGGCAGCTTCATTCAGCTTTCAGTATTCACACGCATCTTCCGCAGGAAATGCAATTTTCTAGTTGAACAATGGGAGTTTATTACGTCAGTGTATTTGAAATAAATGTTATAAAATATGAAAAATGTGAATAGTTACCTGTTTGTTTCCTGTGCTGGAGACATTTAATCAGTCAGTCACTGTTTTAACTGCTGTGTCATCTGAATGCTTGCATGTGATTCGTTGATTTTTCTCGCCGCTCACCCTTCCTGCTCTGTGATTGGTGTGTTTCTGTACAGGAGCAGTCGCTGCAGCCGAGCTGAAGATGTCTGATAATGGGGAGGTCGAGGACAAGCCCCCAGCTCCGCCCATGAGGAACACCAGCACCATGATTGGCTCCTGCAACAAGGACCCCGCCCCCCTCAACCACGGCTCCAAGCCCCTGCCGCCGAACCCGGAGGACAAGAAGAAGAAAGACCGATCGATCCGATTCATCCTGACCGGAGGAAGCGATAAGAGTGAGTACCGAGACCACGGTGTCACAGATGCACCATGGGATTGTTTTTTTTATGCAGCACTATCCCCCTTAAACAAAACACTTTAAAAATACATGAACATGAATTTATCTTAACCTTTAGATGCTTTGACAGTTGTCTATGGACACAGGACACATTTGTACACAGGATGGTTCTGGAGATATAAACTATTGTATCTCTACTTTGAAACGGTTCTGTCATCATTAACATGCTTTTCAGAACAAATTGCAAAATAAATCTGATTTGTGTTACTTTGCACAGAGCAGAACAAACCTGATCAGTTTGTAGTTTGAGTTGGTAATGGCAGTGATCAGGTATCGGGACATAAAAACCGTAAATCAACCTCATGTATTTCATGGCTGCACCAAACGCTGTAGATGCCTATAAAATCAGCGTTTCTTTCATTTCATGGCTCAGTGCTGATTTTTATCCTGCTGACAACAGGAATCTCACTGCTGCTGCTTCTTTAGAAATAACCATTTTAATCAGGCTGGGTGTGGCTCTGAACATTAGCTTGATGTTTTGGAGCTGTGTGATTGTAAAAGAAAAGTTTTATAATTTTTATAAATTTGTAATAAATTATGCTAATGACATCGACCCAACAGTGGTTTAAATACCTGATTAGCTTTTTGTTAGTGCTTGTTAAATCCCCTAATAGAGCCTGACATTTGACCCTGACAGCTGCTGGAGATTTAACAGGGACAGATGCCACTTTACAGGAGCGTCACACTGAATTTGTCTGTTTTGTGAAAAACACATTTTTGTCGGTCGTGATCTTTACTGTTTCTTTAAATGGTTTTCTATATAAAAGGGACTGTGGTGATTTGTTTTCATCATCTTTGAACAGTTAAGAGTTAAATGAAAGAGACTCTGACCTTGTTTTTAATTGGCTGTAAAATGTGTTTCAATGATCCTAACACAAGCAGAGACACATATATGCATCTCCATGGTGTCTGGCAGATCAGATTTAATGCTGCTGTGTCACTTACACTTCAAGCTCACAAGGCCAAGTGCACATCCATGACAGGGACACATCAGGACACATCAGGACACATCAGGACACATCAGGACACAGTCCATCCACTTGTGATGCATTTTAGCACCAACACTGGCAACAAGCTGGGATTTTATTGGCAGTGAAATCACATGAAAAGTTGGGTCAAAATGACCTGTAGTGTGCACAGTGTCTAAATGTCCAGGCCTAAACAATCAACAGAAGTCAAAAAACATGACGTTGGACTCTGAGAGCCAGTACCACCTTACTTTTGGTATTTATGAATGAAATGTTGAAGAACCATGAAGCGACAGAGCTGCCACTACTTTATTTTGTAGTGCAACCTTTTTTATGAATCAGAGATGCAAAACGGATCTTATTCAGTTGTTTCCATGTTGTGCATGTCCTTATTCTGTTTTGTCTTGGTGGCCAACAGACAGTTTTACACTGGGGGATAATTAAAGTTATATTCTATTATCATCTGTACCATGTTAAAACCTGTGGACGTCTTTATGGGTGAGAACATTGGTTCGTTCTCTCACTCACTCGTTTTCCTTGAAACAAGCTACAGGATGTTTTTGAGGGATTTAACACAGATCAGTTACCCATGATGCTTTGCAGGTGGTCCTGCAGCATCGTTAGTCATCTCGGGGGCCCAGAGGATCGCCTCACATATGGCGTCGCCTTTGTTTTTTGAGCCGTCTGTAGTTTTATTTTCAGTCTAAAATCCCCTTGTGGTTTGTTCCTCTGTATTATTTATCACTGAATTAAAGACCTTTCAGGGAAGTTTAATGAACTTGAATCTCTTTGTCTGTTTTTAAAGGCATTTTTAAAGATGCAGGATTTTCTGTTCCAGTAGGTTTAATCATTGAATGCAGAATCTCTGCAGCGTTTGACAGAAGTTTCTTTGAAGTCACTGAAAATCTGTTTCTCCTTTTCCTCTCAGCCTATAAAAAGAAGGAGCGTCCAGAGATTTCTTTACCGTCTGATTTCGAACACACCATCCATGTCGGCTTCGATGCTGTCACCGGAGAGTTCACGGTAAGTGAGCGTAGACTTGTGTGTTTGTTCCCCTGTGTGCAGTAACACTCCTACATTTACAGTGTGTGTCTGTGTTTGCATCACGTTTTAAGTGCTTATCAGAGGACCCATGTTCATTGTTGTGTGTAAATGTGTGTGTGTCTGTGTGTTTGATACACACACACTTGGCAAATAATCACATCATCACATCAGACAAAGACGCCTTGTTCAGCCGACTCACTTGATCCGCCTGACTGGGCTCCACAGCCTGGGGTTAAACCTTTGAAACCGTGTTCAGGCTGTTTTATTACTCATGTTGTGGGGACACACAGAACCAGTCAGAACTTTTGGGTTGATCTGGTTTTTTTAGTTGTTTAGTTTTTTTTTGTTTTTTAGTTGCATGAAAACATGCTGAAGCTTCAGTCGTCCAGAGCAAAGCGTTAGAGCAGTGGAGGCAAAACCAGAAAGTGATTGTGAGACATGAAGTCATGGCCTCCCTCCATTGTTCTGCAGCGGTGGAAGAAAATGAAGCTTTGAAATTGGATGTAAACATCAGAACATGCACATAAACAGTGGTCATTTAAAATATACTGAGCAACAACAGAAGAGCCGTCTACAGAGATGGAGAGATGGATGAAATGATGTTTTGATGCTGAGCCCTGAATAGAAGTGGAAAGAGTGTGTGATGGAGTGACCCTGACAGATGATTGGAGAGAGAGAGGGAAAACAAGGAGATGTGACCCACTTATGTGACAAGTACAAATATGACAAAACTGCCTTGTTAAAACTCTTTAGGAAGCCTGTGTGTGTGTGTGCGTGTGTGCGTGTGTTTGTGTGTTTGTGTGTGTGTGTGTGTGTGTGTGTGTGTGTGTGTGTGTGCGTGTGAACCCTTTCAAATTACTGCATTTTTTTTACTAATTTGTCATAAAACCTGATCTGATCTTCATCTGAGTCACAAGTACAGACAAATACAAGGTGCTTAAAATATAAACAGTTTTTATTGAGGGCACATTTCAAAGTTACCCAGTGCTGGGGGAGAGACTAAGTGAACCATGGAGTTAAGTGGTAGAATCTGCTTCAGGACTTCCTGCAGGCCTGTATAATGTTCAGGAGGAGTTTTAGAGTGTTTGTCCCCTCAGAGCTGCTGTAGCTCAGTGTAAGCTCTCTAAGCTCGTTCCACATCAACTCGGTCGGGTTCAGGTCTGGGTTTTGACCCACTGCTCCTAAAGGTGGATTTACTTCAGGATTTAGGGTCAGTGACCTGCTGCACCCAGCTCCACAGCCACCCTGACATTATGCATGAAGACACAGAGATTCCCCCTGGTGTCCGACCATGCAGCCATGACGTTTACCAGTTATTCCTTTAGGCCTTGAGATGTTCTTCTGAATTTGTTTTTACCTGACAGAGATTCTACGTTGTGTCTTTGAGTCAGCTGAGCACCCATTTCTAGTGAGCGTAGCCACAGACCTCAGTGTTTCTAACTGTGCACTAAAGAATGTCTAAAGTCTGTAACATTTCCAGTCAGCAGTTTCTCTTCGAAATGTTGGAGGGTTTTCTAAACCCAAACCTCCAGTTTGGTTTCATTGACTGGACTCCAGGTTTGCTGAATTCAAAATGGATTATATTGTTTTTATTTTTATTTTTTGTCATTAGCTGTCCAACCTGTGATGTCTGCTCTACATTGTTTGAATGATGTATGCAGTATGGGCAAGAATAATACAGTCTTGTGTGTAATATGTGTAGGGCATGCCGGAGCAGTGGGCTCGGCTTCTGCAGACGTCCAACATCACCAAGCTGGAGCAGAAGAAGAATCCTCAGGCCGTCCTCGATGTTTTAAAGTTCTACGACTCAAAAGAAACATCCAACAGCCAAAAATACATGAGCTTCACAGGTACACACACACACACACACACACACATCCTGATCTTTCTTCTTATTGCTTTTTCTAATATCTTCTTGTTTTTCCCTGCAGATAAAACTCTAGATGCCTACAGCTCCTCCACCACAACGGTGAGACTGACTGTTTCGGTACTCTGTGTCCCTCTTTCACCTGTTCACAGGCTGACATGGCTGTGAGGAAGCTTTCATAGCATCACTCAGTTATGTCCATACATGTGTGTTTGCCATCAGTGCAAAACATATCATGTTGGCTGTGATCGGCTGTCAGTGGGATCAGTAGTCACATTATTTTTGTTCATGTTTATCTGCTGCTCGAATCTGACGTTTGGAAGCTGCTGTGGTGGATTTTTTGGAAGGAGGAACCAAAGAAAATGTGAGGTGTAGCCTGATAACCAGCCAGACCCATAACCAGACTGTGTCACGCAGCCAGTCCACCTTAAATCCAACTCAGTAGCTGGTTTCTTGTTGTATCCTCCCACTAACGTCATTTCCAGATGTATATGATTTACAAAATGGAAAAGTCAGTAATATAGTCAGTAATAAAAGTCACTTCAATAATAATAAGAAGAAGAATAAGAAGAAAAATAAGAAGTAATAATAAGTCAACTTCAAACAATAATAACAGAGATAACAGAAAATGACAGCCTTTGCTCTAGATTAATGTCAATTATTACGTTATTAAAGGCGTGTAAAGTTTTAGGTTGCTTTTTGGATTTTCCTTGAAGGACAGCCCTACAGCATGCATGTAAAAAAATCCAACTCAAAATAAAATGTAAAAATGTACGACATGTTAAAAGTGAATAAAACTACAATATCCATCAGATATACTTCAAATGTCAGTCAGCAACCTGACCTGCAGATGCTAAAATAAATCATGGGTTTCAGATAACAAACCATCAGCAGGTTAGTCAGGACATGGAGCTGAGGTTTTTGGTGTAAGGGGTAACAAAGCTGAGCAGAAACTGGAGAGGAACCGTCCTGAAGGGAAATAGTTGCAGAGGATTGAGAGAAACCGGAGGGAGAGCTGCAGTTTGAGACGACGAGCAGCATAGAAGGAAGAGTGGAGGAGATGAGGTTTGATCTGATGAGGTTTAATCTGATGTTTGACAGGATTGTGTTTCCTCTTAACGCCAACTCTAAATCCAAACAGCTCTGAAAATCTCTGTTTCATCCTGACAGCTGAGCTATTCATGGATTTGGAGAACAGCTAATTTCCAATTTAAGAAAAAACATTTTCCTGAGATGTGAGATGTGTTGTTAAGTATTGAGCCAGATATGTTAATGCAAGTTATTTTATTGGCTGATGATCTGAGGATGTGTATTGACAGGATTATATCAGTGCTGATCCAAATGTCAATTCTTTTTGTTAGATTGGATTTTTCTTTTTCATTGTGTGGAAAATCACTGGATTATTTTGTAGTTGAGCAAAAAAATTAAGTTTTTAATTTGTCTTTAAACTCAAACTGATTTTAAAAAGTTGAATTTAGATCAAGAAATGAAACATTTATTTGCATTTATTTGCACATGTTTTCATTTAGAAAAGGAAAATGAAGTTCTAATAAGCTCATAACCAGTTATCTCAATTAAACACAACCATAATGTAGTCACAGTGCAGAACCACATCAGTCAAACCTGCACTCAGCACCTGTTTTGTTTTCAGATAAGAGACTATGCCCTTAAAAAGCATCATGTCCTGATAAATGATCCTATGGAAGCCCGTTTCCGCCACTGGGATGAAAAATAAAATACAGTATCTCTTTATTTTGACTTAGTAAGTCCGAATATTGAGAAAGTATCTCGTTATTTTGACTTACTAAGTCAGAATATTGACAAAGTATCTCATTATTACTAAGTCAGAATATTGAGAAAATATCTTGTTATTTTGACTTACTAAGTCAGAATATTGAGAAAGTATCTGATTATTTTGACTTACTAAATCAGAATATTGAGGAAGTATCTCATTTTGACTTACTAAGTCAGAATTTTGAGAAAGTATCTCATTATTACTAAGTCAGAATATTGAGAAAGTGTCTCATTATTACTAAGTCAGAATTTTGAGAAAGTATCTCATTATTACTAAGTCAGAATATTGAGAAAGTCTCTCATTATTTTGACTAAGTCAGAGTATTGAGAAAGTCTCTCGTTATTTTGACTAAGTCAGAGTATTGAGAAAGTCTCTCGTTATTTTGACTAAGTCAGAATATTGAGAAAGTCTCTCGTTATTTTGACTAAGTCAGAGTATTGAGAAAGTCTCTCGTTATTTTGACTAAGTCAGAGTATTGAGAAAGTCTCTCGTTATTTTGACTAAGTCAGAGTTTTGAGAAAGTCTCTCGTTATTTTGACTAAGTCAGAGTTTTGAGAAAGTCTCTCGTTATTTTGACTAAGTCAGAATATTGAGAAAGTCTCTCGTTATTTTGACTAAGTCAGAATATTGAGAAAGTCTCTCGTTATTTTGACTAAGTCAGAATATTGAGAAAGTCTCTCGTTATTTTGACTAAGTCAGAGTATTGAGAAAGTCTCTCGTTATTTTGACTAAGTCAGAGTATTGAGAAAGTCTCTCGTTATTTTGACTAAGTCAGAATATTGAGAAAGTCTCTCGTTATTTTGACTAAGTCAGAGTATTGAGAAAGTCTCTCGTTATTTTGACTAAGTCAGAGTATTGAGAAAGTCTCTCGTTATTTTGACTAAGTCAGAGTATTGAGAAAGTCTCTCGTTATTTTGACTAAGTCAGAATATTGAGAAAGTATCTCGTTATTTTGACTTACTAAGTCAGAGTATTGACAAAGTATCTCGTTATTTTCACTAAGTCAATATTGACAAAGTATCTTGTTATTTTGACTAAGTCAGAATACTGACAAAGTATCTTGTTATTTTGACTTACTAAGTCAGAATATTGACAAAGTATCTCGGGTTTTTGACTTACTAAGTCAGAATATTGACAAAGTATCTTGTTATTTTGACTTACTAAGTCAGAAAATTGAGAAAGTATCTCATTATTTTGAGTTACTAAGTATCTTGTTATTTTGACTTTGAGGGTCTATTATTTTTCATCCCAGTGGCGGAAACGGGCGTCCATAGGATCCAGACAGATGGAGCCTTAAAGCTTTTTTTGAAGTTTCTTTAGAGACAGAGGAGCCATATCATAAGTGAATTAGCTGATCTCTGGAAAAAATAATTAAAATCCTGTAAATATATTGAAAAAGCAGCTGGTAACAGTGAAGGTTTCCTTCAGTGGTACCAGAGAGAAGCAGCTGAGTGTGTTTAATATGAATCTGCAGAGCCTATTATCTGTGTCACTGAGAGCCAAATTAGTTTTGATGGAGTCTGTCAGCATAGGCCAGTATTGGTAGATAAACTGTAAACAGGCCGACCTGATAATCTGTTGAGTGTGTGTTGGGTCAGTCCACAGACCTGTGCAGGTATTTCACCTGTGCAGCAACACACACCTCACTGGTCCTTACTGATGTCAAAGTCTAATAAAATAAGATAAATAAGAGGTTGTTGCTGCAGGGTAGTCGGTGTCTGGAAGGTGACACTGAACCAAACTGAAGGTGTGACTAAAAAGATGGAGGAAGAAGGAAGTGATGATGATGGCACTCATTGAGGTGCCCTCCTCTTCCTCCCTCCCTCTCTCCCTTTTTCTCTGCATTGTGAATCAGCATCTTTTTCTCCTTTCACCGTTTCCCCGTCTCTGCAGCCTGGCCACCGGCCGAGCGTCAGGCAGGGAGGTAGAGGAGAGAAGAGGAGGGATAGAGAGGCTGTGTGGTGAATGGCATCAGAATCTAGATGTGACCAGAGCATTGAGATACCAACAGCGATGGCGAGAGGAGGGCGAGAGAAACAGGTGGAAAGACAGAGAGAAAGAAGAATGACAGGTTAACTTTAGGGAAACACAGGCAGAGAAGAAGAGCGACAGACGGGCAGAATGAGACGGTGATGCTGTGGGGGCAGTGACAGTGGTATCATGATGGGTTTAGTGTCGCTTTTAGCTCACGTGACCTTGATGTCACTGAGGCGCCGCCCTCTCTCACCTTGTGACATCACACAGAGCGCCAAGGCCGTGTCCGAGACCCCTGCCATAGCAACCGTATCCGAGGACGAGGACGAAGATGAGGCCGAGCCGCCGCCGGTGATCGCCCCCCGACCAGAGCACACCAAATCGGTAAGGACATGTTTTTGACTTTCTGTACTTGTGAGGACCCTCAGTGGCACAATGCATTCTCTGACCCCCACAAACTGGTTTGTTGGGTCCACATTCAAAATGTTTCAGAGAAACTTTTAACACAACGTGACTTAGATCACATCGTCACCTTTTCGCTGCTGGTGGTCAGAGTTAGCAAGAATGTCCACACAGTTAGAAACTTGAACTAAAATAATGGAAAGACATGTTGAAAATTAGCCAACGGCTGTGAAAGTCCTGTTTATGCAGAATGAGACCAAAACAAACATATTTTTTAATTTGCAGTCCTGTTTGGAAAAACGGTCAAACTAGGACTTTTAACACGTCAACAGGTTTGTCCCCATAGCCCAAACTCCCCCTGCTGATGTTCTCACATCAGGTTACTGAAAAGTCAAAGGGTCTGGTGTAACATTTGCTCCAGACAGGTGCTGGTTCACTCGTCTGACACCGTCCTGGAAAATGTCAGTGAACTCCTGCAACAACTGATATTTACCACAGTCACTGAAGGCATGTTTGGAGAAAAAAGGGGAGTATTTAATGAAAAGAGCATCTTGCCAACCATGAAGCGTTCGATGGACACGCACAGACATGGACATCTGCATTTTAGGAAACACCAGCTGCAGCTTGTGCAGTGGCTCATCTGAGCTTCACTAAAAATCTGTGGACACCCAAACATACTGCAAGTCCCTGTGTGAGAACCATGTCTGAAATATATCAGGAAAAGTTTTAGCAAGCTGTGAAGTCTACATGTTGTTCCTGTGTCTGCGTGAACATTTAGAGAAGTTCAGACTTGAACACTGAAGCATCATCTTTATACCTTTCACTTCAAAATAACCAAAACAGTAATCCTGTCACATGACATAAATCAGGATAATCACACACTTGACTTCCACATGTTATTAATGAACGATAAAAACCAGATTCCCTCCATTTAACAGGAGTTTGGTACATAAAACGTGTTTGCAGGCTCTTGATAGTACGAGTGGCAGAACAGGTGTTTTTAACAGTCCACATGTGACACTGGTCAGACACAAAAAGGCCTCAACATGTTTAAGGCTGAAGGTTGAAGGTCTTCTCTGCACTAAACAGTCCCAGATGAGTCGTCCAGGTCCAGCTTGTCCTCAGATGTTTCTCACACACATTAATCTCTACCTGGACCTGTGCTCTAATGAGATCCTGATGCCTTCAGTGTGTGTGGGCGTTTATATTATGTTTATATTTTTCTCAGCAGCTCGGTCAGGTCCGGAGTAAAAACACAAACTTTGTGCTTTTATTTTCTCATGGGTTCTTTTTCTGTTGGCTTTTATTGATCTGATTTGTTTTGACTAAATGTATCAATGAAATTATCTATTAATTTCCTCGGTTTGTAAAGGACTTCAAGTTTGTTGTTTTTTAAAAGTACAGTATAAATAAATGAACTTGACTAAAGTGAGGGTGTGTTCAAAAATTATGCCTTGAATAGTTTTTATTTATCAGTGAACTTCATACAAAATGAGAAACAAACAGCAGCAGGCATGAATAGATGTTATTGTGTCATGAATCAGACCAGTAGGCATCACAAAGTTTCATTTACCGTCGTTTCACCCAGTCTGGTTTCTGTTTTTCAGATTTACACTCGCTCAGTGATCGAGCCGCTGCCTCCTCCTCCGACCAAAGATGCTGCAACCTCCCCCATCTCCCCGCCAACTGCCGCTGCCGCTGCCACTGCTGCCGTCGCACCCGCCCCCTCTGTGGAAGGAGCGCCGAGCAGCCCTCCCAGTGCAAGTCCCGCCCCTGGGCCCTCTGTACCCCGCCCCCAGGACAAAACCCGGAAGAAGAAGATGTCGGACGAGGAGATCCTGGAGAAACTACGTAAGGCTCATTCGTCACATATGTGGACAAACATGAAAATAAATATGTGATACTTCAAAACACTATTACACAGCTCATACAGTGGATTCTGCATTATGCAGATTATAGTATATGGAAGTGACTTTAAAAACATCACCAGTACATTTGACAACTACACTATGTGGACACCTGCTGACTTCAGCAACCCAGCTGCTTCTGCCATTTCCCAGTAGTCTGAATATTGGCACTTTCCCTGCGTCATCAGTGGAACATCACTAACATGTTTATTCAACATCTGGTGCCAAACCTGAGAACAGAAGAGCAATCCTATAGTAATATGTGCATGTCCACATACCTTTGGCCATATTGTTTGTGTTGAAGCATGAAACTGGGTAAAATACAGATTTTCTAAGCACGTTGACCAGTTAACAGTGAGAAATACCTGGTTTCAGTCCAGTGACATTTTCCTACTTTTGATCATTTAAAAGCTTTTGTTAGGTCCTTGTTCTGTGCAGTAATAATGCAAATGCTGTTTTTACCTGCTGTAGTTCAGTGAGGACTCCATCTGCTAGTTTTAGCCTCATTTACACTTTTACGTTTGACAGGCTGATTCATCACATCAGGTTTTTCTGCACACACACACACCTTCTCAGAGCACAGGGTTTGAGTTTATTTTAGACTTAAGGCAGTTTGGTGTTGAAATCAGCAGATTTTTTCTAAGTACTAAACTGTTCTTCATTTTAACAAGTAGTACTCAAAGTGTTGTACTTTTAAAGTGGCACAGTTCTAAATGTAAAATTAGCTGCAGATATTTCCTTCATAATCCTTTATAATCCTGTGGTTTTACTGTTAAAAGTCGACTGCACTTTATGACCTTAGGCTTCCATCTCATGATGAAGATAATGGTTTTATGGTAACATCTGAGTGACTATGAAAGACGTTACGTAAACAAAGAAACGTCCTGCAACCTCTCAGTGGTCAGATGTTCCTTAACACTGAAGCACCATCTTGTCTTTTTTAAGATTGTGTAGATTAAACATCCTACTGATCCTTTCAAAATTAAAGCCCCCACTTCCCGGTACTGAAATGTGCTGCAGTGTGTTTGCCCCGTTGAATAAACGCCTGTATATTTTTTTAAACCATGCCCCACGCTGATCCAGATGTGCTCAGGTCTCCCTCAGCTGGTAAGACCAGGATACTGTACGTCTGTTGGTCTTTGACTGACAGATCTGATATCCACTGTCCCCGCCCCCTCTGTCCAATCCTCACATCTGATTGGTCCTCTTTCCATCGTCCAGTCTCCTTCAGCTGCAGTGACTTCTGTTGTCTGATCACTTTCCTGTTGATGGTAATTGAGCTGCAGACAGAGCTGCTCGTTTCTCTTTTGTTTTTCTTCTTTTTCTCTGTTTCTTTTTGTTTTTCCTTGTGTCTCGACTCCTTTGTTCCTTCATTTGTCTTCAGTTTGTTTAAACCTGACTCTCCTTTTGGTTTCTAATCTGTTTACTTTTCTTCCCTCTCTACCTATCTTCTTTTCTCTCTGCTCCATCCCCTGGTCAGCATGCTGCATTGGCCCGAGTGTGACGAGCGTAGAGTAGAATTAGGATGGATAGAAAGACAACGCATTCTTCTATCCATTCAAATTCACTGTAAAATGAACAGATGTGATTTTAGGGCCTGAGCTTCTCTTCTTGCAGATTTATACAGTTTATGTTGTTTGAGTGAGTTTTTGCTTCTTTCTTTGTCTTTGACTCAGGAACGATTGTGAGTGTTGGGGACCCTAAGAAGAAATATACACGCTTTGAGAAGATTGGACAGGGGTAAGTGATTAGGAGCAGAGCTGACGTATCAAGTCTCCTGCAGTTGGTTCACTCACTTAATGTTTAGTTTATGACCTTTATTTCATAGACTATGCACAGAAAAATATAATGTGCCAGATTTAGCTACTGTCTCTTTCTTTCTTTGGAAATTGTTGGGAGCAACATGTCTCAGAAACAGGACAGGCCCATGTTTCCCACAGTGCAGCGTCATCGCTTTGTGTTTTTATGGAGATTTTACACAGCGTCCCAACTTTTTTGGAAGTGGGGTTGTTTAGTAACACTGTGTTCACGTACAAGACTTAGTTGGTGACTTGCAGTCACCCAAGTTTCTCCAGTCCATAAATATTTAGTCCAGAAACCGACCAAACACTTATGTTTCCACAGAAAGAGTGTGTTATCAGTGTAGCGCAGCATCTGTATGTGTGGGAATCTGAAGGGTTTCTGTGTGTTCTCAGGGCGTCGGGAACAGTGTACACAGCCATAGACATCGCTACAGGACAGGAGGTGAGTTTCTTTGTCCTTCCTGTGTTAACGTAGATTTTACTCACAGAGCTAAGCTGATAAAATAGTCTAAAATCCTGAAGAAAGATCCAGCTATTGTACAAGACTCAGGTTTTGCCTTCAGCTCTTTTTACATCTCTAATAAACTCAGACACAGGAAGACTTTAACGTTTTTACTCAGATTCTAGGATTTTGAGGTTTGACTCGATGCAGTAACCCCGACAACCCCCACACAGTTACAGACACACAGGATATAAGCATAAACAGTTTGAGGTCAAAGAAGAAGCAGAAAAGAAACTACTTGGATGAATATTTGAACACTTTGTCTAAACAAAGTGTCAGAGACCAGTTTAGGCTCAGACTCTATTGCAGCTTTAAAGTAAAATTCAGTTAAACCAAGATGCTGAAAGAGTTAAAGTTGATTTCTCCAATCTGAAGGCATAAAATGCCTGGATGTTACACTGTGAGGTCATCCAGGCTGTCAGCCTCCAACCAGCTACAGTGAAGTGAAGAAGAGAAGGAACAGACTTGAGGGAAGTTTGCACAGTGAGAATAGTGTCTGTAACTGGACTTAAGTCTGGCTTCAATCTTTGTGAGTCCCGGGTTCATTTTAAAGGAGCTCAGGTCACCTGTCAGACTAATCCTTCTCTGATTCTCTCTGAGGATTAGTCTCTACTTGGGTTTTAATGTCCCGTCACTGCCTATGGATTTAGATGGTTCCCCTCCTCTTCTAGCTGGCTGCCCGTCCTCTGGCTCCATCTTCCCTTTTCATCTTCTTTCATTCTGTAACATCATCTATTTCATTTAATAAACTCGTCCATCTGTCTTCCTTTTAGTGTACTCCCCACACCGTGTCCCACTCGAAGGATTGATCTGCCTGAATATTAGCTGTAACTGCAGCCAGAGGCAAATATTTCTCTTTTCTCTCAGGTCGCCATCAAGCAGATGAACCTGCAGCAGCAGCCGAAGAAAGAGCTGATCATCAACGAGATTCTGGTGATGAGGGAAAACAAGAACCCAAACATAGTCAATTACCTGGACAGGTTAGACACACACACACACACACACACACACACACACACACACACACACACACACACACACACAGCATCCAGTCCACGGTGTCTCCTTTCTATTTGTTTACAATCTGTCAGCCCGGGCAGGTAGTTACTGTCAGGAAGAGAAAAAGTGACTATTTCTTTCATTGGTTTCAACATGTAGAGATGGTGTTCTCCCTCAGTAAAATCACCTTTTTCAGTTTTACCTGGTAAATTGGTACTGACAGAGACCAGACCCAAACTTAAAGCTGCTACGCCTCAAACAAACCCCCCACCATGAGCCCCTCGTGCTGCTTTAACATGCTGCCGCTGAAGACAGACCATTGTGGAGGCTGCAGTTTTAAAAGCTGGAGGCTTATATTTAGTTTTTGCAGTTCACACTTGGCAGGGATCCTCCTGTTAGTGTTGCTGCTCGGACTAAATATTGAAAGCAGTAAAACAGTTTGAAAAACACAGTCTCTCTCTCCCTGGAAACTGGGAAATATCTGTGTAATGTTCCAGATGTTTCAGGAGCCGGTGAAACTGAACCAGGATCAGAGCTTATCCAGTTCAGTGTTGTTGTCCTGGGGCCGGGGGTCTGGTTGCTATAGTAGCTTGTTCGAATTGAGGGACATGAAGGACTGGTGATAACACCGTCATCACCACGGAAACGTTTTCACTGCCTCTGATTTACTGTGTGTGTTTGCCAAAAGAAGGAATTGGTCGGCTCTGGATCCCTGAGTACACGGGACAATAAACACAGACTGAAACTTTCAAAAAGACAAACTGCAGTAAGTTCCTCTGAACCAAGCAAAGAGTTTGGCCAAGTCAACTTAAACCTTATGAAGCCCCAATAAGAGATAAGAATAAAATCCTAAAGGATAAGAAATTAGACTGAACCAGAACATCCCAACAAAAGGAGGGTTAAGCCCAAGTTTAGTGATGTGTCCAGATCATACACAAGTTCAGTCACAGGAGAACTCAATTAAAACTTGGTGATATTTATAAAGATACTGAGGGAAACTGCCTGTGTCTCACGTTCTGCACCAAGTGCCCGTCCCTCCTGGGTGAGAGCACCCACACTACACTGTTGTACAGACATCACCTGTTGTGAACTTCTGAGCCGGATGGTGCATAACATGTAGTTATATAGTTCTGGTTCTTCCAGTCACTATATTTTACCAACACTCAGTGTTGGGTTGATCCATCCATCCATCCATCATCTATACCCACTTATTCCTAACCAGGGTCACAGGGATCAGCTGGAGCCTATCCCAGCTCTCTTTGGGTGAAAGGCAGGGGTCCACCCTGGACAGGTCACCAGTCCATCACAGGGCCACATAGAGACAAACAACCTCACACACTCACACTCACTCCTATGGGCAATTTAGAGTCACCAATCAACCTGACATACATGTTTTTGGACTGTGGGAGGAAACCAGAGTACCTGGAGAAAACCCACACAAGCACAGGGAGAACATGCAAACTCCACACAGAAAGGCCCCTGATGGGTTTCAAACCAGGAACCTGCTTGCTGTGAGGCAACAGTGCTAACCACCAATCCATTGTTCTGCCCTCAGTGTTTAGTTAATCAAGAGAAAACTGATCAGTGCTAATTTGGATGTTCTCTCTTTCACGTTGTGGTAAATTGAATTTGTTTTGTGGCTGCTGGTCAGACCTAATGATCTCACCTTTAGCTGAAATGTCACAGACTAATTGTCTGATTGGAGGAACAATCCAAAACCAAAGTGATCAATAATGCGGCTCCACCAATAAACAGCAGAACTGTCCTCTACAGTCTGACAAGTAGAGTTCCTTTGATAAAATGAATAACTGTGTTTATTGATGTCTTTTACCTGTAGTTACCTGGTGGGTGATGAGCTCTGGGTGGTGATGGAGTACCTGGCCGGAGGTTCGTTGACCGACGTCGTCACAGAAACCTGTATGGACGAAGCTCAAATAGCTGCTGTGTGCAGAGAGGTGAGACACCAGCCGAGCGGAAACGAATGAAAAGACACGGAGCGGACGATTCCCCACAGTGATTGTAATTTTAAACACCTTGACACAAGTCAGGAGAAAATGCTGCTCACAGCATCAAAACTCATGGGCCTGGAGCCGCCAGCTCTGCTGAAAGACGATAGAAAAGGATCTGCATGACTCCACTCACACACATGACCTGCTTGTTCCTCTCAGACCCTGACACAGGACAACTGGGTTCACACCCACATGATGTGATTCCCTTCTATAAGACACTGTGTGTGTGTGTGTGTGTGTGTGTGTGTGTGTGTGTGTGTGTGTGTGTGTGTGTGTGTGTGTGTGTGTGTGTGTGTGTGTGTGTGTGTGTGTGTGTCTGTGTCTGTGTCTGTGTCTGTGTCTGTGTGTGTGTGTGTGTGTGTGTGTGTGTGTGTGACATATACATCATAGCTGGTCTGTGGTGCTGAAACCATCCTCATGACAATGTTTATTTTATTATTCATGACTCTTATTATTTCTAGTTTGTTCACTTTAATGTGTTTCTTTTATTCCACCTGTGTTTTGTTGTTTCAATATTCACATTTTCTCTCCAGTGTCTGCAGGCGTTGGAGTTCCTCCACTCGAACCAGGTCATCCATCGAGACATCAAGAGTGACAACATCCTGCTGGGCATGGATGGCTCCGTCAAACTCAGTCAGTCCACTGTTTCATTCTTTCAAACAATCAGTTGATGGATTGATTCAGTGCTGCTGGTGTAACTAGAAGGCAGCAGCACTGATCAATCAATCAATCAACTGAGGATGCTCGTTGTAGCTGCTTATTTTGAGCAGCAGGGGGTGCTCTGATTCTGTTCAGAGATACGAGTGATAAATGGTACTGTGCTACTGCTCATTTGACAAAAGTCAAGGTATAGTTATTGATCTAGTACATTTTATACACAAAAGCTATTCAAAAATAAAAGGAATAGAAGAGGAAAACTTCAGTCCTTGTTTATGGTGGAGGGTCAGTTTGCTGCTATTTGCTGAGCACTGATTATTGATCGTGGGTAAATGTTGTGCAGTCAGCTGAACAGTTTCATTTGTAACTACATTAACGTGATGAGGAAGCATATATCTCAGACTTTTACAGACTCTGACTCTGTCTTCCCTCCTCTTCCAGCTGACTTTGGGTTCTGCGCTCAGATCACACCAGAGCAGAGTAAACGCAGCACCATGGTCGGGACGCCGTACTGGATGGCTCCCGAGGTCGTGACCCGCAAAGCCTACGGTCCTAAAGTGGACATCTGGTCCCTGGGCATCATGGCAATAGAGATGGTGGAGGGGGAGCCGCCGTACCTGAATGAAAATCCACTCAGGGTGAGGTTTTGTTTACTGTGAATATTGTATTGGCTGAATATAAATGTTTTTGAAAAGGAGTGGGTCCAACAGGCAGAGGATAACTCAGAGAGGAGAAAGCAAACCCTCAACCCTCAGGACCCTCCACTTGGAGAAACAGGACTTGTACATTGGGTTTGTGTGTAAATGTCCACTCCCCCCATTGGACAGCACCAGAGTAAACCATTTTCAGATCCTGCATCGTGGCTTTAAAAGACACGGCCGGTGATTTAGTTTTAAATCTGCTCAGTAGGAGCACTTCATCACTGGTCTTTGAAATACTGCTCATATAGAAAGCGATCAGACTGGTCCTTTAAGCAAGTGTTTCTGTATTTTCATGTGCATCATGAGATGTAGACGAGAGTGTTTTGTGTGTGTGTTTGTTGTCCAGGCTTTGTATCTCATCGCCACCAACGGGACGCCAGAGCTGCAGAACCCGGAGAAGCTGTCGACGATATTCAGAGACTTCCTGAACCGATGTCTGGAGATGGACGTGGAGAAGAGAGGGTCGGCTAAAGAGCTACTGCAGGTACACTGTGTGTATGTATGACGTGTGTAACATGTATTAAGAATATTTTTGTCTTAAAAATTAGTGTGACCCCCTGGAAGACATGAATGTTTAGATATCAGAGCCAGAATATTTACTCCATCTCAAACCGCCCAAACCTCAACAGGCTCCAACAACTATAAAATAGCACATTAAACCAGTGCAAGTTCATTGTTTTTACTTTATTTGGAACGTTACATGTTTATTTATCTACATTATCCATTAATGACATCTGACCTATCCTGTTTCTGTCACTTCTAAAATGACAAAGCTAAATTCCATCTTTAAAAATCGAAGATTAAGAATAATTCAAGGTGATTCTTGACCTTATAATATTGATGCAGCTCCAAACAAGATCTTGTGTTGCTGCACTAGTTTCTTTAGGAAAACAGAATAAACGTGGGGTCCATATATTATGGTAAATGTATTTATATTAGACCCAAATCATTTTGAAGCAGAGGCAAATGAGACTGGATCTACTTGTTGTTGTTGTTGGGGAGGAGACTGTTTACTGGGCTGGTTAGTGACAACATAACTAGTCAAAGCATCAAAGCAACACTGAGCACTGGCTCAGTGAGCAGCAGAGACAGATGCTGTTTTCTCTCGTTGCTCAGTGACGTGACATATTTCTCTTTTCTCTTCCCTCTCTTGTTCCCACTCCCACTCTTCCTTCTCTCCTTCATCCTTTTCTTTTCCCATCTTCCATTTATGTCTCCTTCCCTCCTGCTCCCTCTTCTCCGTCTCCTCCCTCAGCATCAGTTCCTGAAGATGGCGAAGCCTCTCTCCAGCCTGACTCCTCTCATTCTGGCTGCCAAGGAGGCTGCCAAGAACAACCGCTAGTGAACCCTGGAGTCTTTATCCAGTCTGCCCCCTGACCCCCATCACTTCTTCCTTCTCTTTTTATTGTGTCTGATAAATGGAAGGCTGATGGCTGCTGGCTGTCTGTCTCCCTCCTCTTCTTTTTCTCTTTTATGACCGACTGCTTCTTCATCTTATGACCTTTGACCCCAAGCCTGACCTTGATACCCCTGAAATCCACACCCCCCCATCCCTCCATGACTCTCACAGGGAGAAAGAAGGATAGTTTCTTCCTGACTTCTTCATCGACACTAACCTGGACTCAGACGAAGGCAGGGGCTAACTCAGTGACATCATCGGTCGATCAATTGATGTGATCACTGACATCACCGCCTCCTCAGCTGTTACGAACAACTTCATATGTGGAAGAGAGCCCAAAGCTTCATGGGAGTTATTATTTTTTTAATCGTTTGTTTGTTTTCTGTAAAAGCCCCAGACCACAACAGCCAAGCAGCAGCAGTGTGTGTGTGTGTGTGTGTGTGTGTGTGCGTGTGTGTGCGTGTGTGTGTGTGTGCGTGTGTGTGCGTGTGTGTGTGTGTGTTTAATGAGGCGATATTGGGGTGTTAATGAAGCCAACTGTAGCGTGACCTTCTGTAGTTCATATGTGGAGCAGGTGAGCATCAGTACGTTGCCGTGGCTGGGAGGGGGGGTGCACAAATACTGAGTTTGGACGTCACCTTGCCTCTGTGATGTCTCTCCAGGAGAACTGGTGAAAGCAACATTTTCTTTTGCTGCAGAGTTTTATACTTTTAGGTTTTGGCATGAAGTAGATAATTGATCGTTGCTGTTGTAAAGAGCTGGAGTCCATTTCTTACTTCTGTTCCTGAAGTAAGAAAACGTCAGTCAAGTCAAGTCAACAAACAGCCAAACTTCCAGCTGTGGACAGAGGCTTTTGCAGCACGTGGCCTGCATCCTAAGTTTACATAAGGACAGTACTTTTCTGAAAATCTTCCTATTATTGTTGATTCAGTATTTATGTTTTTAGCTGCCTTAAAAAAAAAAAAAAAAAACATTCCCCATGAGCCCTGTACGTTCACAAGAACATCAGTGTCGTCAGAAGCTGCATGTCCATGAGTGAGTCAGATTACATCTGTAATCACAGCAGGACGGTCCTGAATGACAGCAGAGATCATGACTCCATCACTGGAAACATGACAGAGTGCTGGTAGAAATCACTGAGGTCAGACTTTCTCACAGCAGCTGTGTCTTCAGGGACATGTGTCCCGTGTGTCCCAGGACAACAGATCCAACTCAGTGCTCAGGTCGGCTCCTTTCACAGTAACAGCGGGACCCTGATAAAGGAGAGAACTGAGAAACATATAGAATGAGCAGAAGAGTCTCTACATCCTGCAGCTGTTTTCAGCTTTTTAATCTCTTTTACTTTGGTTTACAAAAGTCTGATGTGTTTATGTGACATGTCACGACTGTGTAGTGAAGAAGTGGGACTCCTTTGGACAATAACACTGCAGTTTTTTGCTCTGGTGGTCCTAGTCCACCTCCTCTTCCCACCCCTCTGCTGATTGGGTCGGTTCATGTTACTATGTTACCCCTTTCGTCCTCAGTAAGAAGCTGTTTGAGACTATTTTAGCAGCATCTCTTATTTTCTACCTACACAATCCAGAATCGGTCTACGTGACCTCTGCAAATGTAAAAATCTCAGTGCAGTGTACGGATATGCACACAGCCCACAGTGCTGTCAGGTGACAAAGTAAAACCAATCCATCCTGCCAAACTCGCTCCGTGTGCAGCTGTGGGACGTCGCAGTCTGCAGACACAGACTGAGGGAGAGAATGTGCATGTGAAGAAAAAAATAAATGAGTTGTGATTAATGCTGAAACATGAAGAGACGATTAATGACGGATGCTTGCGTACGATAGGAATGATCATATCTTAATCCTATTTTCAGAAAAATAAGACGAATAAATGCTACGATGTTGTTTTCCTGCGAACCCTCTGAACATAAGGTGTATATTTTATGTGCAAAAAAGAAAATCAGTTTCTGCCTTTGTTTACAGACTGTTTTTATAAATGATCAGTGTCAGAGTTTCTCATCCATTTTTAGTTTTGATATTAAGATTTGAGTATTTGTTTGGGATTTTTTTAGCCTGCTGAATCCAAGGAACTAAGAGTTTTTCTTGTCCTGTAACTGACAGGTCACAGGTTTGAATCCTGCAACAGCCAAAGTTTCCATCAGCAGGACACTTTGCTCTGTGGTTGAGCGCCAAATGAACAACACAGCTGTAACAACAATACTCAAAACAATACTCAAAACTTTGATTTCTGCTGTTTTTGTAGTTTTTTTTAATGTAGTGTCAAAGTACCTCTGGCCTTAAACTGTTTCAAAGGTGCAAGACTACTTTAGTACCAGTACGAAAACACACAGGAGCATTGTGAGGCAAACTAATGATTGTTTTCATTAATGGTGAAGCGGCTGATTATTTTATTGTCCACTAATCTTAACATTTGTGAAATGTTGCATCACAACCAACACTCCCAAACCCAAAGTTTTAAAAAGGAAAATGATTCATCAGAATATTTGGAATCAGTTAATGTTGCAGCACTGCATCATGGGAGAGAGATCAGCACATTAACCAATATATCAACTTCATCACCACATGGAGCTGAGAGCACACAGCTGTTCACAGCGGCTGCAGCACAGAAAATCAAATGTGAAAGACCACAAACATTCAGAAATTGCCTCCTATTGCTGCTGCTGTGTGTTTGTGTGTCCTGGTCTGAATCCCCAGAACAATGCTGGACTGGATTTAAAGGACTAGTCCGTGGTTTTTCCATGTGAGCTCACAGAACTTAACACTCATCATTTCAGAAAATAACACTAGACTATTGGAGACACATTAATGTTAATGAAAAACCCCAGAAATATCCTTTAAAGTTCAGTGAAGGGTCATGATTAGTACCTTTCTGTACGATCACTGGGTTCAAACCAGAAGTTAATGTGCTTGAGTTGACTTTTATGGCGCTTTATTCAGTTTTTAATGAAGTTGAGAAGTGTCCAATAGCTGCTAATTACTGGATGCAGCAGCTATTTGTTAAAATGAATGGGCAGAGGTCAGAGGTCAACAGACCTTACTCGGTCTGAAAACTTTATGTAGGAGCAGCAGGACCTTTGTGTGTCTGTGGCCATTCCCACCTGTCGAGAGACACAAGAGAAACTGTTGTTGACATGACAAAAATCCAGTGACCATCAGAAAACAAAACGAGAAAGAAGTGACCATGAACAACCAGGACACAGTTTGCAGTTTGATGGGGATTCAGACTGGGTTCAGTCCGGAATGAAGTGGTCTTCAGTCCTCAGTCTATCAGAGCCATAATTTATGTGTTTACGCATCAGTTTGATTATTTGAAACAATGAAAAAGGCAAAAATAAAATTGAAAAAACTGAAAATGTGGTCTGGACTGTGATCTGTTCTGTCCACTGTTCTGACTGCAGTTACCTGGTCCAAGTAAGGAAACTAAAAGTTCAGCATCAGCATTAACCCTCCCATATAACCAGTGACAACATCCTCCAACAAACTAAACGTCACATTTTTAGGTTCCTGTCACCGCACAATAGATTATAGTTTAATAAATCCACATATTGTCACGTTGGTTCTTTGCCTGCTAAGGCTTTTAAGGCCTTTACATTGGAAATCTTAACACACAGACAATATATGACACGATTTTTGTCATAAATACACATCAAAAACACAATTTGCCTAATAATCATCACATTTGTAGTTTTCTTCAGTAGTGAACCAGTGTAGTTGTAGTTTTCTACCAACAGAATGGGCTAACAGCTAATTGGGCATAGTTTTCATGGTGACCTTTGAAACTTCATGTTAAATAATTAGGATTTTTTATTTATAACATGAAAATCCAATCCTCCTTTCAGTAAGACAGTTATGTAAACGTTCTTTTTCTGAGTCTGGGGCAGGAATGAGATTAAACCCGTCTAGCGGCCGCCTGCAGTCTCCCTCCCGCCGTCCGTCTGCTGTGAAATTTTATCCCACCTACTTTTTTCTTTCTCTGTCTAATTAAAAGTGGTAATTGTGGTTTGCCAGCTTGCTAAGCCGCCCTTTCATCGTCAGCCTAATAGGGAAGGAGTTTTCTGGTGGAAGCACAGCTGTGAGTCTGTGTTGGGCCCCCAGTGTCCCTGGTCTTTGCATAATGTTCAGCTTTTCTTCAGTGGCTGCTGTGTCTGAGCTGCCTCCATGTGGGGACAGCAGCTCTGACACTGGGTGTTGTTGGCTCTATGTCCTCGTCACCTTTAGCTCAGGTCCCTCACGTTTCTTGTCTGAAGTAAGAAACAGACTGTTCTACATCACGGTTTCTGTCAGAAACTGGACTACAGACACACTGAGTATAAGTGTATAATGACTTACTGAGATATGTTTGTTTGAGCTACTTTATATGTTTCAACATGCAGTGTTTCTTCACTGTGACTGCTCGGTGCTTGTTTTGCTCACAGAAAGATCATTTAAATGTAAGACTTTCTTTTTAAACTGTTGAGTTATGTTCATGTGACACCTGTCAGTCATTTGTTAGTCTGTAGTTACTCGTATTCAGCCTCATTTTGACAAACATTGTGTGTCTGACTCTGCCAGGTTCTATATTATTTGTAGTGAAATGATTTTAAAAAACCTCAAACTTCTCTATAGAATATTGTCACATTTCTGAGTTTTTATGTTTTTTTCCAAACAGTTAATATAGTATGTTTAGGGTTTGGTGGTAATTTACCATGTGGGAGGCTACTGCCCAGTGTGGGGTTTAAATGATGTCTGTTTATCGCCTTTTCCTTAATCTCTTTATTTTCCTCTGCAGACCTTTATCCCAATCTGCTTCTTTTATCTTCAGATCCTTCATCTCATCTTCATCCTCTATTCACTCAGCCCCAGACCGTTAGTAAGAAGAGGTCAAATGTTCCTATTACTAAACATCTGTATTCTGGCTCAGATTCACAGTTTAATTCAAACTATATCCGGCATTATCCTCCACTCCTAATATCTCTGTCTGGACAGTAAAGTGGACAGTCTGTCTGTGGCAGTAATCCTCCCTAAACCCTTCACACACACACACACACACACAGACCTCAGAACAGGCCTTTTAGGTCAGAATTAAAAACCATTGTGGCTCTAGTACTTGCAGTCCATACAGTAACAAAAATAATAAAAACTTATTAATATAGAAATATAAATCAGTCTAATAATTGAATTAAGGGCTTTAACAATTCATTAGTTTGATTTTAACTGCTACCATTCTTCTTCAGTCAAACCAATTAAATTAAATTACTGAAAATGCAAATTGAAATGCAGCACCATAATAACCCAAAATTAGCATAAAGCAGTGCAGCACTGTGACTTAGTGGTTAACACTGTTGCCTCACAGCAAGAAGATTCCTGGTTCGAAACCCATCAGGGGCCTTTCTGTGTGGAGTTTGCATGTTCCCCCTGTGCTTGTGTGGGTTTTCTCCAGGTACTCTGGTTTCCTCCCACAGTCCAAAAACATGTATGTCAGGTTGATTGGTGACTCTAAATTGCCCATAGGAGTGAGTGTGAGTGTGTGAGGTTGTTTGTCTCTATGTGGCCCTGTGATGGACTGGTGACCTGTCCAGGGTGGACCCCTGCCTTTCACCCAGAGAGAGCTGGGATAGGCTCCAGCTGATCCCCATGACCCTGGTTAGGAATAAAGGGGGATGGATGGATGGACGGATGGACGGATGGACGGGTGGATGGATGGATGGATGGATAGCATAAAGTTTCTATCCCCAAAAGGAAATTCAGGAGCCTGTTAGTTCCTCCCATTTAGCTGCTTACATGTACAAGAAAAAATACTTTGAATCAACAGAAAGATTGGTTTTATACTTTATTAGTACTTTTAAACAACAGGTTTCACTTTAATGAGGGAAGGAAAACCCTCAGTGTTAGTTGGGATGAGTGTCTCAGGACAGAAACTCTGCTCTAACATATTGTGTTGTCCTGTGTTGAACAAACCACTGTGCTGTATTTGTCTATTCCTCCACCTGGACTTCATGTCATCGTCTCACTGGGACAAAGCAATCAGCCATGACGTTATGAGCACCTGGCCAATACTTTTCAAAAGGATGACTGAAATGTAAGCTGGTCGACCTCATCGTCAGTGAGCCTGTTGCCAGTTGACTCTTTGTCCTTCATTAGACGACTTCTGGTCAGAACTAACCACTGCAGTCTGCAACACCCAACAGGACCCGCAGTCTGGGAACTGCTCTGTCACCAGCGCAACCCCTGGTGTTGTTCCAACATGGGCTGAATGTCTCTGAATCCATCCCTCCAGTGAGCATAGTCCAGCTGCAGCAGCACTGTCCCTGGGTTACTGTGATACTGTGGCTTAGCTGTCAGTCGATAATGACCAGGGGCTAGTTCATCAATAATAATTCATCACTGCTTAAATACGGTAGAAGTCCCCTTCAGGTCAAGTTAGTTAATCTGTCCTGGTCTCCACAGGCTCTGAACTGGTGGTTTGGCATATGTTGCCATGGAGACAGAGCTCTCATATCCAACCCATAATTGTCCTATGGGGACAAAAACAATTTTTTTTTCTTTTTCATGGTCGAAAGTCTCCTCCAGTGTTTCTCTCTGTCTGGGTCTGAGCTGTATTCACTTCTTTGTGTTTGTTCTGTTTATTGGTTCCCCGTGTGCATCAAAAACCTCTCACACGTGTGCACATGTAGTGTCTTCCTGTACTGCTGCAGTGTGGAGAGCAGTAAGGCTGGTTTCTGCTGAGGCAGGAGAGAGGAGGAGTGACAGAGCGTGACGCATCAGTGACAAGGACAAACAACCAAACAAGACAGCAGAGAGGGAGAGAGACGGTGAAATGACAAACAACAGTTGTTCAGACATTTCCCACAAAACCTCAGGAAAAATCATTTACTGCAGGCTGGCTTGCATTACACGTTCACCCTGTCCATATTATTGTGTCCACACTGCCAGTTTCCACCAAATTACAGATGTGAATTACACTGCCAACTAGTTGTCCATCCTCATGTATGTTGAGGTTTGACTGTGTCCTGGTTGTCCTAACATTGGCTAAACAGTGGTGGATGGAAACACGTTATACAGCATGTCCTGCAGTTCTTCTCTGTGCTCTGTGTAAAGAGACAGCAAAGGCCATGTTTTCTTTGTGTGTTTTGATTCATATCCCGTAGTGTTGCAGTGCCCCCCCCCACACACACACACACACTTTTTTTTTTCATCCTCACCATTACATAACAGCCTCCACTGCAGAGGAAGAACACTGCAGAGGACTCCTGACACACACACACACGCACACATTTCAATCTGTTTCTATTTACATTCATTTGAGGGTTGGATCAATAAGAAAACATGATGAGCTTTCTTTCATTACCACAAACACTCAGAGTCCATCAGTCAGGATATAACAGTAAATTCAGTTTATTTTCATCACACACTGAATCTTTTTTCAGATTTTGTTTAAATGTCCTGTTGTAAGTCTTTTTATTGCTTGGACACAGCAACAGCCTTAGACACAGCTTGGTGCGGCAGGAAGTCTCCAGCTGAACCAGTCATTTACCACAGTGGGACTAAATATCAGCTCAAACATCCAGTTTCCTTGTCACATCCAGACCTTAAACAGTGAATGTGTGGGGAGTCACATGTTGTCAGAGGCAATGAAAACAGAAAAGTCCAGGTTGGGAAAAGGTTTGTTTCTTGTTGTTCTCTTTGATCGTATTTGAGATTTGCTGGTGTTTACCTGGAATATAAGAAATGCATAATGTGAACAGCACCTACTGGGATCAGACCCTTTGAGGAAAACCAGCATCCTGGTTTTTATGAGATCAGGTCTTTCTGTTTATGTGTATGTTAAAGCAGCTAGTACCAGGACTTCACAAAGTCAACGTGATGTTAAGTAGTTTCTACATTACACTTTTCCAAGTTTCACACTCGACCATCTGTTCTGACACAATCATCTTTTCTGCACATGAGTAAAGAGGAAGGTTACCTGTGAAAAACACCCGTCTACTGTCAGACTGCACATACGTCAGTCTGCTCAACCAGCCAGGTGAAGTAACAATGAACAGATTTAGGGTTGAAATGCAGGCTTTTTCTTCTGTGAAATGCCCAGTTTACCTCTGTATGATGAGATGTGGCCGGTGTTATTATGTGACGTGATCTCATCACAGCCATCCTGTTCCAATTAATACAAATTTCTAATGACTGCTTCAACATTTCCAATTCGCTCTGTCAGTCAGCTCAAGGCAAAACAAGACGAGCAGAGGCCGAGGACTCGTCTCCACTGTGAGAATAAAGAAAACTGCCGTCTGAGCCTGATTCACTTTAGCTCTGTAAGGAAACGTGTTGAGCAGCAGAGCAGAGTGCTGCAGGGCAAACCTACAGACATGTCTGTGGCCAGCAGGGATCTTAATGGGCTGTTCGATCACGCTGTGTGACTGCGAGGGAGGGAGGAGAGGAAAGAGGAGATGGGGAGTGTGCAGCGAATACTAAACATAAGGAAAAAGAAATGTAGTTCTCCATTTGAACCTGTGGATGTACTGAGAGACAAAGTGTGTATATTCTGCCTCCTCCTTTAAAGAGAGGATCATTTTATTTGAATGGAAGGGTTGACAACAACAGGGCAGTGTCATTTGAAAGGATGACATTAGGTTTACTCCACACTGACTCACTGTAATCTGTTGTGTAATCAGTTCAGGAGCTGAGGTCTACAGTGTCCAGAGCAGTGGGAAGCTGGAGGAGCAGTTTAGTTTCCTTTAGCCTTTTAGGCTGAGCATCCTGATCTGTCCTCAAAGAAATCTAGGAGGTCCTCCCAAATCATGCATGTCTATGGGTATGATAGACAAAGCAGTGACTATACTGCTAATTGTATGGTCAGAGCAGCTCTTTATCAGTACCAGTCTGTCACTCTGGTACCTTGGTCCAGACCCAGATTTCTATGGTACTAGATGAGGCTTTCACTGCTTCAGCAATTCTTCAGCTGTTTATTGTTTTTCCAACTTCCTTGTTTTACATTGATCTAAGTAGAAGTAGAAACTAGCAGCAGAGACTGGGATTAGATGTTATGCATACAAAGTCAGCTTATAGAGGAAAATTAAATGTTTTTAGTTACATCAGGGGAAATAATCTGTGGTTACCAATAAAAGATTTCAGCCTCTGTGGTTTCCCACATCTTGGCTGCTCTCACAGCTCAGTGTCATACAGGCACACAGTTGAAGAGTATAGATCTGAAGCTTTGCTACACACTGTTATGTGGTTAATGTGATTTCATCCTCAGCCATATGCAGCTGAAATACATCCTGTGCAGAGATGGGACAAGGTATGATGATAGAAAAATATGAGTTGTACCTGTGCATCTGTTTAGCCTAAATACTTACAACACAAAGGCTGATTCAAAGTGATACTGACAGGTACTGTATTTGCCTCGGAGCTGCAGGGATGCAGCACAGACACATGGGAGCAGGGATGTTACGGTTCAAAGTCTCTCTTATTTTCAAATGTCTGGGTCTCTGTGGCAGTGACGCTTGTCTTTGGGGCTGCAGGCTGGGATGCAGTGATGTGGAAGGTGCTGGAAGTTTGGTGTGTTATCAGTGAACAGATGTCCTTTCCCGCCTCTCTGCACTGACTGATGGCGACAGCGTTATAAATCCGCTTCATGTCCGTGTATGTGGGTGGCTGGCGTCTCCTTCATGCAGGTTGATGTGGTGGCTCTGTTACCGTGGCGACCCGTGTTGACCAGATTGATTGCATTATGACTAAAGGTACACCGGGTTTCCATGGCAACGCTCTGCGTAGGCGTTGCATAAGCACAGACAGGGGAACCCAGTGACTCTGTGTTGAGATCTGTATGTACATCTCTTTGTACATCCTGAGTGTGTGTGTGTGTGTGTGTGTGTGTGTGTGTGTGTGTGTGTTTGAGGAGTTTATGTTATTCTTTTGGTTTTTTTCTCTCTTGAGAAACACTTGATATCTTGCTGCCTGCTCTCTTAACCCTTATTTATTCAGGGACATGTAGAAATGTAGCAGCGTGAGTGTTCATTTGCACCAGCGCCCTGCTTCACATTCATACAGTTATTCACATTCACACCTGGGAGCTGCCCACTTTAACAGTCTGCTGCTGGTGGGTTTGACCTGTAAGGTCCATTTATTAGACTGGCCGCTTAAATCAACTTCCTCGTAAAAGTGCAGCCATGATCATGGTTCAAACTTGATGTCTTATATTAAAAATTGTATCTTTTGATTAATATTTATATAGCATCTTTCAAAACACAGTTACTGTAAAGTGCTTTACAGCAGGGGTCCCCAATCCTGTTCCTCAAGGCCCACTCTCCTGCTGGTTTTCCAACTATCTCTGCCCTTCCAGTTTCTGATTGGCTGACCACACCTGATCCAGGTAATCAGCTGTGTGGAGGGCAGGGATATCTGGAAAACAAGCAGGACAGTGGGCTTCGAGGACCAGGATTGTGGTGACCCCTGCTTTACAGTAAAAACAAATAATCTTAAGTAATAAGTAATAAACTCAAGGCCATGACAAATAATTCTGCTATTATAAAACAGCCATGAGAAAAAAGTGAGTTTTAAAAAGGGAATTGAAACAGGACACTGAGGTTTCACAGCCTGGACACATACAGTAATAATTAGTGACTGTGGAACCATTAGAGTTAGTCAGCAGATTGCAGATATAGGCAGGAGTCACAGGAAACTAGTGAAGGGCAGCAAGAAAAGGTGGGATTTAGTGGCTTCTTACGGGTACCAGTGTTTTGTATCAGCTGTAGTCCTGGACGTGCCACATGCTGATAACAGAATAACCAGCATTGTAGTGGTCCAGTATGGAGGAGATTCAGCATGGATGACCTTTGCTAGATCTGCAGATCTGTAAGAAAGAACCTCGATAAATGTCTCAGCTGGACAATGCTGGGCCACAGGTTTAGTCACCTGACTGCCAGAGCCACAGCACAGCACAGTCCTGTTTGACATGAACACATCTGGATGATGGATTGGTAATACTATAGTGCTGGGACCAGGAGCTGTTTGTATTTATTTCTGATTTGGCCTCATTCAACTGCAGGGAATTATTGGACATTAGCTTTATAACTTCATTTACACAGGACATATTGACACATCAGGCTGAGCTGAGGTCAAGAAACAGACCTACATCAGTGGTAACCCAAAGGCCGTTATTGGCCAAAAGGTAATTGGTGACCTTTAACTTGCTATTAGGCAGGACTTGAACCTGAGAAGCTGTTGAAGGCACACAAACCACTTTTTCATGGACAACATGCTCACTGCATTGGCTTGTTGAACATGTACATTTAAAACCAAATCAACTTTCAGTTAATCACTTAAAAAGTAGATCAGATTTTTTTAATGAAAGAAATAAATTTGATTGTTGAATGCAAGCAAATTAATGAATATATGTGTTGAAAAGAAGTATTTTTACTTATTCATTCTATGTAGGGCCCCTTATCATCCATCTCATTTTATACAGTGTGCCCAGTAATTACCACATAGAAAATTGTTTAAAATCAAATAGTAAAAATACCTAAATCTGAGTCTACTTGTCAATCCCAAGTTTAATATATTCAAATTTATTCAAGTTTTAGTTGTCAAAGTAAAAATCAAAATCCCACAGATGTTGAATTATGGAACGAAACTAATACAAATATTTATATTTTTTCAGCATTTTGGGCACATCATACTTAAAAATACATTAAGACTTTAAGAGAACCTCTGGTAAAATACTGAGGAGTGATAAAGAGAATACATAAATAACATCAATCACACCATTACATGTATAGGCCTATCACTTTTCATAGGGGTCCATGCAATTCAAACTAATTTATAGAATAAATGTGAAGATTAAAATGAAGAAAGTTAAGAAATGTGGCTAATACACACAACAAATACAAATTAAATATTTCAAAGCCTTATTAAAATGATGCATAATGCAACCACAGGGGGGCACAATCCAATGTCTTCATGTGGTCCCAAGTCCGGGTAAATGCAGAGGGTTGTGTCAGGAAGGGCATCTGACGTAAAATCTAAGCCAAATCAAACATGCAAATCACAAATATGACTTCCATACCGGATCGGTCGCGGCCCGGGTTAACAACGACCACCACTGGTGCTGTTGACCTACAGGGTGCCAGTGGAAATTGGACTACTGTTGGTCGAAGAAGGAGAGGAGGAAGGCATGTTCGTGGGCAAAGAGAGAAGAGGAAGGGCAGGAGAGTAGGACTTAGAGTAGGGACTTTGAATGTAGGGACTTTGTCAGTGAAAACTAGAGAGTTGGTTGATATGATGGAGAGAAGAAAGGTGGATATCTTGTGTGTTCAGGAAACCAGGTGGAAAGGTAGCAAGACCTATAGATTAGGAGCAGGGTTCAAGCTCTTTTATCATGGTGTGGATGGAAAGAGGAATGGAGTAGGAGTTATCCTGAAGGAGAATTTTGCTAGGAATATTCTGGAGATGAAGAGAGTGTCAGATAGGGTGATGAGTCTGAAGTTGGAAGTTGAAGGTGTGATGTTGAATGTTGTCAGTGGTTATGCCCCACAGGTAGGATGTGAGTTAGAAGAGAAGGAGAAATTCTGGAGGGAGATGGATGAGGTGATCCAGGGTATCCCTAGTGGTGAGAGAGTGGTGATTGGGGTAGGCTTCAATGGACATGTTGGTGAGGGAAACAGAGGTGACGAGGAAGTGATGGGTAAGTTTGGTATGCAGGACAGGAATGCAGAAGGACAGATGGTGGTAGACTTCGCAAAAAGGATGGAAATGGCTGTAGTGAACACATTTTTTCAGAAAAGGGAGGAGCATAGGGCGACATATAAGAGTGGAGGCAGGAGCACACAAGTTGATTACATCTTGTGCAGACGTTTTAACCTGAAAGAGACCAGTGACTGCAAAGTAGTTGTTGTGGAGAGTGTAACCAGACAGCATAGGATGGTGGTGTGTAGGATGACTCTGGTGGTGAGGAAGAAGAAGAGGACAAGGGCAGAGCAGAGGACCAAGTGGTGGAAGTTGAAAAAGGAAGAGTGTTGTGTGGCTTTCAGGGAGGAGCTGAAACAGGCTCTGGGAGGTCAGGAGGTTTTTCCAGATGACTGGACAGCTACAGCTAAAGTGATCAGGGAGACAGGTAGGAGAGTACTTGGTGTGTCATCTGGAAAGAGGAAAGCAGATAAGGAGACTTGGTGGTGGAAGGAGGAAGTTCAGGAGTGTGTTAAGAGGAAAAAGTTAGCTAAGAAGAAGTGGGACACTGAGAGGACAGAAGAGAACAGACAGGAGTACAGGGCAATGCTTAGGTTGGACACTAAGGAGGGAGAGGTGGATTTGTACAGGTTGGCGAGACAGAGAGACAGAGATGGGAAGGATGTGCAGCAGGTTAGGGTGATCAAGGACAGGGATGGAAATGTGTTGACAGGTGCCAAGTGTGATGGAAAGATGGAAGGAATACTTTGAAGAGTTGATGAATGAGGAAAATGTTAGAGAGCACAAAGTAGAAGAGGTGACTGTTGTGGAGCAGGAAGTAGCAAAGAGCAGTAAGGATGAAGTGAGGAAGGCGTTGAAAAGGATGAAGAGTGGAAAGGCAGTTGGTCCTGACAACATACCTGTGGAGGTATGGAAGTGTTTAGGAGAGGTGGCAGTAGAGTTTTTGACTGGGCTACTTAACAAGATCTTGGAGAGTGAGAGGATGCCTGAGGAATGGAGGAGAAGTGTACTGGTGCCCATCTTTAAGAACAAGGGAGACGTGTAGAGTTGTGGAAACTACAGAGGAATAAAGCAGATGAGTCACACAATGAAGTTATGGGAAAGAATAGTGGAGGCTAGGCTGAGGTCAGAAGTGAGCATTTGTGAGCAGCAGTATGGTTTCATGCCAAGAAAGAGAACCACAGATGCAATATTTGCTTTGAGAATGCTGATGGAGAAGTACAGAGAAGGCCAGAAGGAGCTTCATTGTGTCTTTGTAGATTTGGAAAAAGCGTATGACAAGGTGCCGAGAGAGGAGCTGTGGTTTTGTATGAGGAAGTCTGGAGTGGCAGAGAAGTATGTTCGAGTGGTGCAGGACATGTATGAGAGCTGTAAGACAGTGGTGAGGTGTGCTGTAGGGGTGACAGAGGAGTTCAAGGTGGAGGTGGGACTGCACCAAGGATCGGCTTTGAGCCCCTTCCTGTTTGCTGTGGTGATGGACAGGCTGACAGATGAGGTTAGACAGGAATCTCCGTGGACCATGATGTTTGCAGATGACATTGTCATCTGTAGTGAGAGCAGGGAGCAGGTGGAGGAAAATCTAGAGAGATGGAGGTTTGCTCTGGAAAGGAGAGGAATGAAGCTGAGCCGCAGTAAAACAGAGTACATGTGTGTAAATGAGAGGGACTCAAGTAGAACGGTGAGGTTACAGGGAGTAGAGGTGAAGAAGGTGGAGGATTTTAAGTACCTAGGGTCAACAGTCCAGAGCAAAGGAGAGTGTGGAAAAGAAGTGAAGAGACGTGTGCAAGCAGGTTGGAACAGGTGGAGGAAAGTGTCAGGTGTGATGTGTGACAAAAGAGTGTCAGCAAGAATGAAAGGAAAGGTGGACAAGACAGTGGTGAGCCCAGCAATGTTGTCTGGTTTAGAGACAGTGGCACTGAGAAAAAGACAGGAGGCAGAGCTGGAGGTAGCAGAGCTGAAGATGTTGAGGTTCTCTCTGGGAGTGACGAGGATGGATAGGATCAGGAATGAGGACATCAGAGGGACAGCTCATGTTAGATGTTTTGGAGAAAAAGCCAGGGAAGCCAGATTGAGATGGTTTGGACATGTTCAGAGGAGGGACAGTGAATACATTGGTAACACATTGGTACAACTGAGTTAAATATATATTTTTCTAAAAACAGCAGATAAAATGGAAAAGAAACAATAAATAAGTCAGAGGGGATAAAACATTTACATTTAAGTATAGTTAGGTCAACATTTAAATGAAGTGACGATGAATAAAAAGCTAAAATCATTCCCATTGTAGTCACAAGCCAGAACAAACTGTAGACACTGATAATTTGACAATATTGATGATAAAAATGAAGAAATAACGTAAAATAAATAAACAAAATGGAAACAGACAGCATGAGAGGCGTGCGCTGTGGTGACGTCAGCAGAAGGCGGTTTGGAGCCCCTCTCCGATGTCTCGTGCTGCAGTTCCCAGCCGGAGCGCGTGCTCTCTGATAGACAGCACACACGGCGCTCAAGAGGCTGCGCTGCCGCACGAGACGAGAGAGACGGAGTGCAGCTCGCGCTTCAGGACGATTTTAAAAAAGTAACGGTCAAGACCCGAAGGAGAGGCGGGAACGCGCCGTTCAGGTGAGACAGCGGAAATTTGACTGAGACCTGGAGGAGATTTTCAGTCTGTGTTGCCACTGAGCGTCATAATATTCAACATCGTCCGTTTACTGGGAAGTTCGTTGTGAGACAGCAGCTGGAGCACATTGCGCTGATTAAGGACACAACACTTAGTTTCCGTTCAAAAGGCTTTATCACATTTTCATTGCGTTGTTGTCAAATCTATTTATCATGTCTGAATACAGCCAGGACTTGATTCTATGCTGCTCTGTATGTTTTTCCTCTTGGTATCGTCCTCTTGACGTCAAGTTTCTTGTCAGTGGTCAGTCAGTGGCTTGTTAGTGCACGGAGTCCTATAGGAGCAAATCACTGCTGATAGACATTTATTGAGCAGCCAGCCAAGGTCAGCCCACAGGCCTACAGCTGTGTAAGGAGTAAAGGTTGAGATTGGCCTCTGACAGTGTGAATGAGCTTCTTTATTATCATCAGTGAAAATTGGCAGAAATCTCTGAAAGTTGCATGTGGACTGAAATGGTTTGCGTTAAGACAGGTGCTCACTTTAGGACTAGGAGCTCAGACAGTAAACTGTGGCCTTTATGTTTAGGGCTCAGAATAAGTGACAGTCTGACACGGTCCTTTCCCATTCTCTTCTTATCAAACTGACAGTCAAGGCAGATTAACTTAGGTTTATTTCTACGATTTCAGCCGGTTTTAATTGTTTTGTGTTTGCTGCTTTGGGACACGTTATGTTACAATACCCTCAGAGCAGTCGAAAAGAGAAAGATTAACCTCATTTGGGTTTTTGGGTTTTGTGTCGGCAGCACAGCAGATTAAATGTAAGAGTCTTGCCTGAAGGCTCCTAACACAGCCCAGTACCTGTGGGGAATCGCATCAGCCTCCCTCCATGCCTGCAAGGGTTTAAGAATATGTGTGTGTATGTGTTTTTGTTGTTTTTCCCCAGAAGAAGAAGCAGAAGTAAACAAAGCCTTAATGCTACCCCAGTAATTGGCTGTTGCAATTAAAAGCTCATGCACTTTTTTTTAAGGTGCTGACTACAGTGTTTCTTAGTTTAAAATTTCTGTGCACATTATTTTTTAATACTGTGAATGAATATTCCCACAGGCAGATAAAGGTCCCAGTCTAGCAGTAAAAAGCAATTAGAACATCATCTGCTATGGATTATTTCCTTCTCAGTGAGGCTGTGGACGGACTGATGACATATAACAAGTCATTTAATGAAGAAATCAATACATTGGTTGGCTTATCATTAATCTGCCCTCTGCTGAGACATGCTTCTTCAGGTAGTGTGTGTGGGGGTGTGTGTCTGCTGCCTGGTTTGTGTTCAGACACTGACTAACGAATGTCAGAAAAGGACAAGAGGTGATCATTACTGATAATTTCTGACTGCACTGTGAAAGGAAAAAAGTTATTTGGGGACTTTCATTGTTTTAAGTTGGGTTTTACTTTGAAAGGCGAATGTGGCTCGGTATATGGTAAAGCAGTACAACATGAAGGGGAATAATCATGGTTAGGTAACTTAAACTGTCAGGTGGGTGTTGAGGAGAATGTCCAACATAAAATGTAAATGTAGAAGTCAGATGTTTGACATGTTCACTTCTACTTTTGTGTTTGCTGTGGACATGAATGTTTCAACAAGAACTTTAGTGAGCTGTGCAAACATGACTGAGATACTGTATGTGGATTTATTAAAACATAGTGATTTCCTAATTTCATATTGTTTTGTCACAGTTTAGTACCCAAAGAATGACTGCACTGTGACATTTTTATACCGGCAAATGCCTGGTAGTAGTCGGTGGTGTTATCCATGGTGTGATGTGCTCAGACAGTGAGTGAACAGCAGAGAGCTGATGGGTCTGAATACAGAAGGCAGCTTTGTTTGTGTGGACTGTCTCTCCTGCTCTCTGTCCCTGTCTTTATCTAATGTATGTCTCTCTCAAAGGTCCTACACAGTCATTTTTTAAAAAACTTGACTAACAGGTTCATAGTTATGGTTTGTATTGATGAAGAACACATTGATGGCATGGTGCCATATAGAGGGGTAGGGTTAGGGTGTGATGCCTGTTTGTCTGAACTCTTTTCATAGAGGAGAGAGGACCACTTATATCTATCATATCTGAGCAGACATGGTTCAAACTCAAATCAGAGACAGCATGTGATGTAATCTCAAAAGAACAAGATGTGCAAATTTTTGTATGTGAGACATTGAGACATGTCAAGATAACGTGCAGCAGCAATATATTTTCTCCTTCAGTGTGGCATGTTGTGCTCTGAAAAACAGATGAATGAAGACTGAACACTGAGCTCTGTATTCAGCTCTGATTGCTTTTTTCATCACCACCGGCCCTCTCCTAGTTATACTCTGGTACTCAGGGACCAATCACATTCAGCAGCAACATCTGCTGCAGGGTATGTTCGGCAAAACAAGCTGCACGTTGGTACTGCACAAACATATGTGTTTTACTTCCACCATTCTTCATATTCACATCCTGAAATCACAGTCGTGCAGCTCCACAGAAAGTGCCTGGTTTAAAGGGCACTCCACAAACACTGGGGATTCAAGCCATGTCCTTGCAGTCTCACACGGCCGCCGTCACTGGGAGTGGGGGGGGCGGAGACTTTCATTGGAGTTTTGCAGTGAAGATGAGTTAAGTTTGAGAGTACAAGTACAATGTCTGATCAATTTTAATGCTGAAGAAAACATTCAAATATGATTTTGAAGCATGTGTTATGAGCATATTTTTACTATAGTTTGGCTCCCTCAGCTCTCTGGATGCTGCAAGACACTGGTGCATGTAAGTAGGTGCTGTATTTCCAGTTGCACCCAGTCCTGTTGGGTAATAATTTAATTATTGTTGGCTGAGATGTGAGGCAGTCAGTGATCCTGTCAGATGTAATGGAGCCGAGCAGGCAAGTGAAACATGACAGATTGCTAACCCTTTCTGTATCCGAGTGCCTCAGTTCCGGACATCGCCCAGAGCTGAAGATGTATGACAGCGCAGCTACAGCGCCTGTGATGTTTTGATGGCTGAAGCCATGTTCAGCCTCCAGTGCAATCTCCAATAGTAGGAAGGTTTGGGTCTGACAGTCTACCTACAGGTACCATTTGCCAGATGAAATATGATTCAGGAAGCTTAAATTGGTTTTTAATTTTAGAAAAATAGACTTACCATGAGGGCATGAATGTCCATGGGGTCAGTCCAGCCTGCTGTTGGTGCATTGCAGTTTTTAAGTGCTGAGTGGGCTGCCTGAAACCAGAAAGCTGCATGTGATGTTAAAATATAAGCTGGCACTTAGGATCAACTTTTAATATCCTCAATAATCACTGATGGAAATTCTTTCCAGAGTGATCTCAAGTTGTGATAAATCAGGCATTATGAAAGGCTGAATGGTTACTCACTTTTCTTAACGGCAGCTCTTTGTTACTGCTACTGGGTGATGAGCTTGTTTAATTTGAAGGAACCTTTTAAGTCTCCTCACTGACACCATGTGTCAACAGACCTACCCAGGACTGTCCAGGTCCTAGTGTGCAGAGATGCTGTGGAGATTTAACAGACCCTCCTGTACAAACAGCAGCACATTCATTCTCCATAATGTGACTCCAAATATCACAATGTGCAGGTTTGAGTCAGGTGTAAAGGCAGAATTTGCATAGAGGCCACACAGTATATTTTAACAGTGATTGTGTTTTCTATAATTGCTGCCCATTAGGTGTGATATGGCACGAATGGTTAGAAGGCTGTTGTACTAAAAGGTCTTTGTTAACCTAATATAATGGATGGATTGGTTGGTTGGCATACTGAGCGTTCAATGATGAATTTGTCTTTTGTGTCTGACCTAAATATGGTCAACTCCTTGGTCTCAGCAGAGGAGAAAGAAAGACTTTGTTCACTAAAAACTTTCCAAACAATCCCTCTGTTAGGAAAAGTACAGCAAGGCTTTTAGAAACTGGAGCAGTCAAAAAAAACACTCCTTTTGTTTCTATTTCTGGGTCAGTACCCAAAACATTGACCCTGTGAGTGAAATATCTAAGATGGTATCAACCGGTAACTGTTTTGGTATTGTTCCCTCTGCTGGCCTTGTGGACTGGTGTTCTCAGGAAGGTACAGGATTTAGTTTTGTCTTATTATTCTGAAGTCCTGGGTTAGTTTGGTTCAGGTTTAATTCAGTTAATTCTGAAAGTGTATGTTTTGTTGGACCTGCTGTTTGCTTCTTCTGTCTAATTGTCCAAACCCCACTGAGTTTTCAGCAATTTGACTCAAATATTCTCATTTTACAAGTTGCACTCATGTATTGATTTTCTCTCCACTGACTAATTGTCAGTGTTTTTCAGGTGTTGGTGTATCTATTGTAGGTAAGTTAATACACTTGGATGTGTGTACGCTCTTGTTCAGAGTCCCTCAGAAAGAGTCACATATGTCAGTTCCTACCTCTTCCCTTGTTTTTTTTTTTTTTTTTTTTTCTTTGTGTCGGTGTGATGGATTGATTTTCCATCCCAGTGGAATGGGATCTCCTGCAGTGGGATCAGAGCAGTGCTTCCTGTCTGACTGTCAAACACTGATACTTGGTGCTGCTGTGGCTCAGTGCTCTGAAGACCCAGGGTTCTGCTTCATGTTTGGTTGCCTTTGATTTTTTTTTTTTTCCTGACCTCCCGAGCTGTGGACATACGTAGCTGTGAATGTTATTGCTAGTCTGTGTTGTATTATTACTTCTCACAGTGGGAAGTATAGAGCCAGGCTGCCTCTGGAGAAAGACTGCCATCACTTTTAAATGAACTTTACTGAAATATGACAGAGATTGAGAAGAGAATAGCGTTGCTGTATCAAATAGCAAAGGTGATATATTTTAAAGATTGAGAGTAGTGTCATCTAATGATTAAACTGACTTCAAGGGGCTGGTAGTTTAGCAGATTACAGTGACACTGTAGGTTTGCTTGTCTCTTCACCAGAGCAACATATAGCCAGGCTGGGAAGACGAAAGCACTGAGTTTTTAGAAGCTGACAGATGTAAAGGAAAATGGCTTCATCACATCAGGTGGGATATCTGAGGAAAAAGTCAGACTGAGAATGGGAACGTCAGCAGCACTGTCAGTCTGAAGTTACTTTTAAATGTGCTAATCAACAGGACAGTTTAAATCAGATGCTGAGTTAATTTGAGTTGAAGTTTATGGTAGATACTGACCAGGTTAACAAAGTAATACTGTGTTTCCAGCGCAGTACTTTGAGGCTGACTTGTCTGCAGATACTACACACTCAGTACTGTCAGAAAACGAACCACATGTTATGACATGTTAATGGTTACTGCACCAGTTTGGTTAATGGTTATGTTTAGTCGTCAGGTCATAAATACCACTCTGCTATTTTATTATACCATGAAACACTGGGTTTCTGCACACAGAGACCATATGTTTTCTATGACACCTGTAATGGATGGTGATGTGTTGTTAGGTGCTGCTGCTTATTAGTTTGAAAATTAAGTCAGGTTTTGTTAATTTTTGTCAGCAGGTATTCATGATGGTTTTAAAAAGGAGACATGTGCTGCTTTTTCATTTGGTCCACCAAATTTAATCCTGCTGGTCTGTGACTGAACCAGCAACACGAGCAGCAGTTTACCAGCAACCACATTTCACTAAAAATGTAACTAGAAGTTTGAAACACTTGATCTGTTTAACTAACCATTTATTTTATTCAAGATCCTAATTAAGCACCAAATAAGTCATGGGTTCAGCACACAATTTCACAGTAGCTGAGCAGTTTTCAGGTTTGTGTTTGATTTCTGGCAGAGTATACTGTAAATTGTTTCAGCTTACCATGGAACATTTGATGAGCATTTCAGTAGTTTTGTCATTGGTTAATGTGTCCCTATAATATAAAAATAGAAAAGTTTGTGGACAGCTAACCTCAGCTCTCTCTGTAGAGAGCTGGCTGAATGAAGTGCTGTCCTGTCATGTAGTTTGATGTCAAGCTGCCACTGGCCAGTGTCCAAAGGCTGCTCAGAGAGAAGAGAAACACTGACAGATGGACCAGGGACAGGGGGAGAGAAGGAAAACTCAGGTTAAGACTATTAGTTGAAAGAGACAAAGTGGAGATAATAGGCAGATGGTTAGTGTAGAGTGAAGGTTAGATGCATATGTTGACAAAAAAATACTTAAAAATGTAGTGATAATGTTTTAATATACAGCATTTTTTTTCATGTTCTCTTTTTTGTTTTCCATATTTCTCCTGGCTTCCCTCCTTTCTTTATCTAAATCCTCACTTTGTAGGGTTCTGAAACTTTCTAAGTTTGAGAAATGTGGTCTCCTTTTACTTCAGCAGAGTCCTCAAAGTGTGTCACTGCACTTTTTACGTCACCTCTCCCATACATCTGACCTACTTTGGGTCCAAACCCATAGTCTAAAGCAGAGCAGAGAGAAACACTCATCAGCTGTGTCTGCTGCAACTAGTCATTGTTCTCATTATCATTGAATTTAGCAATTATTTTCAAGATTGATTTTGTTGTTTTGTGTATAAACTGTCTGAAAATAATCATGACTAAAAATGGTTTTCCAGATAACATCTTCAAATGTCTCCTCAGTCTAAAACCTGTAGATATTCAGTTTACAGTGATACAGCAATAATAAGCTATAACTCTCGCTCATATTTGTTTCTTCTTTCTCTTATTGGAAATGAAATGAAATCTTTGCTGTGTCACATAACCCTCGAACACCTCTCTCATATGTCTGTCTGCTTTGATCAACATTTTATTTCTCGGCAGCTTTCCTTTCTTCAAGGCAGTCCTCCCATTTCATTTGACAGTTTTTTTTTTTATCACGGTTTTGTTCTTGAATACCAGTATATAGCTGCTGGTCTCAGTCACCCTTATCCTTTTCTTTTTCTGTGTTTTATGTCTCTCATAACAGCTGCTGTATGCTCACAATACACTATTCACTGTGTGTGTGAGAGACATAATGTAAAGTCAACACTGTCATGCTGCACACGCTGTGTTTTTGTCTGGTGTAGGTTATAACAGCTTAGATGACACCTGATTGTAATTTCTGTTTTCACAGTCTCCTCCTTGTATTACTCCATCTGCTTCTTTCTCCTTTAGCCCACCTCACCATCTTTTTCACAGAAGTAGCAATAACAAATCCAATGTCGCAGTTGCCATGACAGCTGTGTTATGAGGTGGCCTCATCATCTAGCAGCCAACTTCAAATGAAAGAAAAATGAATTGTACAGAATATATTAGGAAAGAGTAGAATAGAGTTAAACTGAATTACAGGTAATAGATGAGACTGAAGTAAGTTGAAAAAAAATGGATTGTTATACACTAGACTAGAATTGACAATTAGAGGATGGATTTGAAACTAATTTTTGAAACTAATCTGTAGGCTTTGTAAATATGCCTGTATATTATAAGGCAGAATAGTTTTTCTAGGATTTTTTTTCCATAGTTGCATGGTAGGGTGGCATGGCACTGTTGTCTTACCCCAAGAAGGTTTTGGGTTTGCATCCTGTTTGACCCTGGATCCTTTTTGTGTGCAGTTTGCAGGTTCTTTCCAGGTCTGTGTGGGTTTTGTCCAGGTGCTCGGGCTTATATTTACACACCTGATAATGGGACCTGTAAGACCAGTTTGCGTCCGATTGGTTTTAGCAGAAAAAAAATCACAGACAGCTAAAATAAGCCTTTAATAAGAATAAATTCAATTATTTACTGCTGGATTCAAAACTTAATCTTAAAATCAGGCAACTAGAGTTGTGAATGTCTGTTGTATTTTAGTGAAATATTAAGGTTTTCTGCTATCAGTCTGCCATGGCAGGGCCTGTCTAATATGTGCTCAGAGGTTTTTGTTGTAAACTTTGGTCAACAAGCAGCTGCAGAAACCAGCATCTATTATTCAGTTGTGTTGTACTGGAGTAACACAGTGTGTTTGGGATCAACGGTGTACTAACCATCTGTTAGCCCACACACGCAACTGTATCCTGTTATACACACACACACACACACACACACACACACACAGTGTACATGCTCTAATAAAAGTTATTACTATTATTACCATTATTACACCTTGTACTTTATGACTAAACCAGGTCACACTCTAGCCAATAAACTATATATAAAGAAAGTGTGTGTTAAGCTCTTAAGCTGACCTTGTTGACAGTGTTAAAAGCTGCTGCTGGACCTACATTAAGTAGATTTAGGCCACCTATCTGGGTCTGTAACACATCATGAACGCCAACTACTACAACTGCAGAAACAACAAAGCCCAGGGGTTTACTGGGTCAGTTATATATTCTGAGTTAAAGTGAAAATTTAATTTTAGTGCTGAAATGATTGATTTTAATCAGTTTATTGTTATGAAATTTGCCAGTAATTTTCTGCACCAGCTTCTCAAATCTGAAAATTTGCCGCTTCTCTGTTTTGTCATTCCAAACTTTGCAAACTCAGTATCTTTGCATTTAATAATAATAATAATAAATTTTATTTCATGGCGCCTTTCAAACTCTCAAGGTCACCTTACAGAGAGAAAAAGGAAGCATACAGCATGAAATACATAGAGTGCATTAAAACAACAATAACAACAATGCATAAACAGAGGGCCAGAATGTAAAGGCAAAAGTGCAGAGCATCCAGGAAGTGGGCGATGTACAGCAAAAGCAAATTGAAACACAAAAACCCAGATGACAGAACAACAAATATGAAACAATATGAGACAATATGAAATAGGCAGAGGGTGGTAGAACATCACGGGCTGCTTTGGGAAGTTAAGAGAGTTAGGTGGAAAACGCTATACGGAACAGATACGTTTTGAGTGATGATTTAAAAGTTGATAAGTCCGGAGACGACCGGATGCGATGAGGGAGAATGTTCCAAAGGCGGGGCGCAGTGTGGCTGAAGGATCTAGCGCCCATGGTGGCCAGGCGCACTGTAGGGGTGCAGAGGAGAGTGGAACTGGAGGAGCGGAGAGTACGAGGCGGAGAATAGATATGAAGTAGATCAGTGATGTATGGTGGGGCAATAGAGTGGAGGGCTTTGTAGGTGAGGAGGAGGATTTTATAGTTTATACGGAAGGACACAGGGAGCCAGTGAAGTTGTTTAAGGACAGGGGTAATATGATGTGAGAATGGAGTTCTGGTGATGATTCGGGCAGCAGAGTTCTGGACAAGTTGTAGTTTATGAAGTGATTTGAGAGGTAGACCAGTGAGGAGTGAGTTACAGTAGTCCAAACGAGAGGTGACAAAGGCATTAACGAGTATGGCCGTGCTATCGATGGTGAGTGAAGAACGGATGCGGTTTATGTTACGGAGATGGGAGTAGGCCGACCGGGTAGTGGTATTGATATGCTGAGTGAAGGAGAGAGTACTGTCTAGGATGACACCCAGGCTTTTAACTTGGGGGGGAGGGGAGGACAGTATTGTTGTCAATTAGAATGGATAAGGTGCTGGTTTTAGAAAGGGTGGATTTGGTGCCCACGAGGAGAATTTCAGTTTTGTCGGGGTTGAGTTTCAAAAAGTTATGGGTGAACCAGGATTTGATATTATGTAAGCAGGTAAGGAGGGAGGGAGGGGGGAGGGCAGAAGATGGAGCAGCAGAGAGGTAGAGCTGGGTGTCGTCTGCATAACAGTGGAAATTGATGTTATGTTGCCTAAAGATATGTCCGAGAGGAAGGAGATAAATAATGAAGAGGAGGGGCCCCAGGACAGAGCCCAGGGGCACGCCACAACTGACAGTAGAGGGCTGAGAGTGGAAGTTCTGGAGATGGACGGACTGGGTGCGGTCAGAGAGGTAGGAGGTGAACCATGAGAGGACCGAGCCGGCTATGCCGATGGAAGCAAGGCGATGGAGGAGAATATTGTGTGAGATGGTGTCAAAAGCTGCAGTTAGGTCAAGGAGGATGAGGATGGAGACAAGGCCAGAGTCTGCGGCTACTAGGAGGTCGTTGGTGATTTTGACCAGGGCAGTTTCAGTGCTGTGAAGTTGGCGGAAACCAGATTGAAAGTGTTCGTATAGGCTATTGGCGGCAAGGTGGGTATGGACCTGGTGGTGGACAACTTTTTCAAGAATTTTAGAGAGGAACGGGAGATTGGAGATAGGGCGGAAGTTGTTAAGGTTCGCAGGATCGAGACCAGGTTTTTTTAGGATTGGTGTGATGATGGCTGTCTTGAGTGATGGGGGTACGATACCAGAACTGAGGGAAGTGTGAACAATGTGGGTAACATGAGGAAGGAGAGAGGGGAGACAGAGCTTGACGAGGTTGGTTGGTAGGGGGTCAAGTTTGCAGGTTGAGGGTTTGGATTTGAGGATCAGGGAAGAGATAACCGTGGTGGGTGGAATGATAAAACTCGAAAGCAGGGAGGATACTGATAGACAGGGTAAGGTACAGTGGAGGCAGTTCGCAGTGTCACAGATGGGGGGAAATTGCTGGTGTATATTTTCGATTTTTGATGAGAAGAAATCCAGGAAGTTATTGCACAAGGTGGTGGAGAGTGAGGGGAAGAGAGGAGTATCGGGAGGGCCCAATAAATTTTTGACAGTGGAGAAGAGGGAACGCGTGGAGCCAGAGGCGGATACAATAAGAGAGGCATAGAAGTCAGATTTTGTTTGAGTAATGGTTTGCTTGTACTTCAGTATGTGGTTTAGGTATAAGTCCTTGTGGGTGGATGAACCTGTTTTTTTGAAGAGACGTTCAAGGCGACGGGCTTGGGTTTTGAGGAGGCAGAGTTCGGGGGTGTACCATGGAGCAGAGTGCGTAAAGGATACAGATCTAGTTTTGAGTGGGGTGAAGGTGTCGAGTAGATTTCGTAGCTCACGGTTGAAATTGGATAACATGTTGGAGAGGGACGGTGAATAATTAGTACATGAAAGTTTGTTGAGAGCAGCAGTGAAGGAGGGGAGGTCGATGTTCTTTAAGTTACGGAAGGTGATGGTGCGGGAGAGGTGGGATTTGAAGATAGGTAGTTTGGAGTTAAAGCAGACTAGTTTGTGGTCGGAGAAGGAGGTGTCGAGGGTAGAACATGACTGAGCTGTGACGCCAGAGCAGCAGACTAAGTCGAGGGTGTGGCCTAGAGAATGTGTTGGGGAGGTGATGTATTGTTGGAGCCCAAAGCTGTCCAGACAGGAAATGAAGTCTTTTGTTGTGGTGTTGTTGGGATTGTCGAAGTGGATGTTAAAATCACCAAGAAGAATTATGTTGGCTGACAGAGAGATGAACTGTTGGGTAGACAAGACAAACAATCCGATGCTGTCAGACATTTGCAGCCTTATTTCATCTTATACTTTTGTTTGACCAGTTTAATAAACTTGTCTTATCTGATGAGACTATAGTGAGGGGGAAAAAAAAAAACTTTATTTATTATGACAGTCAAATGTTAGGCAGCTCTGAATGTGGACTGATTAGCATATTAAACAGGCGTGTGTGTGGCACCTTAGCGGACACCGTACAATCACACAGCCTGTGTACAGTTATCGTTGATATGGGTCCATGTATGTTTCTGGGTTAGTTTAAGCAGGCCATGGTAATAAACCCTGGACAACCAAGCCCCTCACCCCACCCCAGACAGTCAGTTGAGTCTGCTTGCCCTGTAAATACATTTTAAATTGATTAAACTTTCTTCTCTCTTCTCTGTAGGTGAAGGACGCGTGGTGGCCGAAGTGCAGCCTTTTTCCTCCATCCTCTGCCTCTTTCTCTCTCTCCTGTCTCCTCTTTATCTTCCTTCCTTTTACTTCTCTTGCTTCTTCACCCTCGCTCCCTCTGTCTCTGTGATGCCAGGCTGTGGCTGAGTGTATACCCGTGACCAGACTGAAACTGGGGAAGCTAAAGGTGGTCCGGCGGCAGCTGCTGCAAAGGTACAGAATGACACACATTACATCACCCAGTCAGTGATGCTGAGGACACCTCAAACTCAAGAAGTTTATTTTCTGACATACAGCGCAGTCTGATTTCTCTGTCTAATGCCATTTTTGTAACCAGTGACTTTGCTTTCAGCATTGGTTTGCTGTGCAAACAGGAATGAAGTGGCAGTCATTAGTTTTTGTTGCATTCACACTACTTTGAAGAGAGCACTGTAATTTTGTGGAGTGACCATCCATCAAATGTCATTCATTGCAAAATAAAACAAGAAAAGTTTTTTTTATATTCCCTACTGTCTCCCCTGGTGAATAGTGTATATTGTTATTACTGTAGTGCAGTGGAACTGACTATAATTTGATGTGGTTTAAATAAGATTATTACATTACTGAAAAGATATGTCTTCAAAGAATGTCCTCCTCTTAGTGATCTACAAACTTTGTTGTGAAGGCCTGTTATAGAGCACAGTTTGTCCTGAAGTCCAGCAGCCCACCATCTGTGTGTGATGAGTCACGATGCTCCTTTCTGTACAGAAATTGCCTGAATACATCATCTGACAAATGAGTATGTCTGCCGTATGTAGTCACAGTGGTAGAGTTGGGGATTTGGATGCATTTCATTAAATCTGAAACCACTGTCAATATGAACCATTTTTGCCCACCTTATTTTTCACAAGCTGCTTCTGTGTAGTTTATAATCTTTAATTACTCACATGATCTGAGAGAAACTGGGAGAATCCAGCCCTTCTGACATAAGGTAGCTCAGTTGCTTCGCTAGAGGTTCATCTTCATTCTTTTGGCCTCTTCAAACCACAAACAACATTTCAGATCACCTCTAACCCCACCCATTAGTGGTGCAGCTCAGGTGCTTACTACACCAGATTTCTAAATTTCTCTCAGTATTTTCGATAATATTTTGGGCCTATGCTGGACTCAGGAAACATGTTTATGTATGCCTCTTAATCTGCTCTATCAGGTATGAACATCAGCCGTTTGTCTCCTGTCTGGCTGGACTCTATGGTTGCCAATGGAGACGATACCAAAGAGCCCGGGCACAGCCAGGAGAGTGCTGCTGCAGCAAGGTAAGTACGCGCGTGCGCGCGCACACACACACACACACACACACACACACACACACACACACACACACACACACACACACAGGTATACAATGCGTGTTGGGTTTGGTTAGTTTGCTGATCTTGCAGAGAGCTTGGATTCCCTTAGCCAGTTTTTTTGCCAACCTGCTGACTCCAACAGTCAGTTACTGCTTTTCTCTGAAAAAATAAGCAGGTATACACTTTGTCAGCTGGTATTGAAATATACTGCTCCCAGATGCACTTTGTAATATGATCAAGTTGTATCTGCCAGCTTCAACTCAAACCTTTAACCCTTTGCCTCAGAAGCTTTTAAAATTACAGACTCATTAATGTTGAAAATGCAAATGATCCTTGACCTTCAGATATATAGTAGGTAATCATTCAAAGAACTGAGTTTCATGTTTGGTGAGGCAACTCCTGATTTCCGTGTGTGTGTGTGTGTATGCGTGTGTGTGCGTGCGTGTGTGTGTGCGCGCGTGTGACAGGTGGAGTGTGGCAGTTTTGGCCTCCTGATCCTCACCTTCTTCCTGAGTTTTGTATTCCTGTATTTCTGGAGTGAAGCTCAGAATGACTACAATGACTTTGACTGGTGGGTCATACACAGCACATTTTGTACATACCTGTTGACGCACACTCTCAGTTAATGTGTTTATTATTGTGATTTTCATGATTTTCAAGAGGTAACCTGTCATTTGAACTTGATTCAGAGCATGAAGCACAGAGTATGTAATCTGTTTGTCTTGTGTCTCTGCAGGTTTAACTTTGGGACTCTTGGTTTCTGGTTTCCCTGGTCTCTGGTCCTGCTGGTCGTTGCTGCTGCACTCTTCACATACATCGCTCTGCTGTTGGTATGCATGCTGCTAAAATTTCCTGAGACGTTTAGCATGTGCAAACAATGCAAATCTTTGGAGGTGCTGAATAAAACTTTGTGTGGATCACAAACTTTGACCTTACTGCTGCTGTTCTAACCAGTGAATACCAGTTATCCCAGTTGATCACCAGTAGTAGAATGTTGTCACACAGTGTCTGATGGGTCCAACTTGATGGTTTGGTTGGAGTATCACTTTAAATGTTTTTCTTACTAGACCTGTGTGCTTGGAATAATGTGTTTCATGATGTGCAATTGCACATCAGCCTCTTGACATCTCTCCCCCAGCACTATGACATTTTGAAATGTGGCCACTTGCTTTAGGTGGCAAATATTATGTAGCACTTATTATGTAATACAGAAAAATGAACAAAGATAAACTGAAGCAATAATCCCCACAGTTCATATTCATCTTAGACAGGCATATAATAACTGATAACACTGAGCATTTACAGTTCTCCTGAGGCATAAAAAGTTGAGGATTTGACCTTGACTTAAAAAATAAATAGTTAAAATTAAATAATGTTCATTTTCGAAAATCCTGACTTAAGTAGAAACTATACTGGTTAAAACTGATATGCTTAGTTAAATTTTTTTCATAAACTACAAAAGAAGCAAATTCTCTGCAGGTTAGTTAGTTGAAGCATGTTTACATAAAAGATTTTAATAAACATCTACACATTTCTCAGGTGCTGGCAGTGTGTCTGCTTACTGAGGGTCAGAGGCTGTACCTGCACTGGAGCCACAAGGTACGTACACACATTCATACCAAAGAAACACTGACCGAGAGTTTCTTGTACTTTGTGTCCTCCCTTGTATTACTGGATGTTGTCCTAATAAGTTTTCCTCCGGTGTTTGTATCAGACTGGCATCGTGGTGACATTGGTGTTCTCAGTCACAGCCACCGCCATCCTGTCTGACGTCTGGAGCAAAGAATGGAAGACTCTCCTGCTCTCTTTGCAGGTCAGCCACTTCTGACACACCAGCCAATCACTGCAGCTAATTTTACAGAAACCTATGTGAATGCTGTTAAACAAGTAAGGCCTGTGATTTTGTATGGTTTTTACTTTTCAACATCCTATATAGAGACGAAAACCCACGTTTAATATGTAGCACAAAAAGCTAAGAGAGCAGTGCAGTCGACTTTTTCCTACAAAATAAAACCATACATCATTATCTTTTATTACTATGGGTACTTTTATTATGTTTGTACAAACTTTAATTTGTGCTTTATGGATGGGGGAAATGTGTTAACAGTTTTGCCAATCCCTTGTTGTCTTCATTGCCATCATTCTCTTCCGCTTATCTTTAGGTGACAGCACCTTTCCTCCACGTGGCTGCTGTCTCACTTATGGCGATTCTGTCCTGGCCGATTGCATTGCACTTCTTCCGCATGAACAGGAAAGGTAATCTAGCTGATTGCTGAGTGTGTGTGTGTGTGTGTCTTTGTTAGCATTTAAGCTAACTCTGGAAGTGAGGCAGGACTTTGACTCTCTATAAGAACATCCAATTGGAGCAGATGTAGATGTGTCTTATCAAACTTGATTTTATCTGTGTTAAACTAGCTGGGACATGAAAAATGTTTTAGGTGAAACCAAATCATTTATGTACTGGGCAACAATGTAAACAAGTAGATCTGTAAGAAAACAAAAACACACTAACATGTAGGAAGATACTTAGTCAGCTGTTCAAGGGTAAATAAGAGCCAAACATATGTAGCATGTAAGTTTTTGTTTCTTAAATGTTTAGAGTGATAATAATGACAGTAACTGGAGGGGAAAAACACTAAAAAAAAAAAGACTGTGAAGGGTTTCAGCTCTAAAATATTCAGTTGTAGTAGAACTAAACTGCCCCTCCCACTGGGAGTACAGTTGTGCTGAAATGCAGTGAACCCTCAGTGATGTCACACCCTTTTTCTCCCCTTCCACTTCCTCTTAACAGAAAATCAATGACTTGTTTTTCCTCCTCAGTTTTTGCACTCTTCTTCTTGTCTCCCTGATGTTTTCTGTCTTTTTTCATTCTCAGTTTTTTGGTCTCTTCATTGTCCTAGTCTCTTTTCTTGCCTGTTCTGTTTCTTTTTACTTGTCTTTGGGTTGCTCTCTGTCTTGTGCTCTGTCTACCTACCGTTTCCTCTGCATTGAATGACTTTGACCTGTGTTTTTCTGCGTCTCCCTTTGGTCTCCATGGGTACTGTCTCTGGTTGCCATGGTGACTTACTGGGTATAGTGATGCTGAGTCATGTCGAGGGTCTCTCCTGGCAGGAGATGAGGGAAAGAGAGATTTGCCAAAGCACAGGATGTAATGTACAGTAACTCTCCTGTGTTCGCCAAGCGTGGGTGTCTAAAGACCGACTTGACTGGGGAGTTTTGTTTTGTTTTTCAAACACTAATGGGTTTTTAATGTAGGAGGGAATGGGTGCCGGGCTAAGCTTGGAACTGGTAACCAACAGTGTATGTTGGTAAGGACATTTTTTGTCAAATGGCCAATAAAGACAGTTGTATGTTACTGTCTCTATTTGAATGTCATACACACATGTAGGTACAGAAACATACACACAAGCTTTGTTTTTGGGGACTGTTTGAACTATTGGTTAGTATAATCTATTGTAGCAACAGATTGTAACATTTTATTTCATTAACTTAATTCAGGATTAAAATCAACTTCATACAACGTACAAATAGCTACAGTAGATTTTTATATTATTGTTACCATTGAGTTATTCTGTCTGTTGTCCATATGGCTGCTGTTCAGCACCAGAGCAGCATGTTGACCCTTGTCAGTATATTATGTTCTGGTTCCCACACTCCTGTAATTCTTAACTGGGCCATATTGAGAGGGTGAAGATTACATCTATTTTTTATGTGTCTATACTATAGTTAGTGTGTGCACAGTATAGTGCATATGGACTTGGCAGTTAATTATCACCAGTTGTCACTTGTGATGCAGAGTGTCTAGGTATTTTACGAAGGGTAAAGAAAAGGTAAAAGCCAGGGTTGACTTGGGACTTTAATGGCATATTGTATGATTTCTAAATTTTGAATGATGTGTATTCATCAGTGCGTCAGGTGGCTGTCCTGGGTCTCTACCTGTCTGTGCTCTTCTCCCTCTACCTGGTCCCACTGGGAATGTATTCTCCCTGCATTAAAGAGGCAGGAACTCTGGGGCCTGCCCCGACACTCATCGGACACAGAGGAGCTCCAATGGTGAGACTGAGCTGAAAGTGTGACAGTTGGGGCTGCCTCAGTTCTGTTTACAGTCTGTGTTTTACTGCTGATTTTAGTCATCAAATTTCCTGCTGAGACTGGGACATGTGGTCACTGTGTATGTTTGTGATTGTGCGTCTGTGTGTGCTGTTATTTCCACTCTGAGAATGTTTTTGTCTCTGTTTGCAGCTTGCTCCAGAGAATACTGTGATGTCGTTTGAGAAAGCAGTGGAAGCTGGAGGAGTGGGATTAAAGACTGATGTCACAATCAGGTATTAACTACTGTCTGTATGTGTCTGTACAACATGTCCTCTTGTAAAGTTAATATTGTGGCGTTCTAATAGTTGGTTTGTGCATCTTCTACCCAGTCTTATATCTGACATGACACTACAAAACTGAAAAAGTACATTCTAACTACTTTGTTGGATTTCCATATAATGTCTTAAATTTATGTGGCAGCATAAAATGGCAAAAGACTCCCCATTTTGTTTATATCACATTTTGGTGAGAAAAACAGAATTTTAACATAAGAAAACTCCACAGATTGATTCAAGTGAAGTAGATGGCTGAGTAGATCATCACTCCATCCTTCATTATTGACTGCTGGTCTAATTGAACGGTTGTCTTAAGGTCAAGTAAAACCAAAAGTATCTGTCAGCAGTGTTTAATAACACATGAGTGCACATGTTTTCCTGCTGTTGAAATAATTGACAGAGCAGTGGGTTAACAGTGAACTGATGCCACGTCTGTGTCTTCGTGCTAATCATGCAGAACCACTGGCAGCATGCTACCCTCAGCACTCATAGATATGCACACACACCATCAGGCCTTCTGAACTTTGTCTCATCCACTGCCACGTTTCCTGGAGCAGTCTGGCCAGTTCAAATAGTAGGAAACACAGATGTTTCTGCTGCTTTCATAGATTCTCTAATTAAAGAGCATGTTGTACACAACTGTAAGACAAGTTTTTCAGGATGTGTAACTGTTAAAATTGCATGACCTTCACAATAATCTGTACACTCTATAGAAATATTAGATTTTTGTTACGCTACCTGTCCAATATGGTGGCTGCAGGGACATACCGCATCTCTGGAATGGACAGCTGGAGGGCATGTAGTATCTAAGTGTGTATATTTATGCTCAGTGCTGTGGTGATTACTGCCATGCTCATCCAGTTAGCTGTTAGCTCTCCCATTAGTTCATGACTAGGAGTAGCACACTAATTTACAGCCTGAAAACAGGGATTAACAGCATGGCATGGTTCAGCATTAGTAGGTTAGCTTAATCCCATGCTGCTGGTGACCCCACTGAGTTTCTGTGTGTGTGTGTGTGTGTGTGTGTGTGTGTGTGTGTGTGTGTGTGTGTGTGTGTGTGTGTGTGTGTGTGTGTGTGTGTGTGTGTGTGTGTGTGGTGTGTGTGTGTGTGTGTGGTCGGCCTGCATGAATGATGACAATTTCTCATTTAAGTACACTTGGCAAGGGTTTTGTGAGGCAGTCTATTAGTGTGTATTTATGGACATGGACATACCTGATATCACTGATGTGTAATTGAGATGACAGGCTCACTAAGGTTGCTTATTTGGCTGTGTGTTCCTGTGTAAGATAGATGATTCTATGAAGGTCAGACCTAATTTGATAGTTGTTGTTTTAAGCACTGAGCAGTGCTTTGAGAATTGAATTCTTATGGTGACTTTAATCATCCACCTTTCTCTTCTCCTCCATGCACTCATCTGCTTTCATTCATATTCCCTTGTCATCTCTCTTCACTCTCATTCTACTTCTTCACTTTGTCTCGCTCTTAATTTCTCCATCATCTCTCTGTAGTTACGATGGTGTTCCCTTCTTGATGCATGACTCCACTCTGATGAGAACCACTAATGTTGCAGACGTTTTCCCAAATCGAACACAGCTCGATGCCTCTATGTTCACCTGGGCCGAGTTGCAGCAGCTGAATGCTGGAGACTGGTTTTTATCAGTAAGACCAACACACACACAAATTGCAGGTGTTTCAAGATGTGTTTTGGTTTGCTCAATGAATGCAGTGTATTTCACTGATGTGTGAAATTCATCCTGAAAGGAGAATGGCAGACATTTTAATCCATTGACCAGAGAACTGATATGAATATGTTCTTTCAAGCTGTTTCACACATATTTGAGGTCGCCCATTAACCCAAAAGTTGACATATTTACTGCTAGAAGAGGAAAAATTAAGTTGATTTTATATAACAGATTTTTTTCTTTTCTATAACTTCTCAATCTTTTTTCAACATTGAACTCCTTTATAGCAACAGTTTTTATCCCCAAATAGTTAATAGAAATATGATCTTGCCTTTAAACACTCACTCATCTCTCACAGAGGGATCCATTTGGTACAGTTTCATCCCTGTCTGAGGGGGACCACTCCCAGGCCCAGAACCAGTCAGTGCCCTCACTGGCCCAGTTCCTGGAAGTAGCGTCACGTAACGGGAGATTAGTGCTGTTTGACCTACGCAGGCCACCATATGGACATCCCTACAGTCAGTCATACATCAACACCACTCTGCAGGTGGTGCGGGCCCACATCAACTCCTCACAGGTACAGGGTGGGTGTAGGTAAAAAAAAAAAAAATCACCCACACTTTTAAATGTAGGTTTAAATAAAAGTGTGTTGTATGAACTCAGGCTTTGTGTGTTGTTGTAGATGATATTCAATGAATGAAGCTATTGCTGTTTTCTGTAAAACATACTTTGGTGGTGATGTCATATTTGTGCAATTATGGTATGTGTGTGTGTATGTGGCCACTGTGACTATGATTGTGTGGTTTTGTTTTTTTTTTTTTTTTTTGTATGTATATGTGTGTTTAGGTGCTGTGGCTGCCATCTGAGGACAGGGAGCTGGTCCAGGCGTTGGACCCAGAGCTGCAGCAGACCTCTGGAGAAAAGGCATCTATTCAGGAACTGACAGACAGCCACATCATCAGACTGAACCTGCACTACAGCACTATGTCTCAGCAACAGATCAGGTACCCACCCACAATCATTCAGTCATTACAAACTATTTTTTAGGAAATTTGAAGCCCATGGTTTGTGACAGCAGTTTGCAGGTAAGAAGGATTCATGCACAATGTGCCGCAAACACATTTAACTTTAATTAAGGAGTCTAAACAGTGAAGTTCTGTTGTGCTCTGAGTAATGCACCAGAAATACACAAAATAGAGAATATGTTTGAAATATGGTAAATTCCAAAATTCAATCAAATCCCCATGGATTTTTTAAAACATAAAATTATGACCCCTAAATAAAGACATACAGTACATTCAAGTACTCAGTTATGCAGCCTCACTCAGAGAAATGTGACCATTTCACTTCTGTGTGTGTGCTGTTATATAACTCCAGTTACAGATGGCCCCCACATCCTTAGTGACTCCTTATTGTTGCTTTTAGAAATTGGGGGGGGGGAGGATGAAAAAATCATGGCAGGAGAGAGAAAGTGAAAGGAAAAGAAGTGAGGAGAGGCAGTGGAGGAGGTGCAGACAGGCTGGGATGTACTTGTATATAAAGAACAATCTGGAAAAAAGAGGTGAGAAAGATGGTCGAGTGACTCACACATTGACGGTCTAACAAACAGTCCACTGAAATAGTTTTCCCTCATTGATGTTGATTCATCTTCAGAATATTATCTCATCAGAATACGAAAATGTCAGTTTTCATGGCACTACATTAGTCATCAACCTGAAGTGCCTGGTTGGATGAATCATGTTGTGGTAACAGATGTCTCACAAGTCAAACTTTACATGGTGCTTCTCTGAGTCTAACTCCAGACTTCTAGATGATTAGAAGAGAAGCCAGAATTCACTACCAGGGCTGAACTTTCATTTTAACACCAGTTCATCAACAAAACCTCATCTTTTTTGATGTGTCAATATAGAAAGCCTTAAATCATACCACTCCATCTTTTATTAAAATTAAATATTTAACCTGAACTTGGTGATCCAATAGACCTGATCAGTTTTGGAACTGAACCTGACAGTCATGTTAAAATGTATTCTTTCCATTTATAGTTGTCCAACTCAGTTTTTAATACCACTGTTGGCCCGGGCCTCACATTGTCTTACATGAAAAATATCTCAACCAGTGAGGGCTCTAGATTTAAAATATATTAAAACACTTAAGCACTTGTTAAAATTGTGTCGAAGTATTAATATCACTAATTTAAATGCCTGTGTTTGTTGGTTACATTAACTCACATATTACATTTTAACTCCCCCATGACAGTGCATTATGTAGTTAGTTGAATCTTATCTAAGGCAGGTTTTACTGTTTTTGATTCGGTCCAAATCCACTGGTTCAGGGTCCTAAAGGACGGACACCATAGCTGGTGAATTCTGCATTTAGGGGTTAGGGTCTTTCCTGGGGTGAAAGCAAAACATTTGAACAAAATGTTTGGTATTGTCACAAACAGAAAAAGTACTCATTATTTACATTTTTATATAATCGGGTAGATTCTCTCACTTCCTCTTCTCGTTAATTACCTGTGTTTCCCCTGTTTGTTTCAGCACATCATTCATTAGACTTTCAAAGGATGCTTCCATCCCAACAGTCAGAGATACAGAGAGAGATACATGTGTGTCAGGCTAATTTAATACTGCCAGTCTGATAAATGATAGCACTCCTTTCCTCTCTTCATCCTCTCATTCCTTCTATTCCAAACCCTCCCTCCTCCTGCCTGTTCTGCAACATCCGTCTTGTATCTGTCACGTCATCCTCCGTCCTTTTCTCCTGCCTTCTGTTCACACTTTACTCCTTTTCCTCCTTCCCCCACTTTTTGTCTCCTCGTCTCTTCTGCATTTTGTCCCCTAATTTCTATCTTCCTTTTTGTCTTTAATCATATGAAATAAGATGCTGAATGTTACTTATTTATAACAGCTAAGTTCATTCAATTCCATGTGCACGTAAACATAGAACAAAGGAGAACAGGAGTTACAGCAAACAAATATGTACCAGGTGCAAACATAGAACAAAGGAGAACAGGAGTTACAGCAAACAAATATGTACCAGGTGCAAACATAGAACAAAGGAGAACAGGAGTTACAGCAAACAAATATGTACCAGGTTCAAACATAGAACAAAGGAGAACAGGAGTTACAGCAAACAAATATGTACCAGGTGCAAACATAGAACAAAGGAGAACAGGAGTTACAGCAAACAAATATGTACCAGGTGCAAACATAGAACAAAGGAGAACAGGAGTTACAGCAAACAAATATGTACCAGGTGCAAACATAGAACAAAGGAGAACAGGAGTTACATCAAACAAATATGTACCAGGTGCAAACATAGAACAAAGGAGAACAGGAGTTACAGCAAACAAATATGTACCAGGTGCAAATATAGAACAAAGGAGAACAGGAGTTACAGCAAACAAATACGTACCAGGTGCAAATATAGAACAAAGGAGAACAGGAGTTACAGCAAATAAATACGTACCAGGTTCAAACATAGAACAAAGGAGAACAGGAGTTACAGCAAACAAATATGTACCAGGTGCAAATATAGAACAAAGGAGAACAGGAGTTACAGCAAATAAATATGTACCAGGTGCAAACATAGAACAAAGGAGAACAGGAGTTACAGCAAACAAATATGTACCAGGTGCAAATATAGAACAAAGGAGAACAGGAGTTACAGCAAACAAATATGTACCAGGTGCAAACATAGAACAAAGGAGAACAGGAGTTACAGCAAACAAATATGTACCAGGTGCAAACATAGAACAAAGGAGAACAGGAGTTACAGCAAACAAATATGTACCAGGTGCAAACATAGAACAAAGGAGAACAGGAGTTACAGCAAACAAATATGTACCAGGTGCAAATATAGAACAAAGGAGAACAGGAGTTACAGCAAACAAATATGTACCAGGTGCAAATATAGAACAAAGGAGAACAGGAGTTACAGCAAATAAATATGTACCAGGTGCAAACATAGAACAAAGGAGAACAGGAGTTACAGCAAACAAATATGTACCAGGTGCAAACATAGAACAAAGGAGAACAGGAGTTACAGCAAACAAATATGTACCAGGTGCAAACATAGAACAAAGGAGAACAGGAGTTACAGCAAACAAATATGTACCAGGTGCAAACATAGAACAAAGGAGAACAGGAGTTACAGCAAACAAATATGTACCAGGTGCAAATATAGAACAAAGGAGAACAGGAGTTACAGCAAACAAATATGTACCAGGTGCAAATATAGAACAAAGGAGAACAGGAGTTACAGCAAACAAATATGTACCAGGTGCAAATATAGAACAAAGGAGAACAGGAGTTACAGCAAACAAATATGTACCAGGTGCAAATATAGAACAAAGGAGAACAGGAGTTACAGCAAACAAATATGTACCAGGTGCAAACATAGAACAAAGGAGAACAGGAGTTACAGCAAACAAATATGTACCAGGTGTAGTGAGGTTTACTTTTGATGTTCATCGTTTTTTGTAATTTCTCTGGTCTCTGGACCAGGTGATTAAAGCAAACTCTTTGTGTTCCTCCTGCCTCCTCTCCTCTCTCCACAGTAAGTACCAGTCAGTGAACATCACCACTAACCTGTATGTGATCAGCCAGCCCTGGCTCTACACTCTGGCCTGGTGTGCCGGAGCTCAGTCCGTAACCACCAACTCCATCCACATCTTGTCGAACATCCACAAGCCGCTCTTCCTCATGGTGAGTGGATTTAACTCTTCTGCTGATCCATTATCAGATATTACAATTATTGCTGCTCAATAAAGGTCATCTGTGAGAAAACACATTGTGTTTCTGAGGCTAATGAACAGAGGCTTATAGTGCATTGTTCATTGTAGACATTATCAGCTTCTGGCTTTAAACCATTGTTATAAACAACAAAAACCAAAGCCAGTGTTGCAGCATCTCCAATGTTTAGGCATCTGTAAATCTGGTTTTGTCATTTGGTTGTTTAGTTTGTGATACCAGATTTCTGCAGAAGTAATTTGACCTGTTTCAAATGTGATAATTGGTAACACTACAATAATAATCCACATCATGTTGTCTGCCAGTGCTCAGTTGTGCTGTAGGTCTACAGGCACACTGGGTTATGCCATGAGGCTCAGAATAGTCCAGTGAGAACACCAGTCTTGTACTTTTATATTTCAGGTGTCTAGAATGTGCTCATATCCACTGTGACGCTCATTGAGTGGGAAGGTAGGAGGGTCTGTGTCGGCTCTAAATCTCTTCAGCCGGTTTCGTGGGTGTTTGAAGACCGATCCTGTGGGTTACATAAATGTTCTCTCTCATCACCTGCACGTCTGTCTAGATTCAAATGCATTTGCTGAACATTTTAATACAAGTGCTGAGGTCTAAGCCCAGTCGTTTATTTTCAATAAGATGAGTAATAACATTCATGTTCAGTCTTCAGGAGCTGTCCCAACAAGTCTGAGGAGCTTTTGTTTCCCCAAGTGTAATCAAGCCTTTCTGTCTCTGCCTCTTTCTGTCTCCAGACTCCAGAGGAATATAGTCTGATGTGGACTCTGACTGATGCGGTGTCAGCCTTCCTCATCATCGCAGTTTTCATATTCCACTGGTATGAGAAACGCACACAGACGCTGCTGTCATTATTCCTTTGCTCTGTTCATTAAAGCCTCTGGGGTTGGGGTGGCGAAGCTGAAGAGGTCTTATTAATATGTAAGCTGAGATGCACTGAGGCTGAATGATGTGTCTTTGATCCATGGCAGTTTGGATAGAGACCTGAAGCCCTGACCTCCAGTTTAGCGTCTCTGTTCCACCAGCTTCAATAAGTCCATTCAGTTTCTCATTCAACATTTCTTCTGTCAGTCTTTATGACAAACTAAAGCTGGTCCCTGGAGTTTACTTTCACTACTCTAAGAAAAATCCAACAACATACAACAGTGTTCCGTTGTTACTGACATGTATGAAATAACTCATGCACTCTCCTTTCCTGTTGAGCCGTGGTGTGTAGGGATTCTGGGAAACAGTGTTTGTTAAAGGCTATTGAATAAGTAGCAATATACAAGACTGTAGTTTAGTTATTTGTATAGTTAGAAATGTTAATGAGATTTTGAATGAGGTTTTCTTATTTCAGGAATAGATGGTGGAAGTTCTGGTTTCACTGTGTATTTTTTTCGTGGCCTCCTCTGTGGTTTTGTTTTACTTTATATACTGTTGTTTTCACATCATCTCTTTCATCATCAGTCCCTTTTTTCTCTGTTTGATACCTGGGCTTTATCTTAATATCCACACACACACACACACACACACACACACACACGTTCATGCTCACTATACACATCAAAGCAGGCACAGTGTCACATGTGGCCGTGTCAAAGCACCACTGTAAATGCATGAACACACCTGGTTATTCTCTGCTGCTCTGATGTGTCTTTGATGGTGTGTCAGGTGGAGAGAGAGAGGCCTGCCCTTCTGGTCTGGCAGCCGTCAGCCTCACGAGAACGGACCATACAGCAAGTTCAGGACAGGTAATGAGAACGCCTTTCTCCTCTTTGTTGCTGCTTCTGTGTCTGTGTCTTGTGGATGCTCGTTTGTTGTTTCTACTCTGTTTAGTAGAGTTTCCATTTAAACGTAGTTTGGCTCAAGCTGTTGCTCAACCAGCAGAGATGATATTATTTTTATGGTGCCCATCCTTACATGCAGTGATCTCCTGATGTGTGTGTGTGTGTGTGTGTGTGTGTGTCAGACTCTTCAGAGGTCATCTGTGTTCGCTGGAGTCCCCTCCACTCAGAACCCTCTGCTGGAGCCCTCGTCTCCCTCCCCTTGGTCTTCAGCCCATGATATCTTGCATGTCAGCCCTGCATGTCGGCCCTCCACAAAGCTTGTATGACCCCTGAACCCTGTTTACACAAGTTTCTATGTTTCCTGTGGGAGACAAACATTTAACCCCTGTGACGCCCATATCAAGCTCTGAGACTGCACAGCTCAGTATTAGAGTGTGGATGTAGATGTGTCAGTATGCAAGTGTGTACAACATAAAGAGAGATTTGTGTGATTTAAATGTCTGTTGTGATTACACAACACTTGGCCAGCAACAGCAAACCATTGCTTCTGGAGTCATGTGTTGTAGAAATGAAATCATGTGACCTAGATGAATAACAGGCGTCTCAGATGTTTGAGAAACACCTAAAAATGCTGCTGCTGTTCTCAACATTGTGCCTATAAAATCAGAGCGTCTCTCTTGTGTAGTGTCTCCACTGCAGTGTGTGTTACGCACTAGACTGAGCAGATTGCATATCATTTGTCATGGCTGGCCCATACTGTTCCTTGACCTGTGAAAGTATAACCTCTGGCCCTTTGATTTGACCCTTTGCAGAGCTGAGCGATGTGTGGTCCATCTCCAGCGTCAATGTACGTCCTGACCTACGGAGCACGCCCAGTTCACCCAGCACCCCTCACCTGCCCACCATCACAGAAGAGTGACTGGGAGAGAGAGAGGATGGGGAGGTACAGAAGAGAGATGATGTAGCTGCTTGTATCTCTCATCCTGTCCCAGTCTGTGGGCCAACACCTGCAGGAGCTGACCTGCTGAACCAAACACCAAACCTCATTCACTGATCTGCCATCAGGGATGGAGCAGAGACTCTAGATATGAACCCAGGAGCACCAGTGTCCATTTCCATGCTGTTCAAATACCTGGGCCAGTTTGAACCAGCCCTGACATGCTTGAACATTTTCATCTCTGGTCATTGAACACCACCAGCCGAGCTCCACAACGCAAATCATCAGTAAACTGAAGCTCTAGAAGAACGAACAAAGAAATAATGAACATGTGCTGCTGCACTGACACATGAGCCGGTTTCTCTCTTTCCAGCTGGGGTTCTGGAGCGGAGGGGAAGCTCTGACTCAGTGAGAGCCGATTGTGACAAAAACTGTAACTTGACAGCAGGAGACATCAACATTTTGATTTTCAGCTGTAGAAATGTCAGATGTGTGAGGCCAAAGCTTCAAACACGTCTTAAATTTAATCTGTCTGATGCAGAGTGAACTGTTGGACTGACAGCGTGAATGTAAACCTGAGGTTTGTGATGGTGGTGTTACGCAGGTACTAAGGTGAATGTATTATGAAGCAGGAACATGAATGTTATGGCTGGGAGTTATTTCAGTTTGGCTACAGATTCATGCCAAATGTCATTTGAGCTGCTCTAAATACAGATGTAGAAGATGCTTTTGGAGAAACCTTTACTCTTTTTATGAGGCAGTAAATACAGCATCTGTTTCTTTTCTCAAACATATACGCACACATGCTTTCTGTAGGTTTGACTGTGGTTCTTCTGTCCTGTGTTGTTCTAATGTAAAGTGATTTTAGAGCTGATATCCAGAGTGTCTTGTCTCAACTTTTCAGGTTAGTGACTTTTTTGAGGGATTTTGCCGGTTTCTGCACAGAGTTGGAGCTGAAGCGAGACACACTGCTGTAAGTGCCATTAGAAAAAGACTAAGGCTTTGGTTTTGTTTTTTTTTTTGTCGTTTAGAACCAGAATCCCTTTATTCATCCATGTGCACAGGACCTTAGCCACCTGGCCTTTCCTTAGCATTTAGCCTTCTGCCCTGACACTTAAATATTTGGACTGAGAAGTTCTCAGGTAGACTTGAGGCTGTCCTGTCTTTGTCCTTTAGTTCCATGGTGGACTGCCACATGTTCTGTCAGGTTCTGATACTTCTGGACATGTAACCTCTTAAAGATGATGTGGTCAGTGTGGTCCTTTGTCCTGAAGTCAGAAACACTTGAACACTAATAGTCTAGTAGGAATAGTTGCAAAGTTGCAACCTAATGTACAGTATCATAGTATGTGGTTAGCGCTTTGTTGAGCTGTAACTGTGCTGCTGTTGAGCATGTAGTAGCTGATCTAAAGATTTTAGCAAACACCAATCACTAGAGCTGCACAACCATATTGAGTCACCATGAGTCTGGGCACAAGGCAACACTGAGCTTTATCCAGCGTTAGCTTTTACTACACATTCCCAAAGTAACACTGCACGTCTAGTTTTTCAGCATCCACAGAAACGTCAGTATGAAACAGTCGGGTACAAAGGCAGTTTGTGTGGTTTGATTGTGAATCATCACATGAGGTGAGTCTGTTGCTGTTTAGAGCTCTGGAGTGTGGACATGCTCATGTTTTCTCAGACCCCTGCAGTTTAATCCACTTCACTGCTGCACAGTGTGTTACATACTTTCACCAAAATCTGGTGAGTTGTATAAGAAGCTTGATATCACAAAGTGAAAGATGTTTTGGGTTGTATTGAAGTCAGCTGACATACACATTTCCTGTGTAACCACTTGTCAACAAGTTGGAAAATCTTTTTAAACTCACTTATCATCCTGAAAGCAGTTTGTAATCTCAGGCTCGGTTTTTACGTTTCTATATTTACCACAAACAGCCAGTGAAACCGTGGCTGTGTTTAGGTGTTTTCACGTGCACGTGACCCTCGCATGCTGCTCTGCACTTTATTCCAGTGAACATGACACAAGCAAACCTAAATCAGTGTGTTCGAACCACAAAGAAGGTCTAGAGGGAAAAACAGCGACAATCTGTGACGCTCGGAGGAAACGGGTGATGACGACATTTAAATGCATCGTCAGGTTGTGAAATAAACTGAACAGCTTCTCATTGTTTAATTTCAGCTCCAGACTGATGCACCAACCTTCTCCATGCATGAAAAAGATTTTCTTGTTCTGGCAAATGTAAAGAGCAAGGCTTTATTTGATGCTCTCTTTCTTTTCTGACCCAGTTCCTGTTGGTACAACGCTGCTTTGCTGCATTGAATGCACCATAGATAGAAACTAGTTTTTTACAGGGCATGTTCCAGGATAATTAAACAGAGTAATGGGTTTGACTCAAAGCTGTGTGGATGTCATGATTTAAATTCATGCGGTGATTCTGGTGTTTGGCTCGTCCTTGAAATGTGACTGTAGGAATCTGTTGCGCCAGTGATGAGACATTTTCAGGCGAAGTGTGGACAGAAACATTGACTCTCAGCTGCTGCACAAATATTCTGTTCACTGTCTGTGAATAACGAGCTGCAGTGGGTTAATAGTATTAATATTATGATCACAGTTAGTCCAGATGATGCCACTGTTTAAACAGGTTCACTGTGTGTTTCATTTTCTATCTTGTACTGTACTGAGTGACTGTTTTTAGTTTATTTTATAGAAGCATTCTCAGTTTTTACTGTAATTTACTCTGGTTGTACATGCTACTGGTATTAAAACCTTAGAAAAAAGCTTTGGCTGTTGGTGGCGCTGTCTGTCTGTTTTTTCTTTTTTGCTATGAGGCTGAGATTGGACTGACGTCTAACTGTGTTGTCCAGAAGACCATGGCAGTAAACTGAAGCTCTTAGCCAAAACCATCCATCCATTTTTCGTGTGTTTTCTCTCTTACGTGTTTTTTTTTCTCTTGCGATTAAATTTGAGTTTGCTGGTATTGCCTCAGAATATCACACCTTTAAGCCACCAGCTCCTAGAAATGTCACTGTTTTCTGTAAATTGCTTCTGTTGTCTTTATATATTTCTTATGTAAATGTTAGTGAGGGGCTGCACAGCCCTGTGGATCAGTCTGATGATATTCAGGTTACTGTCAGAATAATCTAACCTCTCTGGTGTTTCCACACCCAACTGTTAGAGGATCCCGGTGGTCTAATATTTTTTCCTTCCTGTGGTCGTTTTTGTTTTTTTGGCCAGTCTTCTGTGGAAAAAAAAAAAAAAGTTTTCAGCTGTGATGTTTCCTGAAAATCCGATATGTCAGTGAAAACGGATATAAACCAGGTTTCCTGTATCTTTATAATCAAATGCAAATCAATTCATATTTTCCAAACATGAAGAAATGTTGTTTCAACGGATACTGATCATTTGTAACTGCTCCAAAACACCTTGGAGTGTGAAGCCCAGGATGCAGGCAGGATGAGATTTAACTTCACACTCACACTTGTCAAAGGATGGAAAACCAGTTTATTCAGTACATGTTTATTAATATGAATGTACATGAACATCTTTGTAGATACTGTACAGAATAACTCTACTAATACAAATAATATGAGCTGGTATAAAATGAAGAAAAGAAAAATGAATGTAATTCTCCTAGCCCCTCTAAAGCCTGCTCTGGATTGTCCAAGACCTGCAGACCACGTTAACATGCTCACAGTGCAGCACAACAGCCCAGTAGTTAGTACAACATGGTAAAAACAATCTGAGACAGAAACAAAAGTCAGGTTTAGGGAGTTTACTGTTGTTACAGAGCAAAGTCCTTGGTGCAGTAAACACCTGCTGCCACTGGAGGGCACTGCAACATCCACCAAAGGCTGAGCTCTGCCCAGCACGGCAGCAACACAGGTCCTGATGCCACATACAGTCACATACAGTCACATCCAGTCGACCTGATGGCAGCTCTGACTGAGCACCGTCTCTGACCACAGATCTGACTCTGGAATCCCGAACCAAAGCAGGGGGAACAAGGTGCTGGACAGTCAGAGGTAGTCATCTTCGCTGGACGGCTCGTCCTTGTCATAGCTGGAGTTGTAGTGGTAATAGTTGCTGGGGCCTTCACCGGGGTCGCTGCTGTCGGCCCGACTCTCCCCGGTGACCCTGGACCCTTCTGAGCTAGCAGAAGGACTGCGGCTCATCCTCCACAGCTGGTAGGCAAAGGTCCGCCCCCAGCTGCAGTGCCGGCCAATGGGGCGCAGGAGCCGGATGAGCTCAGCAGCCTCCTGCCAGTAAGAAGTTCACTTGCTGTGGCCCCGCCCAGAGCGCTGCTTGTTCATGGTGGTCAGCATTTGACTGATGTAAGAGGTCAGCAGGTCGTCCATCTTGTAGCCCTGAGGGCAGGCAGGCACAAACACACGCGCGCGCACGCACGCACACACACACACACACACACACACACACACACACACACACCACACACACACACTTGAAAACAGCTGGACCAAAGTACCAATACAGCTTAGTACAAATACTTCATTACCAGTCACAGTGAATCATTCATACTTAAATACTATCAGCTAAATGTACTAACAGTGCTGGTTCTGCACAGTGTGGTTATCAATACCGATGTAGAAATTTCTATAGTTGTAGGGACATATTTTGGTGATCTGTGTCTACCAACAAAGCTACAAAGGGTTAAAACTTTAGGTGAGTGTGTTTTATGTCAGTGTGTCGCTGCCACCCACCAGCGAGGTCTCACACAGCAGTTTGCTTCCTCTGACCAGGTTGCCGATGGTGATGTGGAAGTAGGTGTTCCCGCTGCTCCAGTTGGAGATCTTGGTGAAGGGGTGTGTGATCAGGACGTCCTGCACACATTCACGCAGGGATCAGGCTCAGGGACCAAGTGAAACACTGCAGATAACAGGAATTCTTTCTACATAAACACAAACCTTTGTCTTTGGGTCGATGAGACTGACTCCATGCTTGTTGATGGCGATCAGCAGGATTTCTGGGAAGTTGGTCTCTGTGGTTTGCTAAAGACCCAAGAACAGGAAACACAGGGTTGGAGCTATAAAATCATTTTGTTTGTACCAGTAAACAAAGCTGTTTCTACATTTAGCTTTCTGTTGTTCTGCACATTCAGTGTAAATCTGTGTTACCTTTGTTTTTCTAACCTCTGGAGCTAACGCTAACTTTGCCATCACTGACCGTGTTGTAGAGATGTGGGGAAATACCCTGAGCCCCAGTGCTCAGATTAAAACTCGAGTTCAGTCTGTTGTTTAACATAAGTTCTAATTCTCTAAATAATAAACAAAATGATTCTTTGAGCAGTAAAGTGTTTGAGCAAACCTCATATGAAAGAACAGCTACAGCCACAGGTGGCAGGTTCAGGTGTGTTTACCTTGACCTCAAAGAAGGCGGAGCCAAAGGTCGGCCATTTGTAGATGATCTTCAGGAACATCAGTTTCGCCTCTTCCCTTGATTTACCAGCATGCTTGTTGAAGTAGGCAACCACAGACTGGAACCATCACACACAGACACACACACACACACACACACACACACAGTAATAATTATTAGGTTCTATTCATTCTTTAATTACTTAAAACTATTCAGAATAAAAGTGGTCACAGATACAGCAACAGGTAAACCTTTTCTAGTATAAATGACTGGTAGACAACTACAAACTGAAGTGACTGTTAATGATTAGATCATGTAACCAGTCCAGTCTCTATGTGAAGAACATTCAGTATTTTTACACGTGTCATATTCATATTCTTCTCTTCTTCTCTATATATATATTGAACCACAGCTGTACTCAATTGAATGTACTAATAGAAACTTAGAAACTAGATAGAGATAGAATAGAAACATAACACATTCAAAAACAAAAAACTACTTTACAATCACTATCAATATAATTACAAGTCTTGTCAGTGGAGTTTTGCAGGTTTACCCTTTTCCAGTCGTCCGGTGACATCTGTCGAATGAGATCCTGAGGAACCAGCTCCCGCAGCATCTTGGGAATTGTAGGGAAATGGGATTTGTCATCCTCAAACTTGACGCGGTAGATGAGCGCTGCAAGTTGGAAAACCTCCTCTCTGGAACACTTATGGTATCCACGCAGGTATTTAGGCAGCTCCTAATGAAGACAGGGAACAGCTGATCTGATTATGTGGGACAGTGTTTCTGCCTGAAACCTCATGACTAAAATCTCCCGTCTCTCAGCAGAACTTCCATCAAACTGACCTGGTAGTAGTGGAAGATGGAGTCGGCAAAAGAGTCTTTCCCTGGAACTGTGTTGGTCCACAACTTCTTCATGAAGAACACCTGATACGTCAGAGAGGGAACAATTGCTGGGGAGTGGAAGGAAACAGGATGAAATATTAAAATGGTTAATTTCAATTTCCTTCAAGTGCAGCTTGGTTCAATCAAATACACAGATACAGACCATCTTTAGCAGGTCGAGACTTCTTGATCCAGTCTGTCAAATGTCTGACGAAGTCGAAGAAGAAATCTCCCTCTGGCACACTGATCACCTGCAGCACACACACATAAATTGTAAAAAGTGTGTATAATGCATTAGTTCTGCCTTTACAACAACGTAATCTTATCTTATCTGATCTTCTAAAACAAACGTTTGTACAGAAATAGATTCATCAGCAGCTTTAGAAACAATAACATGAGGTCAAAACTTTGTGAAACAGGAGGGATGATACTCTTCCTGTCAATAATAAAGCTGCTTTAAAAACAGCAACAACATTATTTATTTCTCAGAAACATCCCCTGTGCTCTGACCTTGTCGGAGATCTTGACGAAGAGGCTGAAGCCTTCAGCAGATTTGAGCAGCAGTCTGGTTGAGATGTTCTGGCAGAAATCCTTCGCCTTGGTGCCAGACTCCACCTCAAACGCCTGAAAGATTTGAGACCAACAGTCACAGTTTTCAAACACTTTCCTGTTGGCAGGTGAAAACATATGTGCGTGTGTGTGTGTGTGTGTGTGTGTGTGTGTGTGTGTGGTACCTCATCTGTATCGTCTGGAAAGTAGACTTTGTGGAAGATCTGAGTTGTCTTGTGTTGGATGGCCTCCACTTCCACCAAATGGGGGGGGGTACTTCCTGGATCCATTACTGTTACCATGGCAACAGTATCAAAAACACAGCAAAACAAATCTCAGGTGGGTCAGAGAAATGAAGTCACTTATTATTATATTATTTCCAGCTTTACCCCAATGACAGTCTTTTAAATAATAAAGGTGCAACAATTAACAGATTCATGGATCATAGAAAATATTTGATAAAGATGTTTCCAGTCGCTAAAATATGATTTTCCGTGAACTTTTTAATCTTATAAACTGAATATCTTTGAGTTTTGAACTGCCACCACATCCTCTCTGTGCAGTGACAAGTGTTTCTCACCTTTGTCACACAGTAAAGAGAAAGTTGACAGAAAACGAGAGATGACTGTCGCAGTTTATGGGTTTAGTTTATACAGTGAAGACAGAAAATCATAGTTTTTATTTTAGTTTTTCTTTTTTACCTTGGCTTCATAAATAAAGATCTCCAGATGTTTTGAGACGTTTTACCATAGAGCTTTGTGCAGCCTCTGCATGCAGTCTCTAGCCAGCGGGTGGTGTCTCTTGGACTGAAGGAAGCGCTGGATGTGCGGCAGCAGCACATTACTGGGAGGAAACAGACCAGTACACAACCAGAGCAGCTCCCAGCCCTTCTCCTCGCTGTACCTGCAGACAAACACAGGTTCTGCCTGCTGAGCCACAAAGACCGGTCAGGGTCCTTCATGTGCACTGATGTTTGTGGGGACCTACTTGACGTGGTTGTCGGTGAGCTGCTTGATGATCTGACAGTAGATCTCGTCTTTCAGAGGTTCGGCCTTCAGCGCCCCTTCAAAGATCTGGTCCGTCAGCTCGTTGACTGAGCGGGTCCGTTTGGATGGGTAGTCGCCCATGTACTTCATCATAGGTGGGCCAAAAGTCAAGGAACCAAGCAACCAGACTGGCTTGAATGTAGAACATACATGAAGACTTATCTGATTATGGGGCAGCTGTTTGAAGGATATCGATGAAGGACATGCAGGCGTCCTGGGCCAGCTCCTCGTGGTTGATGACCTTCTTCAGCAGCGGCTGCTTCAGCGGCTCCCGGGTGCAGCTCCACAGCTTGTCCTTCCCACGATTCTTAGTGACCATCACCCTGCTCAGTGTGTGTTTGGGAGGAGGTCTGGAAAAGGCGTGTGAGAAAAAAGGAAGGACTGATCCCTGATCTGCTGGACTGACGTGAGGCACTTTTCAGAGCATTGAGAACTGAGTTGCTGCACTGTGTGTGTGTTTTAGTCTGACTGTGTGTGTGTTTGTGTTGCTAAGCAGCTGTACACACCTGTACATGCTGTGGATGTTCGTTTTGTACCTGAAGTGATCGTAGGAGAACTCCTCCAGCGTGTAGGGTTCAACTCTGCCGTCACTCTCCGGCAGGACGAGCTGTGAAACACGAACCGACTCCTGGCGCTGGTCAGGTGTCATGGTTACCAGCGCCTGATTGGAAGGATCACACCAGGTTACATTACATAGATTCACCTGACTTCCATTAGGCAGGTGTTCTCAGATCAGATTAAACTGCCCACAGACTCATCAGCCTCCAATAAACTCTGGAAATGTTTATGATTTTATGACAGTAAAAGTCTTGAGGTCCTGTTGCTTCATCTTGCTTTGTTTACCTTCATTTACAGAGAAATCTTTACTATTTAAAGTTTTTAAATATTTAATTAGCTGATTTAGCTGATTGTAAAGTGTATTATGGTTATAATCTAAGTAAGGTAACGTAATGTTAACAGTAAAATTACAGTAAACAGGAACCAGGAATACAGTAATCGTATCCCTTGGACTCAGCTGTTATTATTTATATGATGTCTGTACATTTCTAATAACACAATCACACAAGCTTTTGTTTCTGCTGCTCAGTGGACGTTTGGAGAAAACTCCTCAAGTGGCTCTGAAACTACTGAACATCGGGTTAGCGTTTGTTGAAGGTAACACCTGAATCAGCTTCATCTTCATCAGAAATAAAACGAGGAGGAGAATTTTATCTTAAAGCCCTGATGTGTTTTTACCACTCACCACTATTTCTTGCTGAGGTCGGGTCATGGTGGGCAGCACATACACGCAGTCAGCTGGGAAATCTCCTCTCTGATTGGTCCGTTCGTTGATGCCGTGTGCCCAACCAGAGTTGAGGACCTGCTCGCCGGTGTCCTGGTCCAACACGATCAGGTCTCCCTTCAGGAAGCTCAGAAACGTTGACTCCTCTCCGGCTGTGGGAGAAGAAGTACAGAACGTTACTGTCAACGTGTTTGATGGAAATCTCTCTCATGTATACTGAAGCACATGAACCACAAACCTTTGAATTTAATACTTTAAATATTTACTTTAGATACTCTTGGTGGAATACACTGAGGCCTGTAGTAAAAGCTTTGGTTTTCAATATTTATTATGAAATAAAACACAATATAAAGATTCAACAACAAAGCAAACACACACACACACACTATGTTCTCATTTAATCTGCAAAGACAAATTATTTCAGAACATTTTCAGATCCTGAACTTCAAAAACAAACTTCATCTAGATTATTATATTAGGTAGATTTCTGATATGTTCATTGTACAGAGACTTTAGTTTTGATTAATGCTTTAAACATAATCTAAATAAAACTGAACCCTAAACTTTTCTGAACTAAAAGGATGATCTGAACTGTCTGATGTCTGATTCTGCATCACACAGAAATAAATAAAAAAAGTTTCCATGTTCCTAGAATATGAATCAAACCTCTGTCATTCCAGTTCATTTCTTGGATTCAGAGAACAATAAAATACATCACAGAATAAAATGTGCCACTGTCATACCAGGATTGGGGTTGTCCTGCAGTGCCACCACAAACTTAGACCTCTTCCTCAGACCTTCCAGGAAGGTCACCACCAGGTCGCGGATGTCCTCGGTGTTGTTGGAGGTGAAGGTGTACTCGTCCCCTTTGATGGTCGCCAAAGTGAAACTCTGACCCTGCAGCTTTCCTCCCCTGAAAGAACCAGTGCTCAGATTTAAACGACAAACTGAGCCACACATACAAGCACTTTCAGATTTCATGCCCCTGTCAGCTGAACATGAGTGTGGGAGTTTCTTCCAAAACGTTACAGAATAACATCTGGTCATGTTCAGGCACAAAACGTCTAGATCAAGTGAGGACCAGATGCTCTGGGTCAAACAGCTACATAGCTCAGGTTAAAGGCATCATGGGTAAAAGAAACAACATATTTATAAATACTATGTTCTCTTTCTGCTGATACATCTAAATTTAAATTTAAATAATAAGCACTGAACCTTTAAATGACTACAGCTCCCAGCATTCCTCACCTGCTGCTGGAGACTGCATTGATTTCTGGGAATGCGAGTTCTAAGAGGACCTGCTCCTGCTCGTCTACAAAGTAAACCCCCGTCCAGTTGACAGCGACGATCAGGTCGTTTTTGGGCAGACTGGGACCTGACGGGTGCAGACACAGACGGAAACAATATTTTCAGGAAATCTGAATTTTACAGGTCCAGTAGTTTCCTGTAAACTGAATATGTACGTGTCATTTCTGAGGAAGGATGATGAAGAGGAATGTGCAGTGAGTTAACAACAGGTCTATGACTCTCTGGTTCGTCCTCAGATCGTGTCTTAACGTGTCCCAGAGGACGGAGACGTTCTCACCTGAGAACCTAAAGGCTTCGTAGAAACGAGAGAAGAGCAGCGGCCACTTGTGGCGAGCGAAGTCCACCACTTCCTCCTTCACCTTATGAGGGTCAAACCTCTTCTGGGTGTAGATGCCCTGAGGACGCACAGACGTTTGGTCATGGGCAGAAACAAACATCTGTGTGGGCAGATGGGATTACATGCCCCCCAGTCTGAATGCAGGCCAACTCCACCAAACACAGAGTGTCCAGTAGATTTAAAATAAAAAACCTTCTATATTTAAATTCCATTCATGTACCTTTGCATCAGCAGTAACAAATGTTTCTGTATATGTTAAAACAACTCGTGCTAATAAACCTACATACTGTTAGTGGCTCTGCTCATGCTCACATCTCATGTTAGCATATTAGCATGCTACAAATTACAGTTGAGGCTGATGGGAATGTACTTTTCCTGCAGGTATTTGGTCCTAAACAAAATACTGAATAAAGTGGTTGTTACTAAGAGCTGCAGCTTCCCTACAGTTCATGGCACCTTTTTGTGTGCGGCCATGATGAGATGAGCCCATTTCTCCACCGTCCTGGAGGTGCTGATCTCTCTGTCTGGGATGTAGGACGGGATGAGGCTCAGCAGGCGCTCCAGTAGAATCTCAGAACCGTAGTCGATGTAATACTGCTGAGAGGCCAGCTCCGCCAGGTCATCCTGGGGTCACACACACAGATAGTGGCAAATTAAAATCTGAGAATCTCTGGAAAAATGAAGATGAACTTTGTTTTGTCTTCATCAGTCCTCTGCTCATCCTTTCCCTGCATGTTTTCCCTACTTGTCACAGTATGGACTGTATCTAGACAGTGACCATCTCTGGTGCTACCAGTGAAACTGCATGTGCTCTGATTTACTAAGGAGTCATAATGGGGCCACTGCTACACTGTAAGTTACATGTCTGGTCATTATGTGTTTTAAATATGGGAGGACACAGAGGACGTTTGTAGAAACCCCTTGAGCAGCTGCAGCAGAGCGAACTGATGTTTAACATCAGAAGAAAGCAGGTTTGAAATGTGCAGTTCAGCTCTCAGCAGGATGAGAGACTGTTACTGGTCTCAGGTCAACCTGGTCTTCACTGAAATGTGAAAAAGACAATATGATGCAGTTATTATGTTCATAGGTTTCTGCAAACAGTCTTAAAGTTCAGCAGCAGGAAACTCTCATATTTATTGTATTGTGCACATAAATTCCTGAGATATGATGAGTATAGATGTGTGGTGACAAAGAAAGGGGGTCCAGTGGTTTCTACTACACCCCAGTTCAGTTCTGACAACACAATATTCCTTTAAAATAAAAACCAGCGTAAAGAAAAATGCACTCACCCTGTCACAGCGGTATTCACCAAACTTGACACCCCTCACGATTTGCTGGTAGATGAGGTTGGTGGCGACCTGGTCGTCAGCGGGGCTGTGCCAGGGGGTGAAGATCTCCTTCCTAAAGAACAACCTCCAGGGGGCGTTCCTCTCCTGGGCGCCCTGCTCCTTGGCGTACTGCTCGCACTGCGACACAGCATCCATCACATGGTCACTCCCACTGCCCAACGAGGACACCTGCAGGAGGAGGAGGTCCACTTACTGCTGCCACAAACATTTAGTTCACTAAACAGTTTTTTCCCCTCTGGACTGATTGACACATAAGGGGCAGATCATCTATGGAACAGTGAATACTTCATTTAAACTCATTGCTCAAAGAGATCAGGAGTATTCATTTTGCTGTCAAGGACTGGTTTTAGTTCTACATCTTGAAAGTTGCAAGAACATTTTTTTCTGATTCTCACTTTTCAGGCTGTTTGAGAATCAAATCTTAATTTCAGGTTTAGAGGTAAAACTTTGTTGATGTTAAAGTTCCCAAACCCTTTAAGAAGCATGAAAGACTCTGCTTTGAATAACAATTTACACAAAAGATCAATTAGTTCTTAAATGTGTGGTACAATGTGTGGGTGTGCCCACCTTATCAAACAGTGCGATGTACAGCGAGAAGCCAAAGCGGTCTTGCAGGTTGATTTTGTCAGACAAAGAGTTGCAGAGCTCCATGGCGGTGGTGGCCGAGTCCGTCAGCAGGGTTTTGGTCGTGCCGTCCATGAACGTCACCGGCAGCATGATGGGCTTCTTCGACTTTGTGGCCTGGAAACAAATATCAGATCACTGTCAGCTTCACTGTTCCTCATCCAGGACTAAGGACTTTATAGTCCAATCCACCTGTAGATCCACATCTGCACAATGCTGTGTGCTGCACCCTGGTTTTACTAGCACAGTAACACAGCTGAAGCAGCCGGGTAAAATGGTTCATAAGTAATCTTTTTAAATTTGCTTTTATTTTGAAATTCACTGTATTTGGCCTTCTAGTGTGGTCCTTTATTAATTATTGATCTTATTCATTTGTTATTAGTTTTGTTACTATAAAAATCCTCCTTACTGTTAGTTCTGTTGTTCTGCAGATCTCTGTATAAACGAGGCAAAATAAATAATGTTTTATTATCATTATTTATTCGCAGATGCAGCATGTTAGACTACAGATGTGAATTTGTGCCTGGTTCTGAAATTACACCTGAAGGCAGAACAGATCTATTATAACACAGTCATTCATGAGTTTTGTCCCATTATCAAAAACCTTGAAGACGAATAATTACAGCAGAGGATTTCACTTTTATGTGTAACAGCGGTTGGATTTTAAAGATGTTTCTGATGATATAAACAGGATTTAAATGGTCCAAGGAAAAGACATTTTAAACACTTTAAACCTTAGAAAACAGGCACTCAGTCTGTGTGTGTGTGTGTGTGTGTGTGTATGTGCACCTGCAGCTCAAGCCAGGATGGGGGTTGTGTTCTTGTCCCGTTGACAAATGTTCGTCTCAGCCTCTCCTCACAGTACGGAGCGTAACCTGGTGGCCCACTGTTGATGAAGTTCCTCAGGTACTGTAATAAAAAAAAATACTTCTAAGTCCCACATTTACAGCAAAGAACTAAAACAACGAAAGGTTCTGAGGAAGCATTCAGAAGGAAATATGTTTATATATATATATATATATATATATATATATATATATATATATATAATATATATATTTCCAGGCCTTTCTGTGTGGAGTCTGCAGTCCTTGTGGGTTTTCTCCTCCCACAGTCCAAACACATGCAGGTTTGGTTAGTTGGTGGTGAAACTGCCCATAGGTGTGAATGTGAGTGTGTTTCTGTGTTGGGTTGAGATCAAGCCCCGCCTCCCTGCGTCCCCCTATACACAGAGGAGATGATGAAAATATCAGATGTCCTGACCTTGACGAATTTGTCTGAGGGGGCGAAGCAGCCGACACACAGAGAGATGAGGATCCAGCCGCGAGCGTGAGAACTCTTGGACGGGTTCTGACTCAGCTGTTTACAGATCTGACAGTAGATCTCGTCCCTGAAACACACAGCAGGCCACATAAAGGTTCCACTATCGACTGTTGACAGATTTACATGTCTGCGGTGTCCTGAGCTTTATTTTCAAATCCACAAGTGGAAACAAAGGATTTCACTTTTGTCTGTTTGACGTTCTCGATCACACTCAGCCGATCAGGCTCTGACGTCTTTTCCAGACACATTGGGACACAGAAAGGATGAAATAAACCCACTTTGTGTGTGTGTGTGTGTGTGTGTGTGTGTGTGTACCTAAGTGCTGGTCTCAGGATCCCATTGCCAATGATGAAGTGAAGTTTCTCCAGGTTGGATGTTGGCCGGTCCTCCAGCATGCTGTTGCCGTGGAGACCGCACTCGCCATCATTAAGGCGTTTGGTGACCTGAACGAAAAGAGATGGTATGTTTTGTGGTTGTGTGACACACTGCAGGGAGATGAATCTCTCAGGAAGGCCGTCGGATTTTCTAACCGCCTTTGTCTCCCACCTCCTCAGTGATCTTGGATTTCTTCTTCAGGGTGAGGGACACCAGTTTGTGTCGAACGCTGTTCTTCTTGTGGCTGTCGGAGTGCGGTGTCTGGACCAGGAACAGGACAGAAAAGTTTATAGACAGAGACATTCACCTGATCATTTAACATTTAACTGGTGAAAGAGTAAATAGTAAAGAGAACAGGAAGTGAACAAGTTTTAGACTTTTCTAATATTCAATGTAAAACTGGGCTAAAACTGTGAAGATGTGAAGGAAAGTCCTGAGGAAAATGAGCTGAGATGGTCATTGAACTCGAAATGTTCACAATTAAAGCATGTCGGGCCTGATGCAGGAACATTTTATACTCACACCCTATGACTCCAATAGGAAAACGTTTGTCGTGTCTCATGTCTTTTCCTGCATGTGTGTTTTTACAGAAGGAAACGTAGATCAGTTTTTCCTCACCTCCCCCTCCCCCTGCAGTGCCTGCAGCTCCCTCTTGTATGTCTTCTTTCCCAACGTCTCATAGATTTTGGTCATGACAGGAATCTTCTCACTTCCGTCGCTGAGGGCCGTGTGGTACTTGGGCTCTGGCAGGTCTCCCATGAACCTTAGCACTGTGATCCAGACTGCCAGAGCAGCCTGGGCCACGACATGGAAGATATGTTTACCACACCACACTGTCTCATCCTCCCTTTTCTTATCATTTTTTTATTAACACTCAGTCAGACATGAACATCCACCCTAGAAAAACAAAAAATCTGCACATGCTGTTGTGGGGTCAGAAGTCAAAGAGGACATACCAGCTGGTCTCCCTCGTCATCGTGGAACAGCAGAGGCTGTTTGAGGGGTCGTCGGACGTAGGTGTGTGTGGTGGTGCCCTGGAAGTAGGTGGCGGCAAATTTGGCGAATTTGTATTCCGATAAATCCTCGTCTTCATCATCCTCAGGCAGAGGAAGAGCTTCGTCCAGATCCTCCCCCTCCAGCTCATGATGGGTCCGCTCCAGGTCCTGCGGAGGAGACAGGATGTCACAGGTTAAAACCTCCAGAAGGAAAGTCTACTAATTCTGAGCTATGTCAAAATAACACACTGTCACGATCCTGTTGTTCAGCTCATTCTCTACATGCTGCACATCCTCATCATCATTCACCTACGTCACACAGACATAACTTTAAATTTTAATTTCAACATTTAATGCATTAGGCAGCAGCTGCATAAATGAAGAAAAACCACAAACATTAAGCTGAAGACAGAAAGTTCAAAACAAACTCATGTTATCAACCAAATGCATCAATAAAGACATAAAGAAACACCAGGAAGCTGCGACTGCTGGAAAACTGTTTTCAGATCACTACAAAGTTTTATAAAAAGGTGAATGAAATCCTTAGCATGTGTATCTGTATGATGTTGTCTCAGTTCAGTCTTACAGGACATCATTATACTGACCAAATAATTTGTGGCTTCATTGGGTTTGACAACAGAAAGTCCCTGATTTTCAGGTAAGAGGAAAAACCCTTTGTCACCTCAAATCCGGCGGGGGCTTGTCCCTCCTGGCCCGGGAAAGAATTTGTCGTCCCCAAGAACCCGAACATCTTGTCCACCATGTCCGAGTCGTTGACGGGCTCCATCCGGGCCTTTTCCATCTGCTCCACCATTTCCTTCTTCCTTCGGGCCTCCTCCTTCTCCTTCTTCTCCCGCTCAGCATCCTCTTTGGCCAGCTGGGCCAGACGCTCCTAAAAAACAAGGTCACACGGCTCTGAAACAGCAAACTAATAATAACAATAATTCAAACATTATCTGAAAAAAACTGGGTGTATCACTATAGTGTCTCTCCTGAGCTTAACCAAGGGACTGCAGTTCGTTTAAAGATGATATATAAACTGAGGATTTTGTACGAATTCTCCCACCTGGTGTTTGCGTTCAGCCTCGGCCTTCGCTCTCTTCGCAGACATCTGGTTCCTCAGTCTGGCCTCTTCAGCCAGTCGCATCTTCTCAGCCTCCAGCCTCCTGCGGTACTGAAGGGATACAGACAGTCCAGACAGTAACAAACAAACCGGTTACCTGAACAGCAAAGACAAGTTAGAAACTACTGTAAAACTGTAAAAGAAGCATTTGATCAAGTCTGTTGATCAAGGTTACATGGAAAATCTTAATCTGTGAAATGACTGTCAGATACATTCAATGGATAAATACTATTTTTGCCTCTGGTGGAGATGAAGTAGAAGTAGCAGAAATTGAAGCAGCTGAAATGTGTACACTGGTGTGGAGTACTTGTGTACTTGGTTAAACTGCACTGCTCTGTGTTTCTACCTCTCCCTTCAGCCTCTTGTAGAGCCGGCGAGCGATCATGCCTCTGGTGTAGGCCTGAACGGTGATGACGGCCCACAGCCGGTGTCTGAACGCCCGGCGCACCAAGAAACCCCGACACCGACCCTGGAAACATGTAATCCTTTGGCGGGCGACATGATATGATGCGCACAACTTCCTGGATCGAACCAGAGCCTGGAGGCGAGAGAAGCCTGCCCTCATCTGAAGGGATGCAGACGAGGAAGGACGTCAGCAGAAGAAGAAGAATGAGTGACGTAAACTCAGCTACAGCTGCATCATGGATGACAATCATCCTGATACAACAAAATCTGTGACCTATGACTTTTCTCTAAATGAATGTGCTGTGGGTGTGAAACACAGAGACAGTCCTCACAGCTCCATAGTTCTTCCTGCAGTGATATCCTCTCCATGTCTTCTGGATCAGCACAGCCGACTTTCTCATCTTCAGGAAGTTGGATCTAAAATGAGAAATCAGCTTTCCAGAATCTTTACATGGCAAAAAGGAGAAAACTGCACTTTTCTGTATAATGTATTGTAACCTGATCCAGGGCCTGTTTAACAGGAGTCCTACCTGTCCTTGAAACCTCGAACCACCTTTTGGATGAGGATGACTTTGTCAGTGATGGCCTTGTCGCGCTCAATCTCCAACAGCATGTCGTGATGATCCTACACAGAAGGAGAAAGAACTACTGAATAACAGACAAAGACAAAACCCAAACTGCTGCTGCTTCACTGCTCTGGTTGATTAGTTTTCTAGTGACTACATTAAAGTTGTGTCAGGATGATGGAGCTGGACAACGACAGATGGTCACCAAAGTTATTCATCCTGAGGGGAACAAGGATTTCACAGCCATTTCATTATTTAACCAAGTCATGTTTTCATTTTTTTTACTTTTATTTGCTCACTTACATGCGGCTCCTTTTTCTCAGCTCGGACAGAATTAAGGAAGCAGCAAAGTCAAACAGCAGGAAGACGAACAGCTTCACTGTCACTTTATGGTTTATCCCCTTCTTTATAGAGAAATACAAACATGACTATTAACTCTGGATATTTTAACCGGCTGATACATGTAGAAAACACAAAATAAAATCAAAGGCATTGCACTTTACTCAAAGCCTCATGATGGCGCTAGAGGTCCGGGCATCGGCAAAGTCTTTAAGATTCAGCCCTTTATGAAACATTCATGTCTGTTGCTACAGTTGCAGCACTTTTCCTCAGCTGCAGGAAGTAATCTGAAATGTGCTAACCTGACGCACAAACAGCTGAAACCCCCCCCCCCCCCCCCTCCGATCGACCCATCTGCCCTCTGGCTGATCTGAGCACATCCTGTCGGGGAAGCGCAGGTACCGCCCTGTCTTTCCACCCTGCCACTGTCTACTTCCTCCTTCCTGTCCTGTCCTGCACAGAGATGTGTCTAATCAATGTAAAACAGAGAAAAGCATGTGATCTCCAATGATCCAGGTCCCACAGACTCACAGTCTGAGACAGTTTTACACACAGACCAGACTCATCAGCTGCAGCTGCTGCAAGATAACCCTCGATATCTCCAAAGGCAAGAGGGAAACTAGTCTGAACCTGGAGATATCCCACTGTTCACTTCACTGACCATTTCAATAACTGCACAAATACCAGTGAAACGATACACAGCACATGGTCTGTCAGTGATATACATATATATCTATGAAACAATTTGTCTCTAAAATAATACCTGTCTTTGTACTAACATTATCCTTTTCTATATTTATCTTTTCCATTAGAACTGCATAACTACATCAACCACAGAGACTTAAGCTTTTGGAAATAATTGGTCTGAGCTGTAAAAATCAACCTTATCCCTGAAAGCAAAGTGTTCAGACACACTGACCTCAGCTGGACTAGGCTAAATCACAGGTTTTCTTTCCTTTTTAACATTAATTTGTGCATTTCAGCCTTTATTTAAAGGGTGGCAGTACAGAGAAGAGAGCGACAGGGGGTGTGTACTATAACAAGACACCAAAACTTAAAGTTTACAGTGGAAACAAAACCAGCAGCAGGAAGACGATGTTTCAACAGGCGGCGTTTTACAGGAGTCCCACACTGTGAAAACAAGCTGCTGAGCCAAAACCATCACCACCTGATATTTTCATTGAACCTCAGGAAAAGGAAAGGACACTATCACTATGGCAACCCACTAACGCATGTATCTCATTAATGACCTTTGACCTCTGGACAACATCTGTCCCACCAGGCACGAAACTGAGACCGAGAGACACACACATATTTACACCTGCAGCGTACATTCCCAGTTATAAACACACACACACACACACACACACACACAGGGAAACCAAAACACACACTGTTTCCCATCTGAAGAACTGAACTGGAAAGTAACTTAATGGTCACTTCATTAGGTACACCTACCCACCTGTAGCAGCAAGTCAACATAAAAACATGCAGAAATGATTAAGAGTTCCAGGTGTTCAGTCCAAAACATCAGAATGGAGAAAAGTCCACACATCTCAGTCCAACAGAACAACATGTGGTAATCGATATTGACCCGTTCTGCAGACCGTATTCTCTGTTGTGACTCTGTTGCTTTGCCTATTAAATTTGCCATTCTTTAACCTGAGATTTGCCTCCAAGTGCATTTTGCCACGACATGAAGAATTTGCTAACCATCTTAAAGGTACCTTCAGGAAGATCTTAGTTTTTCCCATCTGCCAGTCGTCGTCTCTGCCGAGTACGGCCTCAGCGATCCTCTGACAGGTTCCCCTCAGGTCCTCCTGATGGGACAGAGGGCCGTGAACATGGTGTGTCTTATTCTGCTGACGTCTTAGCCATGCTAGCAGCTCTGTGAGGCCATACTTTAATGCTAACATTCACACGTTAACATTATTTACTAAACTGTCTCAGTGAAACATCTGCTCATTTAATTTTCTTAAAATAAGAAGTGTAACAGGGAAAAATACATGTGAGCAAAAGAATCATAGACACACACACACACACACACACACACACCTCATGTAGAACTGGTTGAATACAAAGAATAGCTCATATTAAGCAATGGTGGCTTTAAATTATTTTTGTAACTGGAATATAATAAAAGACACTTTAACCAAATGTTTAAATTGTATTTAATGATATAAGAAATGCTGCAGCTGAACACAATCCTGTTTTAGTCCTAAGCGTGCTAATGATGAGAACTAACTTTAAATCTGTCAGAGCTGAGGTGATTTTATAAAGACATCTCTTGTTTCCTCACAGTGTAGGATGTCACATCTTACATGTTATGGTTTTGTTTTCTTATTTAAGTATTGTGTTGTAAATACATTATGTGGAGCAGCTGCACTGTACCTGTTTGTATGCCGGTTTGACTCCAGGCATGAGCACTCGGTACCGGTCCACAAACTCTACGAAGGTGTAGCGGATTGGATATCCTGCCCGGCGGATACGAATGGTCTCCATCATTCCTGAGTACCTCAGCTGACGCACACACAGCTCCCTGTCAAACAGCTACACACACAAACACAAGGACGAAATGTGTGAGCATCAGGTTGGATTGTTGCTTCTCTTTACATCCTCAGCTGATGAATAATCTGTAAAGCTTAAACGGCTGTCAGGTCAACAACAGCATAATGCTCCACTGCTTCTTCACTGAAAGAAAAAAACAACATTTCACAATAACAACAAATATATGAAGCTAAATGTGCGGAGCAGATCGACTCACAACCCCTAAGATTTATCTTGTGACCATTTTAGAGTCCTGACCTCTAGGTTGGGAACCACAGGATTGAACTACCTGTACGTGAAGCAATTAAAACCACCTCAAGAAGCTGCAACAGTAAAATGCAGCAGACGCATTCATCTTTCACTTAACAACCATAACATCATGTGTAACAGCATATGTACCAGCAGAGACATTTTAATGTAAATACCTACTTATGTATTAAGTTGCTAAGACTTCTGTACTTATATGTAAAGAGGGTTTAACGGGGCTTTTACCTGCTCTGCTCTGAAGTATTTTTAGTTTCATATACTTTTACTTAAGGTGCAAATCTTCAGCTTGTTTTCCAACTAACTCTAACCCTACTACTGGTAATCAAATGGCTTTACCCTCTATTGCACCACATGTCAATGAAATCCCTAAAAAGCAAAGTTATTCTATTCCCACCCAGAGTGCAGATACTCACCATAGGTTTCTTGTATTCGTTGGGTTTGATGCAGCGAACGAAGAAAGGCTGACAAACACTCAGAGTCCTCATCAGCAGCTCCAGAGACCTCTTAAACTGGCTGCTCAGGGTGGGCGAACGCTTCCTGGTCTCTGCCCCCTAAACACACACCGAGTGAAGCAGCACAGAAAGTGTCAGGGTCAGAAACAATGAGGACTCTCTCTTCTCTTCCTGAGCTCTGACAGCTTTTCCTCTCTCCCATCTCTAAATATAAAAAGTCTCTTTCTGGCTGACGCTGCAAGTTCAGAGCTGAAAACAGATCAGACGTGAGGACAGAACACGAGGATGTTGGTGCAGTTTTTAGTGGGTTAAACGATTAGTCAGTCAGCAGAAAACAAATATTTGTGAAGCAAAATGATAAACTCTTGCTGGTTGGTGCCTCTCAAACGTGTAGATATGATAATTGATTTTACTTAGACAATAAACCGACGACCTCTGGGCTCTTTGGAGAGCTGGTAAAATAAATAAATTAAATACACTCTTGGTCTGTGGGAAACAGTACAGGCATTTTTTTATAATGTTATTACACTTTCTGGACTGATGTATTCAGAAAATAATGAGTACTAGTAGTAGCTTTATTTTAAACTGTTAATTTGACATATTTGACCATCTTCATTTAAAATAGCTTTTACTCAAATAAAAGCACAAATTTAACAAACTCAAAAGACTTCTTTACAAGTTAAAGACCTGCATCTATAATCATATAGATTTAAAAGTATATTTGTCTTTCAGCAAATTGTACTAAAAGTACTCAAAGTAAAAGTACTCACACTGTAGTAAAATGACAGTGACAGACATAGTTCCTATCTGACAGTGTCAATGTTTTAATACAGAAACAGTGTGTACGCAGTATTTAATTGTTGAAGGTCCTTGACAGGAAGCTAGTTTAGTCTAGTGGTTCCCAATGTAAAGCTCAGGGCCCACTAAAGGGTCAGGAGACAGACCTGTGGGGCCATAAGATAATTAACATGAGAGGAAACAAGAAACAACAAAGTCATGCACAGATTTCTATTTGTATAATAAAGTTTACTCTAATCTTTCATATTTTGGGGGAAATTCTGGATAATTTATCTACTTTGACTCTCAAACCAAGTGCGGACAGTTCATAGATCTTCTTTTCCTTTCGGCTGGTCCCTTCAGGGGTCGCCACAGCAAATCATCTGCCTCCATTTAACCCTATCCCCTTTGGTCTTCCTCTAGGCCTCCTTCCTGGCAGCTCTAACCTCAGCATCCTTTTACCAATGTATCACTGTCCCTCCTCTGAACATGTCCAAACCATCTCAATCTGGCTTCCCTGGCTTTTTCTCCAAAACATCTAACATGAGCTGTCCCTCTGATGTCCTCATTCCTGATCCTATCCATCCTCGTCACTCCCAGAGAGAACCTCAACATCTTCAGCTCTGCTACCTCCAGCTCTGCCTCCTGTCTTTGTCTCAGTGCCACTGTCTCTAAACCAGACAACATTGCTGGGCTCACCACTGTCTTGTCCCCCTTTCCTTTCATTCTTGCTGACACTCTTTTGTCACACATCACACCTGACACTTTCCTCCACCCGTTCCAACCTGCTTGCACACGTCTCTTCACTTCTTTTCCACACTCTCCGTTGCTCTGGACTGTTGACCCTAGGTACTTAAAATCCTCCACCTTCTTCACCTCTACTCCCTGTAACCTCACCGTTCTACTTGAGTCCCTCTCATTTACACACATGTACTCTGTTTTACTGCAGCTGACCTTCATTCCTCTCCTTTCCAGAGCAAACCTCCACCTCTCTAGATTTTGCTCCACCTGCTCCCTGCTCTCACTACAGATGACAATGTCATCTGCAAACATCATGGTCCACGGAGATTCCTGTCTAACCTCATCTGTCAGCCTGTCCATCACCACAGCAAACAAGAAGGGGCTCAAAGCCGATCCTTGGTGCAGTCCCACCTCCACCTTGAACTCCTCTGTCACCCCTACAGCACACCTCACCACTGTCTTACAGCTCTCATACATGTCCTGCACCACTCGAACATACTTCTCTGCCACTCCAGACTTCCTCATACAAAACCACAGCTCCTCTCTCGGCACCTTGTCATACGCTTTTTCCAAATCTACAAAGACACAATGCAGCTCCTTCTGGCCTTCTCTGTACTTCTCCATCAGCATTCTCAAAGCAAATATTGCATCTGTGGTTCTCTTTCTTGGCATGAAACCATACTGCTGCTCACAAATGCTCACTTCTGACCTCAGCCTAGCCTCCACTACTCTTTCCCCCAACTTCATTGTGTGACTCATCAGCTTTATTCCTCTGTAGTTTCCACAACTCTGCACGTCTCCCTTGTTCTTAAAGATGGGCACCAGTACACCAGTATACTCCTCCATTCCTCAGGCATCCTCTCACTCTCCAAGATCTTGTTAAGTAGCCCAGTCAGAAACTCTACTGCCACCTCTCCTAAACACTTCCATACCTCCACAGGTATGTCATCAGGACCAACTGCCTTTCCACTCTTCATCCTCTTCAACGCCTTCCTCACTTCATCCTTACTGGTCTTTGCTACTTCCTGCTCCACAACAGTCACCTCTTCTACTCTGTGCTCTCTAACATTTTCCTCATTCATCAACTCTTCAAAGTATTCCTTCCATCTTTCCATCACACTTGGCACCTGTCAACACATTTCCATCCCTGTCCTTGATCACCCTAACCTGCTGCACATCCTTCCCATCTCTGCCTCTCTGCCTCGCCAACCTGTACAAATCCACCTCTCCCTCCGTAGAGTCCAACCTATCATACAAATCCTCATATGCCCTTTGTTTGGCCTTTGCCACCTCTACCTTCACTTTACGCTGCATCTCCCTGTACTCCTGTCTGTTCTCTTCCACCCTCTGTGTCCCACTTCTTCTTAACTAACCTTTTCCTCTTAACACACTCCTGGCCTTCCTCATTCCACCACCACCAAGTCTCCTTATCTGCTTTCCTCTTTCCAGATAACACACCAAGTACCCTCCTACCTGTCTCCCTGATCACTTTAGCTGTAGCTGTCCAGTCATCTGGAAGAACCTCCTGACCTCCCAGAGCCTGATTCTGCTCCTCTCTGAAAGCCACACAACACTCTTCCTTTTTCAACTTCCACCACTTGGTCCTCTGCTCTGCCCTTGTCCTCTTCATCTTCCTCACCACCAGAGTCATCCTACACACCACCATCCTATGCTGTCTGGCTACACTCTCCCCAGCCACTACTTTGAAGTCACTGGTCTCTTTCAGGTTGAAATGTCTGCACAAGATGTAATCAACTTGTGTACTCCTGCCTCCACTCTTATATGTCGCCCTATGCTCCTCCCTTTTCTGGAAAAACGTGTTCACTACAGCCATTTCCATCCTTTTTGCGAAGTCTACCACTAGATATACACATCCTGACCAAAGTCTTGTCGCCTATCCAAGTTGTAGGAACTAATTCGGTCAGACAGATACAATATTTGAGTCATTGCCGAGACGTATGGATGCAGTCCTCCAAGCTCATGGGAGTCATACACAATATTCTTTTTCCACTGCACCATGACTTTATGTTCTGTACTGTACATTATTTCTGTTAAGTGACAAGACTTTTGTCTTTTGTCAAGACTTTCAGTGTTTGTCACAGGTGACATTCAAATCTGTGACTGGTTGAATCCTTTAAAGATGTGACAAGACTTTTGTCTAAGCAAAGTGTGACCTTTCTGTCTTAATTAAATAATTAAAAATCACGGCATGATAAGATTTTATTTTGGTAAAATAAGCGTAATATAGAGGCCTTTGCCTTCCATATAAGCCACTTCTGATTCCAAATGATCAACTAGAAGTCAAGTTATTATTTGTTGTTACTACAACTTGGATAGGCGACAAGACTTTTGTCAGGGTGTGTACATCTGAAACATGAGGAGATCCAAAACCAGCACTAGAGAGAAGCAAAACTTTATACTTAACACTTTTTAATGCAAGGCCTCTTTAAGCTATTCTGGAAACTGGACCTGTCAAATCTAATTCAGTAAAATCTACAATTTTTCCACTGAAAAGCACTAAATAATTTTGTTTAATCAGGCTAATTCAAACCTCACAATTGTGTTTATGTTCAGCACGTGAGTCCAAAAACCATCACGGTAGTGCTAGCCAAGCTGTTAGCCTAGCCTAGCTTCGTGCTGTTAGCCTAGCCAGCACAAACAGTAGAAATGGTAAAAACAGCTAGCCTAACGTTAGTTCTATCAAAGCTAAAGTGGTAACATCATGTATGTTCGTGTTTAAAATGCTCAGAAACAGAAAACGAGACATTTTGTCTGAGGCCCAGTTAACTTCAGGCCGCTAACGTTTGCTAACGCTAATCCTGTCTAAGGTGTTACGGCGTGTTGTGTTACCTGTTAAATTTTGTGACCAGGTCAGCGTTTTGCTCAGCATGACCACAAACCATCAACTCTGTGATCATCAACATAATCCCTTTTTGTCAAAACTGGATTTTATTATCAAGGACTACTTAAACCTGACTGTAGCTCGGCGGTGACACATTTTGCAACAAGCTAACTAGTTATCAAACAGTATTTTACCCGCTGATAGAGATTTTTGTTATTTTGACACTGATGGAAAATTAAAAAGGAAAATTGTGGATTGTGGATTTATACAGTGTAATTTCTAATGTGGTTTATGAATGTATATTTTCGCTAGATGTCTAAGCTAACCATCAAACATGGGGATTACTATTATTACTTTTGTTGTTAATATTACTCAACGCGGTGTGTTGAGATCTGACCTAGTGATGTGTATTTTGAGTTTATAACGCAGCTTCCATCATGAGCTGTGCAGTTTACTTTCAGTAAACTATAATAACAAATTACCTGTTGGTTTGAGGACACCTGTGTGTACTTGCACCTTTCAACTCACACATTATCTGCACTTCAGAAATTCTAATTTAATGTTACAGCCCCGGGAAAAAAGAGGATAAAAGCCCAATCTGGCAACACCGCAATCTGCATCGTGTAATACATTCAAACTGTTCCCCTGTTTGTCTTTCTCCATACATTTATTTTGAAGATTTCACAGGAAGCGTGTGTATTTTATTGTTTCAGGCTTTGCACCGACTTCCTGTTGACTCCAGTGTTTACTGCCCTCTGGCGGTGACGGTGATAACAACTACACGAAAATTCATCAATGCTATTAATAATCGCTAATATTAATAAATATAACCAGTTAATATCAGCGTGACAGACACTAACACGAGTTAGTGAGTAACAGGAGTATTAGTGAAACATGTATTAACGATGAGTTGTTTTAAATAGTGTGGATATTAAATAATGAGTCTTCACTACCCTCTAGTGGTCGCAATGAGGAACTACAGCTACTTATACGTCAAGTTAGACATGATGACAACGTTAACAGTTCGGGTCAATGCTTTCACAATAAACCCGTGATCCACCATCTGTAATTAAGAGAAGTAAACTGAGTGTAGGGCTTAGACTACTATGTAGTCTTAAGAGTCGTGATTAACTTCATTAAAGCGGTTTAAGCAGGCAACACAAACACAAGTGGCATTTTCACTTGGTCAAAGATATTTCTGTAGATAAAGAGGCACCTTTGCATCATTGAAAATATAAGTAATGGGCTGTGATTTTGTTGCTGGGAAGAAAAACAGATGGATCTGGTGTGTATATGAATTTTATCAGAAATAATCCACTGGCCTCATACCATTACAGATGAAGGACAAGGAGTTGTATTCTGATTGCACTGACAAGAAGAAACACGAGGATGAAGGTGTGAGGAAATGAACAGGTGGAGCTGGTGTAGTGGTTTTGGTTCTGATGGTGTTCGGAGTCACTGGGATGTGTTTTTCAGATTTACCTTGATAATGCTCCCAGGTAGACCTACTGAACTACCACACAGAAACTGCCCAGAAGCAGCACACACACACACACACGCAAGTAAACACACACAAACAGGAGGAAGACAGAGAAGAAGGTAATGTTAGCTTTGAGCTGGACATTACTGAGGAACATGCGAGTAAAGGCAAGAGAAGAAGAAAAGATTGGACAGGTGGTTTGTCTGTTCATCCTCAGACAAACTGTGACCTCTTCCTATTATGATTTACTGACTGTTACTACTTGAACTACTTGGGTGATTCATGACAACACTGCTGTATTTATGTAATCAGTCATTTCTTGGATGTTCAGATTTTACAAGGTTCAACTTTTTTTGTTTATTATGACCAGAATACGTGTGTGTTTGTTTGTGTGTGTGTGTGTGTGTGTGTTTGTGTGTGCTACCATTGCAACGTCAGCCTGGAAGATCTGTTTGATGAACTTGTTCTTGGAGGAGTGAACCAGCTGGATGATATCACCATATAAAGTGTCTCTGTTCTTCTCCAGGAAGCCTGCAGGACACACACACACACACACACACACACACACAATTGGTGACCAACATGCAGCTCAGCACAACAATGAATCTCACACCCGAAACACTATCTTTGTTTCAAACTTTGAAACACGAATGAGGTGGCATCACAACAGAGATCATTGTTTACTGTGAAACAGCATGAAGCAGATTATATTACAACAGAAGGAATGTGCTGTCTTACAGAATATGTCACAGAGGTTCATCAGACATGAGAAAATATTCTTTAACAGACTTTCTTTGGCGGCTTTTGATCAGAGTGCACAAACTAAAATTATAGTAATTAATATATTACATATACACATATATACATATTTACTAAACACACATGTTCATCACATGTTCATCACCCATCACAGCCCGTCTTTCCTGCAGCACCCTCTGAACGTAGCAAAGTGGAAGGAACAGTGACACCCTCCTGAGGTGGGCTGTGGACCAGTGTTTCACTGCTGTTTTCAGCAGAATGGAATAAATGTCTAGCTTACGGTGACGTTTGGTTTAGACCAGGCTTTACATCTGCTAAGTGGAGTATGGATTTAAGTGAGAAACCTTGATGAATTTAGAAAGTTGTGGTCACTGACTGCATTTTGTGTCAAAGCAATGAAAAGTGATCTCAGAAAGGAGAAACCTGTTAGTTGTTAAAACATCTGTCTGTATATGCACGTGCAGAAATAAAGGGGAATTTTAATTTGAAATCTGTGCGTCTGTAAATTCTGTCTGGTGTGTGTGAAGTGGCTCTGACCTCTGGTTTCGTAGTAAACCACCCCAGCAAAGTGCTGGATGCCAAACTGCGTCTCGTAGTTGTTCTTTGGGGGGATGTAGTTGGTGTTGAGTTTGTGCTGGAAGTTGAGCTTGTTGAGCATGGTGCTGTCGGTGCCCTGCAGGAGACACAAGCACAGTCTGTTTACTTAACGCTCGGCCCCAAACCCTAAACCTGCAATAACTGATCCACCACCCGAGCGCACACACCTTGGGGAACTTGCTCTCCTCGTCGATGAGCGAGATGATGTTCATGGGTTTGATGGCGATCATGTCCAGAGCGTCCTGGTTGTCCGTGAACTCGATGTGCTGCCAGTTGATGTGCTCCAGGTTGTACTCCTCCTGCTCCAGCTTGAAGACGTGGCGGACGAAGAACTGCTGCAGGTTCTCGTTGGCGAAGTTGATGCACAGCTGCTCGAAGCTGCAGGAAGGAGGCGAGAAACAGAACAGGTCGATTCCTGGCTGCTCAGACCTCCTTTTATTCTGACAGCAGGAAGTGCAGATGGTTTATTTCCAACTCAGTGCAAAGTTTCACACACCAGGTTCCAATGCAGGGAACCCCAAAGAGTTCAGTATTAAAGAGACTAAAAACATATCACCGAACCAACAATTTGTGATATAACTGAAGAAACTGTTGAATAGGTTTGCTTTCCAAAATAAGAGCCTCAAAAGATGACAGCCGTTTACAACAGAATCCATGATTTTATTTCTTTTTATTCATTTCTACTAAACTAAACGTTTCAACATACAAACTATGAGCTGCTGCTGCAACACACAGCAAACTAGCTGAGCTGATCAATGCAAATTCATTATTAATTAATTTTATTAATTTGCACCACAGATCCTCTTCACCTGTGGCTGTGATGTCGTCATTTCATATGTCCTCCTAAAATATGTTCCCTTATAATAGGCTGTGTGTAGTTTTTTTATTTACTCACTGTGGTCAGAAAACAAACAAACCAAAATAAAACAAAAAAAACTGCAGTTAAGAGAAAAAGCTGGAAATGAGACAGACTGGCTGAGCTGCAAGGTGTGTGTGAGTGTGTGTGTTGTACCTGTTGACGGTGAAATTCTCGAAGCCAAAGATGTCCAACAGTCCGATGGAGCGTCTCAGAGCTTTGGGCTGTGAGGACGGGGGTTTGTAAATGGCTGCATTGATCTTCTCCACAATCCACACAAACAAACGGCCATAAATACCCTGAATGCACACACACACACACACACACACACACACACACACACACACACACACACGATGATGTGATCCACATTCCCACCAATACAGGTGGAGACAAGCCTTCAACAGAAGCAGCAGCACAGCAGTAAACATGTTGAATGTAAACAACAGGAGTAAAAACACATAAACGCTTGTTGTTTGAGTAAAATGCATTGAAGACATTTGTCAGAGCTCAGAGACACATTTGACTGGAAGTGAACAGAACTGGCCTCCTGTACTGGATGAATCCACAGTGCAGCTCTCACGTTTACAGCCACGACAGACTGATGAGAGCATTAACAAACAAATCACTGCAGGACACGTTGGATCACGAAGTGTTGCACCTTAACGAAAGCGTCCCGTACGTCCAGGGCCTGCTCCATGCTGAGGGGGGTGGAGACGGTCTCTCCTCTGGTGATCAGAGTCCTGCTGGTCAGACAGTTCATCAGGTCCTTCCCGTCCACCTGGACACACAAGGTTCACACACAAAGGTCAAACAGGCATCAGACAGTGTCTTATAGAGAAACAACATCACTGTCAGAGTGTATCTGCTGAGTCAGAGCTTCTGAAGAGACGCTTTAATAAATGAAATGAATCAGTGGGGAGAGAAAAACTGAACAGTCCTGGTTTGATTTAAGTTGGACACAATATTTGTTTATTTGGCCCCTCGTGTACAACCAGCTGCAGTAGCTCTAACACATGCTTTTTATGGTTTAATATGATATTATGGATTTAGAATCGTGTGTGTGTGTGTGTGTGCGTGTGTGTGTGTGTGTGTGTGTGTGTGTGTGTGTCACCTCCAGCAGCGTAGCAGCAGTGCTGAGGTGAGGGCTGCGCACAACCTCGCAGGCATCCAGGTTGTCATAGGTACGAGCTGCAGGGTCAAAGGTCGATGGCGTAAATTAAACATATAAATGCAAAGATGCAAACTTGTTATTGGAAGCTGGTTAAAAAACGTCACAGATTGTCGAGTGACAACGTTACAAGTGAAAACAAAAACTCAGGTTGTGCCGATAATTATGGCAACATCATAAAACTATAAACGCTTTGTAAAGGTCTGTAACCCTCTGCCTATCACATTTAGTTCCCTTCATAGATACCTGACAGATACTTGTTCTCAGAGCTGAGCCTTATCACCTTGTCTTTGTCTTTTGTTCCATTTATTTAATTTTCACAGACATAAATGAAACACAACACAATGTTGCTTCTCATGGATCCTCAGAGAAGACGTGGCAAAGATGCAAAATATGAATAATCTTAAGTAAAAATAAAGATTCAATAGCTTTTTTAATGTGAACCATGAAGTTTGTGTGTGTGCAGGAATTTATTTCAGGCTCCTTACTGCCCCAACAAGCCTGAGAGGTCAAACTCAGGGCAAAGAACAGGTACAGAATGAACTGAAACCAGCCTGGAAGTCACAACTGAGAGAACAAAGGCTCTGGAGAGAAGCTGCTGCAGACAGACCAGCTCTGTGTTTTACCTTCATACCGCAGGTTTCCCAGGTGTAAAATCGCAGCCAGCAGTTTAGAAATCTCCCAGTTCTCCCTGTCCGTGAACATCAGCACCTGCAGGGGGAGCAGAGCAAACCTGTGAGTCCTGTTCACTTCCTGTCCTGAAACCAGTGAAGGGCCGGAGACCAGTACCTTCATGGCAGAGCGGATGTTAGAGTACTCCTTCATGTCGTCACGGCCGTCACACACTGTACAGTTACCCTGCACAGGAGCACAGGGGTGGATGGGAAATGGAGTCAGTTTGGTGACAACTTATTATGTGTCAGTTACAGGCTGATACTGTCAGGCTGATTCTGACAGGCTGATACTCACTATGGTCAGGTAGGTGTAGTCAGTGGCTTTACTCAGCCCCAGTTTCTTCTTCTCGTCTGTGCTCATTCCCTTCAACATGCAGTAGAAGACGTGGTAGTTTCGCTCATCATGGGCCTGGACAGAGAAAAATAAATCTATTATTAGAAACATCATTATATCAAAGAAAACAATAAAATAAGAACTTACTGAACCCTGGGATAAATTCCCATGTTACAGCAGCACAGAGGCATCCAGAGAGGCAAAGAAACATAAAAAGACTGCAAAAAAGGCATTAAAGAACAGTGATGAGAAGAATAAAAGTAATAAAATAAAGTGTAAAACACAGTAGTTAATGTTATGTTACTATTACATCCATGTATTTGCTTTTAATTATTCTATATTTGAAACATTTTTATTTGTATGTAGTCATATCTGCTGATGCTGTCTAAGAAAAACAACAATCTTTTATAACATAAAACAGAAAAATAAGCTTGAAAAAGTTGGTTAATGTAAGAGGCGATGAAACAAATCAAAGGTTTGCAGAAACAGGTTGTCACAGCCCTGGAGCAGGTGGACAGGCATCGTACCTGTCGACAGACTCGGGACTTCTCCAGCAGGTATTGCTCTATCTTGGCTCCCTCTATGGCTCCTCTCTTGTTGAAGTGGATGTCGATGTATTTCCCAAAGCGAGACGAGTTGTCATTGCGGATTGTTTTCGCGTTGCCAAAGGCTGGAACAGAATCAAGTGAAACCGGTGACAATGACCAGACATCAGGACACACTGGAGGTTCAAACCTCTGCCCAGGTGGAGAAGTGTGATGTCCCAGTGTTGCTTTATTGGGAAACTGACACAGTGCACCTGAAAATAAACTGAATGCACATTTAAACATCGTGTCCCAGAGTTTAATGTACTGTTTAGCGTAGGGTACTGTTATTGTAAAGAGTTTTTAAAAGGGCCATTGGATTAGACAGAGCAGAGCCACAAAAACTGATATAAAGATGCTAATCAGGAAAAATAAAATGCCTTTTCATGGCAGTTAGGGTGATATATAAACTAAATATAAGAATTATATGTTAAATTAAGTATTTTAACTGAGAAGATTGGAACTGTAATGTTATAACAGAAGATAAAGTAAAATTCCACAGTAAACATTAGTACATCACCTGTGTGTGTATGTGCGTGTGTGCGTGCGTGCGTGCGTGCGTGCGTGCGTGTGTGTGTGTGTGTGTGTGTGTGTGTGTGTGCGTGCGTGTGCGTGTGTGTGCGTGTGCGTGTGTGTGATGCTACCTTCCAGTATGGGGTTGGCCTCCAGAACCTGCTGCTCTATCCAGGAGTGTTGACCACTGATGGCTGCCAGGAACTGCAGGATCAGTTTAGTGCTTTCTGTTTTCCCTGCTCCAGACTCACCACTAATACACGCACACACACAGACACACGCACACACACACACACACACACACACACACGCACACACACACACACACACACACAGGACCTACATGTTTACAGAGGTCTATGACAAGCGGCCAGACTACCTGCTGCAGCAGAGGCCAGTCATAACCTGCTAAGAGTCAGTTTGTGAACGTGTCCAGTCTACATTCACAACCTGCATCACCAACATCTGGCGGCTGTTCATAATCCTTGTACAGTTTGAAGACACAATCTGCTTCTACAGTTGATGCTTTTCTTCAGGCTTCTCCCCCAAAACAACTTCAGCACGAGCCACTGATGATTTTTCATAAACTGAAGTGTCTGACAGATTTAAAGTGTGACTGATGGTGTTGATGAAAAGTTCACCCATTTCATAAAAGCACAAATGTCTGCATCATGATACATCCAGCATTTCTTTAACCTGCCGCCTGAGCTCTGTCCTACCTGATGATGCAGCACTGGTCACGGTTGTTCCTCTGCATGTTGAAGTAACAGTTGTCAGCGATGGCAAAGATGTGCGGCGGCATTTCCCCAATCTTCTTGTTGGTGTAGAGGCGGATCTGGTCAGCCGTGTAGATGGGCAGCAGCTGGTAAGGGTTGACGGCCACCAGGATGGAGCCTGTGTACGTCTGCACACAGACCAGGACAACGTACGGATTTACAGACTTTTAAGGCTGATGTGATGCTGATTTTTCAGACTGAAGCTGCTGTTTCAGCAGTTTCAAGGCAACAGTCTGTAAGATTTACTGGGCAGCAGAAACATTCAGATCCTTTAGGAAAAAATACTGTAGTCACAAATGATGTATCCATTCACAATCTAATGAAGGAACATCAGCAAAATGAAAGTAACAAAAACTACAAACTTTTTAATTTTTATAAAAAGTGTTTTATCTGTAAAAACATATAATGTTAACTGACTTCTAGAACCCGTACTTTGCAGAGCAGTGTGATTTCTAAGCTTGTTTGGTGTTAAAATTGTAAAAATGTTAAAATTCTTACGTCTTAAACGGCTAAAAAAGGATTTAAAATGGCCTTCACTTAGTGTAGATACTGAGTATAATTTCCATCAGCACTCACTGTGCAGGGAAGTTGATGTGACAAAAAACTAAAAATAATAAATGGAAATTGTTTTTTCACCTGATTCTCAGACTGAGATTTGCCAACATTGTTATGTGCAGTTTATTATTTAAATTATTGTAAATCAAATGCATGTTGCCCACACTACTGTTTGGGGATGGGACTGGGCGAGCGGCAGGTGGAGAAGGGATGAGGTGACATGAGATCAGATGTTGAGGGGCGACAAAAAGAACTGATCAGTGGTCCCCATGGGAGAACAGGCGGCAATGTTGGAAACAGATGCAGTGAACCAGTCCCATAAAACATTCTGACCCATCCTGCAGAAAATGATGTTTCATCTTCTCCCCTCCAGGAACAACATTTAGTTTAGACGTCTACTCTGTGTCTTAGAGTACGCCACACTCAGGATAACAGGCACTTAGCACAAAAAGGAGACGCAAAAGTTGTGCAGAGCAAAATAAAATAAAAGAAGTTTCATTCCAGTGACATGTCCATCATCATTTTTCCTAACATACATGCAGTTAACATGAGCAGCTGAACAGAAAATCTAGTTTTGTTGCAGTTTTGAGGACATGCAGGTGTTTGCATTACAAAAACAGTATGAGGTGCGCAGACTCATGCCTGACATGCAGGAGCTGCCTTACCCTGCCCCCACAGTTTGTCTCCAGAGGAAACAGAAGAAGAAGAAGGTGTGGAAAAAGAGAGAATGAAGCAGGAAGTTCAGCAGAAGCCTGAGGTTGGATTTGTTACTGACACAGGACAAAATATGCAGAAGTGTAGGTGTGATGGTCATAACACACCTGAAGGGATATTCAGGTAGTATATATATGTGACTTCCACCTTGTTAACTTGTCATCTGTACAACAACATGTCACTGCAGACACACTGTAATCATGATGCATTAATACAAGAACACTCACATATATGAGTTTTTCTCTGTATCTGATGAGCAGGTTGCGGAGAATCCCAGCTTCATTGAGGTCTCCCAGGCGGATCATGTCCTCCACACCGTGGATGGAGGTGGGATGCATTGGCTTGATGTTGGTGGCGTTCTGGGGGGAGATCCAGTGCTCCTGGGGGGAGAGGAGAAGTTACTTCAGCTGCTGGAGCTTTAGGACTCTCCTGATCCCAAACGGCAAATAGCACAACTAAACAGTTTTATCTTTCCAAAATTAACTTGGACTCTCATTGGGAAAAGTCATTTCTAGACTCCCACTGTGAGGGCACATGATTGAATTAAAACATGTGACTTCAAGACCATAATCTTGACAGAGGGAACAAGTCTGGACCAGACTCAAGCCGCAGAGTCAGAACCTTTAATTGTTTCACTCCAACACAAATTTACAAGATGAGCACGAGTCGGTTCTGCTACACTGATGGTACACTCCAGGCCAAAGACGAGTCTAGTTCTCACAGCATCAAATTAGCATCTGCTCACTGCTATGGTGGAGACACTTGGTTAGATTCACAGCAGCTGAAGAAAACATCAAGATACTCTGTGCTTACGTTTCCCTCATCATCCACCACCTGGATCTGTCCTGAGTCACAGAGTTTGACCACCGCACCGATCGGCACCTCAAACTCCCGACCACTCTTCAAGTCCAACCACACGTAGTCGCCCTGTAAAGGAAGCAAGAATTAGAACCCAAACCCGGACAGAGATTGGGATCAGAATCATAAAGAATCCGAATCAGCATCAGAGACAGAACAAAACCTTTAAATCAGAGTCTGAATCAGAACCCAGAGGGAGCCTTGATTGCAGCGTCTCCATGAATGTGCATTTGGAGTTTCTATTTTTAAAACAATCAGACCCATGATTAGAATCCATTTCCACACTGCACCAGGATAAATCCAGTCTGAGGGATCAGATTAGGGGTTAAATTAGGCCTCATATCACCCATCTCCACTTGATTTCTCTCAGTACATTCACTGACGCTCAGCAGTGTCAGTAAATTCATTCTAGCATTTAAATAAATAAATGGTGCAGTCTGAAAATGGTACGATGAACCCTGGATGATCCCTTCACTGGAAAAACAAACAACAAACGTGTACCAGGAATCTGTCGAGGTGGATGGGGAGGACGTCTAACAGGCAGTCGTCATGTAGGAGACGCAGGAGAGGAAGGATGGTTAGTACAGGTGGATGAATGTCATGAGCAGGTATCGACAAATCAGAGCCATGTCAAGAAATATTTCTATCAGCAGCACAGCTACCACTGGTCCCAGTATGATTTTCTCCTGTATTACCATTACATTCAGGTCACACATTAGTGCGGCTGTTCAGAAGGTTTTCCCAGAATCCTCAGACTCATCTGAACATCAGGAGGAAAGAGTATGTTCTTGAGAAAATAAGTGACATCTGGAAACGTCTCCATTGATGTTATTTTATATTGTGTAAGATTTTTGTATAAAATATGAAGTTTTTCTTGTGTTGTACAAAAACAATATGTTGTTACAGTCACTACTTAGGAACAGATTTAAAACCCTTTGTATTGTGCAGAGGATGTAGTGACATCGGTGAGAACAACAATAAAACATCTCCATGTGATCACAGCTAACACCAACATTTACACCTGTGTTTAATCAGAGCCAAACACAAACACAGTTTTCTCCACAGATTTGCAGATTTCTGGAAACTGTGTGTTTAGAAGCTACAGATCATCAGAGCAGACGTTTGTTGTGCTGCAGTTCTGTGGATGTTTTGATTCAGATTTTCACATGAAGCTCTGGGACACCACTTGGACAACAATATATAAAGTCAGACTCACCTTTAGACTCTTTTGACTGGATTATTATTTTACACTGACATTATATCACATGATGTATTGGCGCATTTTTTCCTTTCATTCTTTGTGTCTGTCAAAACAACAATATACTATGTTAAATAATGATGTTGCATTTATGGGAGCAGGTCTCTTCAGTTACAGTGAGATGAAATATGATCGGAGGAGGTCCAGGTTAAATAACACACAGGACATGAAGACAAACATTTTATCTCTCAGTGTACCATCATGACGTAAAATAAACCACTCACATTACAACGGTCTCCTCCAGGAAGGTGGACAACATCAAGCTAAATCCTGGTTTATTAAACCAAATCAAATTAAAATTTTTTGATTTTTTGTTTATATAGCACAACACAAGTTGACCAAAGTGCTTTGCTTTGTAAAAGATAAATATGAACAAAATAAATTATGTGCCAGAGCTGGGAGCCAGACTGAAAAATGAGTTTTTAATTGAGATTCTTAGGTAATTGAATTTGAAGGGGTAAACAATATATATAACCTAAGAGCCACTACTGCAAAATCCCAGTCCCCCCATCTCATCCAGTCCTAAGTACTTTTAAAAGCTGCTCATTGGAAATCCCCAGAAGTCTGTCTGGTTGATAGAGTTTAAGGAGTTGAGTCAAATAAGAATGGGCTGCAATTACAGTACATCCTTACATACTGTGTTCAGGGTGTCACAAAGATGTTTTTAGTAACACACACACACACACACACACACACACAGGTTCACACAAACACACACACAGGTTCACACAAACACACACACACAGGTTCACACACACACACACACACAGGTTCACACACACACACACACACACACACACACACACACACACACACCCTCACACAAACACAGGTTCACACAAACACACACACACAGGTTCACACACACACACACACACAGGTTCACACACACACACACACACAGGTTCACACACACACACACACACGCACACACAGGTTCACACAAACACAGGTTCACACAAACACACACACGCACACACAGGTTCACACAAACACACACACACACAGGTTCACACAAACACACAGGTTCACACAAACACTGTTTTCAGACATACAATTATAACTCTTGACTCAAAGCAGATTCAAGAAAACAACATCCTTGTGATTCATGTGTAATTAACTAAGAACATCTCTCTCTCTATCTTACACACACACACACACACACACACACACACACACACACACACACACACACACACACACACACACACACACACACACACACACACACACACACACACACACACACACACACACTGACCGGCAGCAGCGTGCTGTGCTTCATCACAGTGTTGACATTGCGAATCAGCACCCATTTGGCCTGATCCTTCTCATAAAGTTCCACATAATCCCGACGCTTGTACATCTTCACGTGCACAGTGCAAACTCACACACACTCTGACAGTGACATCCAGTGGCAGGAGTCCTCTGTTTCACACAAAAATGGAAAAATACCCACAAGGTGTGTAAATGAATGTGTTTTTACACCCATGAGTGGGTCATTTCCTGTAGTTCGCATAAAATATCAAACTAAGACTCTGATTGGTCCACAGGGAAACACATAGCTGTCAGAAAAAAGAGAAATGTTTAAAATCTTCAACAGATTCGGTTGGTCACAGGTTCAGTGCCCATGGACAATGGTCACGTCACCACTGGCATCACCTAAAAAAGCTGAAATGCCCTTTAAACAGCGACACACGTTAAAAAACATCCTGGTTTCACAGCTGAAGTCACATTTCTCTGTTTAGTCCTCGTCCACTTTAACCTGAACAGACAGCAGCCAACCCTTTGGGACGATCCTCCTGCGCTCTCTCTGTCATACTGTGTTCACCTACAGCCTCCCCTGTCGCCCATGGCAACAAAGTGCCACTTCCTCCTCAGGTGAGTCTGCGGTGTTGGATTTCTGTACAGGTAAATACACAAGTATAAAAACACACCAGTCCTTACTATGATTGCTGTCTATGATTGCTAACTATGACTTAATACTTCACAATATGGTCAAAACAGTTAAGGAAGAAGTGAGAAATGAATGAATGAAACGGTTATTGAGCCGTTCCTGATGAACTGCTAATTAAGGCTCATTATAAAACAGTGTTTTACTATGAGTACTACAGCTTTTACTATAAATACCACCACTATTTCTTCTATTCTGCTATTTCTTATTTAACAAATTCTAATTATTCAATTCAATTCAATTCAATTTTATTTGTATAGCGCCAAATCACAATACAAATCATCTCAAGGCACTTTACAAAAACTAAAACTAAAAACCCAACAATTCCCTTATGAGCAAGCACTTGGCGACAGTGGATTATACAGAATTCTACAACAGAAAGTCTAATAATGAGGAACTATTAAAGGCAAAACATGAGGAATCAAGAGGAATCAGTGTTTCCTCAACGTGGTCATTTTGTCTTGATGTCTGATTATTTTGAAGTTAATTCAACCTTCAGTTCAACCAGTCAGCTGCTCTGACCTGGTATAAATAAACTACTGGGCTGTTATCATTCACTCACCTACAAGCTGCAGCTGCACATTAACTGATTACAACAACGTCCTGAACCACATTATGTCAGTGAGACTGGCTGATAATCACCATTGAATGGAGTGACGACAGTCTAATCAGCTCTCAGAGTGGGGATAGGATAGGCTGGTGTGAAAACAGTGGACTTCAAATTCTTAATGAAGTTCATTTTCATTAACTCAGAGTGAATTATTTGACAAAGATTAACCCACAACAGTTTCTTTGACTAGGAATAACAGCGGCTGTGTGTGTGTGTGTGTGTGTGTGTGTGTGTGTGTGATGGCTGTTTGAGTGTGTGTTACATATATATGTCAGTTTAATTAAGTAAATACTGTGTCTGGCAAACTGAGCTGGCTGAACATTACACCTGAGCACCTGGCAGACACCCACAGCCTCGGACAGAGCAGAGGAGCGAGCGGGACCAACAGAAACCTAGTCCTTAATTATTTAACACACTGGATCTGTTCAGTGTCTGTTTTCTGTGTTTCTGCCTCCAACATCCATTCATCTCTGCATTTCTGCTCATTTCTGATCTGACAGGTGGGTCTTCCTGTACTGAACTGAGATGAGCTGGTATCCAATCAGCAAAAGACGACAACACTGAGATCTGCTGTTGATTCTGGTAGTTACAGCACCACAGACTAAACTAAAGTGTGTGACCTGGTTTGGCCTCGGAAAAGCTTTTAGCTGTGAGTGTCTGCCATCACATCATCGGCCTCACGCTGACAGTCTCACTGGCTGTTACTGAAGTCATTTAAACATCAATAAAGCCCCCAGGTCAACAAACCAGATACTGCAGCAAATAGAGACAGCCATGGGGTAATTCATGACCCACTGACTGAGTCCAGTCAAGTGTTTTATCCACCACACCGAGCCACAACAGTGTTACACCAAAATCCTCTTCTTCACTTCTGCTTCTGATAACATCAGCTCTATGTTTGTGTGTTTTAAAATAAAACACCATATTTATGACGTTATAAGTCTTCCAAGTACCACCAGGCAGGGACGGATCATTGGAAACTGGGCCCCTGGACACAGACAGTGAGAGGCCCCTGCAGCTCCTACATTTGTAGATGCAACCATGTGATTTGTTGCCAGTTTGAGTTTTCTTGTAGTTTTGTGCCAATTCTGACTCATTTTGCATCTACACTATTCGTAGTCATTCTGCATCCATATTTATTGTGTGTTTTTTTATTTTGGTTGTGATTTTGTAGTGTTTGGGGTTGTTTTTAGTGGTTTTGTTAATTTGCAAATTTTGCATTCAATTTTTTTCTTTGCATCCATCCATCCATCATCCATCCCCCCTTATTCCTAACTAGGGTCACAGGGATCTGCTGGAGCCTATCCCAGCTCTCTTTCGGTGAAAGGCAGGGGTCCACCCTGGACAGGTCACCAGTCCATCACGGGGCTTTTTCTCTGTATTTTGTTATCTAGAGGCTTTCCAATGTAAAGGTTAGCAGCCCCTTCACTGTTCTCCTCTAGGGCCCCTTGATCCCTTGGGCCCCTGGCCCTGTGCCTGGTAGGCCCAGTCAGTAATCCATGTCACCAGGCAAAGGCAGTTTTCAGCTACAGCTGTTTACCGAGCACACAGGGCTGCAGGTTTTGGGGAAACAATCATACATGATATCTTTTATGCAGAGAGTCAAGCAGCGGACAGTGAGTTCTCATCTCCATAATTTCTCCTTCAAATAATCTGTTTCAAACATTTTAATGACTACTGACAGCTCAAGGGTATTTCTGCTGGAAATACTGAAACTGAACTACTGAAACTCTGAAAAATGAAGAGAAAATATTGAGCTTTTACTAAACCATGAAAAACGAACTAAAAATGCTGCAGTTTTCAGTGTATGTGCTGCACAGTAGCTACTGCCCCAGTGGAAGTGTAGACACAGACTGTGCTGTGGACAAAGATGACTGAGGCGAACCTCAGGGCTGGTGTGGTGTTACTACAGCAGCACAGCGCTGATGTAATGTCCACACTCCCTGTGTCCTCAGCGTCTCTTTCTTCAGGTAAATAATTCAGGCCAGACATGAACTAGGTATTCGTTTACAGCTGGAGCGGTAACAAAGCTCACAGAGACCGTCAGGGAGCCCCGTGGTTTAGGGTTAACGCGCTGACCACGAATCATGATGTCCCCTGTTCGAATCTGACTGGGAACAACATCTTCCCTGTTTATCACTGTAATTTTCTGTCCTCACTATCTTATTAATGCACAGCACATTCCCCAAAGATCCTTAAAGAAGAGTTAACTCCTCCACAGAACAACAACATTCATGTTCAAAATGATAATCTGTGAAAATACATTGATTTTTAATCGTCTGGTAAAGTGTTGTTGTGGCTCTGTGGGTCAGCTCTTATTAAAAAACCTGTTTTCATTGCTTCTTCCAAACAAACAGTAAACATGAACTGTATTGCTGCCTGTTCGTGGAGAGTTAAATGTTGGCAGCCCTGTGAATTACAAGCTGGTAACTGAATAACAAGTATTCAATAACTCGCAGCAGCTGAATATAAATTATTAAAACACTGAGTAACTGGCTCCGGCTACAGTGGTCCTGCACTAACTGGTCACAGTGTCATCCCAATACTGATGTCATACACTTTTCCTAATGTCCAAAGCAGGTTGGCGTCCCCTTTGATTCATGTTAAAGGCTTCCAGCAAAATTAAATCCAGTATTCATGGTTTTCTGTTTTAGCCTCCCCAGTTCATCACTGCGTACTGGGTTTGTAGTGCTTTTTTTGCTGGAAGCTGCTGCCTATCAATATAAACATATTAATCATAGCTGCTCTAAATATATTATAATTCTATATTCTCCAGATTATTACGTTTTTGTGCACAGAAGATCATTTTAGGACTTTGTTACAGATGCAAATGGATAGGCTCCAGCAGATCCCTGTGACCCTGGTTAAGGAATAAGCGGGTATAGAAAATGAATGGATGGATGGATGGATGGATGGATGGATGGATGGATGGATGGATGGATGGATGGATGGATGCAAATGGATTTGGGTGAAGTACTCACATGCTTTACATCCCACCACTGTTTCTAAGTGTGATTTAAGGCTCACTCCAACTCAAACTACAGCTTTGTAGTATGAAGTTACCATCAGCGTGTACTATAGGTAATAAAATCTCTCTCCATGCTGTGTACAGTAGGTGGACACACTGCAGGCTGCACGTTATCAGGCAGGCTCTGCCCTCTGCTGGTGTTCACGTTATTTTCTGCAGCGGCGTGTTCCCAAACAGTTTGTTCCAATGAGACTGAAACACTGAAGGATCATCGAGACCAAACGCTGGAAACTCAGACTCATCCAACAACATTAGAGTTAGGGGCGTTTGAAGCCAGGGTGGCACAAAGCACTGTGATTTATGAAGGTACTGCAGCTCATTTGCATTTAGATTGATCCATTAGACAAGTCAAAAGTCACAGGGTGAGATATAGTGACAGGCTAACTCAGCTGGCATTAAACTCATCCATAAAACCACAGACAGACTGGCTCCCTTTTCTGCTTCAGTGAACAACTTAACATTTGTCTCTGCTCCGCCTCCACACACACTGAAAAAGACCAACACCAGCAGACAAGAGGAACTGGTCAGTAATGGGGAAAGTACTGAGTATCTACAGTCTGCACAGCTTCTCTCTGCAGGTAGAGGCTCAGGTAGGACTCTGCCCTCTGCTGTCTAACATTGTACCACCAGCAGCTATGAAAGTGAAGTACAAGTACCTCAGAAAGGTGCCTGAGTGCAGTACATGAGCATATTTGATGACAGAACAATTTGTGAAACACAGCCTGTGTTCGTCCTTGTCCTTTATGGCTGACTGATTTTTCACTTCTCTTGTGCAGGAGTGAACACATGAGAGAGCTGCTGCATGAATGAATGAATGAATACTGGGTCTCCACAACTAAACAACACAGAGAAACAACAAAACAAGCTTCCAGTGACACTAAAACCGAAAAGTACAGTAAACACATAAAGTGTCTCATAATGGGATCATGTTTTTTTTCATTGTTTTTATGTACATTTACAGATGGATGCATAGAGATAAAGCTGAGAGTTTGAACTAAATGATTCAATTGGCACTGCATTTCTGTAAAATATGAATAAAAATATAAAGTAAAAGTTGTTTGGACATAGGATAAGGTTAACATGCAAATATCTTTTCTGTGGAGTTTATTAATGCATCACTTTAATCCAATTTATTTATTTGTAGTAAATAAATGTATTAGAATTAAACACTACAAAGTGTTTGTTTACTCTGGTGGCACACTGCAGACTCCATAGCATTCTGGATAAAACAACATAAAGGTTGTGGGACTCCTACAAAGGGAGATTGTGTATGTGACAATAACTCAGACTTTAATTTCGAAACTTCTGACTTACTGAGACCAGAACCTTCCAGACAACTTAGTTTTCCTTATTAACCAAACAGACTCACAGCCTCTGGGTTCAGGACTCATCAGTTTGCTGGAACATGACACATGACTGAACAAAAACAACACAATAGCCACTAAAGGAATCAGTGCACACAGTTATGACCTGGACTCAGTAAAACTGAATCGTGATGCAAGAGTCCTACAAGAGGGTCCCACAGTACTGTCCAGCTTCTCTCTGTTTGTTTTTGCATATGGGAAAGTCACACTGGGTCCTAAAACCTTAACATCACACAGACATAGCAAAGGTTCACTCTGCAAATATCAGCCACTGAGACACAGGTACAGGTGTTTGTGGGCTCAAACATCTAATCACAACCTGTAAATTACAGTTTAAAGTCATAAAGTCTTCGTAAAAACATTTTTTCTCCAACTGAAATCAGGTCAGAGTCTCTGGTGTTCAGAAACATCTGTCCTCTGATGTGACTTTACCTGGATGAGGACGGTGGATCTGTAGCTGAGACGGCGGACATTCGCGTCCCAGCCCTCCTGTGGCCAATCAGATTCATTCCTGCTTGTTGTCATGGTTACCATGCGCAAACTAACTAAGACGAAGACTTCCTTTTTGTTTACTGTGTCAACTGGTTGATATTGTCAAAGTGCTGGTCTCCTGAATACACAGGCGTTATTTATTTAGAAGAAAAATCCAGACACATCCCAAAATACATAAAAAAAGACTCAAAATCAGCTCAAAATCTCCTACGTCAGTGGTAAAAAAGAAAAATCCAAAACTGTAATGTAAAAAACAAAAACTAACTTTTAAATGAGTCACAAAGGTTTAGCAATCACAAAATCATCAGAAGCAAAAGCAGGAAAAGTTTTGCTTTTCTCTGCTCAGGAGATGAAAATGTTCTGCTGTTGGTCTCAGCAGAGGGTTGATCTGTGTGTGTGTGTGTGTGTTTTACTGTTTTATTGGCTAGACCCATTTGGGCCTCCACAGCTGTCAGAGCTGATTAGTTGATCAGAAAGGCTGACAAGTTCAGCAACGCATTCACTGAGCATCAAAAAGGCCGACACTGAAGCCAGAGCACACACAATACACACAGTGTGTTTTGTGATTACACACTACCAGTGTGTGTGTGTGTGTGTGTGTGTGTGTGTGTTTACCTGCTGTAGAATAACCATGGTTCTGCTTCTTATAACTGGACATCAGCAGCCGCCTGTAGAACCCTGAGAAAGACAAAGGGAACGATAAGGACATTTATTTATTAAGACATTGATTTACTTATTTATTCCTACACACATACACACACACACACTTGGCCCACTAGAAATTATTCACAAAAACCTTTCTACAAATATTTTATGCCTGTTGTTAAATTACTGAAACACCTTTGACAGATATAAAACAGATCAGGGTGATGTCCAGTGCAGACAGCACCTCAGCCAATTAAATAGGAGAGAAAAAACAGATCATTGTAGTTGACGAACTGTTTGTAAACCAAATATAAATTTAACTAATTTCTCCCATGGAGATATATAAGAAGCACACACAACATAACAATATAAGCACGACTCTGACACACACACACACACACACACACACACACACGGCTGTATACAACCTTTGTCCCAGACCTCTGCTGGGGTAATTAGATGCTGAAATATTGATAGGGACTGTGTGTGTGTGTGTGTGTGTGTGTGTGTTTTAACTAAACATTTGACTTTACATCTGGAGATTAACACACAGTAAAACAACCTGAGAGAGACAGAACATTCAGAGAGAAAATAAAAAGTGAAGGAAGCAGCAAGAAATAAAGGACGAATGAAGAGAGTTGAAGTAGAAGGAAGGACACTGAGTGAAGGGAATAAGGAAGGAAAGGAAGGGTGAAAGGAGAGAACAGAGGGTGGACAGAAAGAAAACACAGGGAGAGTGAAAAGATGAGGAAGGTCACAGAAAGGAGGAAGAGGTGGATGAACACATATACACTGACCATCCCTGACCATCTGTCTGAAACTGACCACAGCTGACAGGCACAGCACTCAGTGTGGGAAACCTTGTTTTGTTTGGTGCTGACACGTTGTGTTTTTCTCTCTAAACAAAGATATCAACACTGACGGGATTTATCGGTCAGTATGTATGGTCTCGATGCTTCCAAAAGGCCAAAAAAAGCCAGAGTTCATCCTTAAATCCATCGAGGCGTCTCTGTCCTCGGCCGACTGCGTTAAATAAATGTTGACCCTGGTCACACCTGAACTGAACACATCAAGATAAGAGTATAAAGGTTTGTGAGTACCCAGGGAGGGACCAGGAGTCGAACCCACCGTGCTCTCGGTTTCAGTGGTAATTTAAATGTGTTTCAAACAGATACAGTACAATAAATGTGTATGCAAGTAATTTGGAGGGGTTGGGTCTTCATCAGGAGAATATCTTGTTCACTGGAAAAGCAGAGACTCAATCTGATCATTTCAGGGATATTCAATCAGTCAACTAATCACCCTAACTAGGCTTCACTACATGTGGGCTCCTTATGACTGTGGTTAAATGTTGGAATCACCAGCTCCTTCTGGCTTCTGACCCATCGAATCAGTTTGCCTTCAAATAAACATCACCTACAGTGAAAATAGTACATTTGAGAAATACCAGTTACCTATAGTTGACCTTATTATTAGTAACAAACCAGCAGCAGCTGATTCATGCATTATTAACACTGTAGAATATGACACCATCGAAAAAACAAGTCACAATCTTAAAGATACAATCTGATGACACTGCTAATGCTAATAAACAATGCAGAAATACACAGTGGCCCCTAAAACACACAGGAAAGAGAAGAGATAAAGCCAACACGCCTCTCTGACCTACTAACAGACCGTTTGTCCTTACCTGTGTGTGTCACCTGAACTCTGCTCGTCCACTTGTTCTTCTGTTTCTTCGTGGCCTCACTGCCTGGGGAATAAAGGGAAGGAGAAAGGGAGGGGTTTTCTTCAGAAGGTATTAAGAAACCTCTTAGTCCCACAGCAGAAGGAGCAACACCTTCACTTCTGTCCTCCCTCCTTCCTCAGACCTTTCCTCCTTTGCAGACTAGATCTCTTGGTCCTCCTTCCTCTCTTTCCGGTCAGTGACTCCTCGCAAGATCTTCTCTCATTCTGGTGAAGGTTTACAGAGGTGTAAGGAGTGCATGATTCCCTCCTCCTCCTCTTCCTCCTCCTCCCTCTCCTTCTTGTTGGTAATACAGTTACACAGCATGATGCTCCTTCACTGGTCCTTGTTATAGAGAGAGAGTTGCTGGGGGGTGATGAGGTGCAGCACAGAGGAGGTCGTAATTAGACACAGAACACTCACATGTATAGCTATCTCTGTGAGGACATTCACCCACATAACACAGTCCTGTCTAACACTAACACACACTTAATTATAACCCAAACCCTAAAACCAAGTCAGGTTTTGGAGTTAAAAGCAGGTTTACACATATAATTACATATAGACCATACACACAGAGCCCCGTATCTATTTTATAACAAAAAGTCAATTATAGACAGAATATTTACATATTATCATCTGTTATGTTGCTATAACATATATTATGTGTGGAGAACAACAGGCAGGATGACTGAACCACACTCCTGTCTGTAATTAGACTAAATATTAACTCAGCAATTCCAATGCAATTTCTGAAGAAATTGCGTTGGAATTGCTGACTGCTGCAAAAAGCTTGAGGCAAACTGTGTCGCTAGTCGCTAAACAGCTGAAGCATGTCCTCATTATGTGTTGGTGTGCTGGAGAGAAGAAGGAGAGGTAGGACCCAAATGCAGGACACGAACCAGGGTTCAAAAACAAGGCAGATAACGACCGAATGAGACGGTGAACATAAGGAATCCAAATGAAACGGTATCGATAACCAAAACACAACAAACACTTGCGATCTGTCTGCAAACGACATACAATACACAATGCTTCCACACCCACAAAGGGAAGCAGGGAAGTATTTATAGGGGAATAACACAAAGGTGATTGAAAACAGGTGAAACCAATGAACTTGATTAACTGGGTGTGTAAAGCTGCCAGGGACCAGTACAGGGCAAAAACAAAGTAAGAGTCCTGGCAGGAAGTCCCAAAGGGGAATCATGACAGTTTTGAAGTGCCTGATGCAGTTGGAATAATCAAGAACTATGAACTGTATTGAGGGGGCTTTCAGGGCTTTTATTTTAAAAGGACAAAGTGCTGCAGGAGACTCTTGGGATCTTATAATAGAATCTGGACTTTATTTTGAATATTCCTTGTATTTTACAAAAATGTAATATCTTCCTATAAATACCTGTAGACTTTTATTGAGAAAGTCCGACCATGTCCTGGGAGCAGACACCATGGCTGACATTAAAAATGGCCTCAATTGGTGCCTGAAGCTGTATTCATCCATTTTAAGATCATGGTACTGTTTCAGGTCTTTTATTTTGAGAAAATTCTATAAAAAGGCTTTTATTTTGAAAGGACAAAGTACTGCAAGAGACTCATCGGACATTATACTAGAATCTGGACTGTATTTTGAATATAACTTATACTTTACAAAAATGTAATATCTTCCTAAAAATAACTGTAGACTGTTATTGTGAAAGTCTGATTATGTCCTGGGAGCAGAAACCATGGCTGACATTAAAAATGTCCTAAGTTGGTGCCTCAAGCTGTATTCCAATAGACAATGTCCATTTTAAGCTCATGTTACTGTTTCTTGGCTTTTATTTTGAAAGAATGCAATGAAAAGTGTCTGAGTGTGTTTGTATGTTTATGTGTATGAATATCTGTGTTCATCTGTGTGTAATTGTATGTGTGTATTTGTTTTTGTGTGTCTGTGTGTGAATTTGCATGTGTCTGTATCAATGAATGTATATTTGTGTTTGGGTGTCTGAGTACATCTGGAAATGTGTGTGCCTGTGTGAATGTGTCATTCCACAGGTATGTGTATGTATTTGTTTTTGTGTGTATGCGTGTGTGTCTGTCTGTGTAGTTGCATGTCTGCATCAATGAATGTATGTGTGTGTCTATATGTCAATGAGACTGTCCATGGGTGTCTGTGTATATGTTTGTGTGTGTGTGTGTATTTCAGTGTATGTACGAATGTTTGTGTGCATCTTATAGTTACCATGGAGATGTAACCTGTTTACAGTCTGTTAGACAGAGATTAACCTGAAATAACCCCCTCAAACTCTGGCTGACCACGACTAGACTGTGACTACTTCTGAAAAAATGTTGTGATTTTATGACAGACAAGACTCTTCTGATAACAATGGTATGAAAAATGCGTCTGTAGGGTCAGACATGTGGCCTATGGAGCGATTTACAAAATTCCCCATCTCGGCTTTCCAGCGGAGTGAATGGAGCAGTTGGATGGTACTCCTGTCCTATTGAGGCTCAGGACAAGAAATGTGTAAGTATGGTAGTTTTGGTGGTCACATTTTCTGAATCCAGACAAATTTATCTATTACTTTTATGAAAATGAGAGAAAAATTTTCAATAAACTTAACAGCTTCTCCCACTCTGGCTGCTGTCACCACCACTCAGAACATTTGCTCCCATATAAACCAATGTAAAATTCAGAAAAGGCCTAAAAACACCATGAAACATAAACTGCGATTAATCAAACAGATGTCAAAAAGCTGAATACAAGACTAATAGATTAATGCCTTCTAACACATTGGTGTTTCTAGCTGAAAGTATGCTGACAGTTAAACCTGAAAGAGGACAAAGTTGAAGAGGATTTCAACATTCTGTCCATTCATTTCAATGAGGCAAAAAATTTGAAAAAAGCTGAATATTTAAAAAAGTATAAGGTATAAAAAAGTTGAATACAAGCATAAATATCCTTAAGAAGCTGAACATTTTGATACCTGAATGGTCTTTCTAGCACAAAGTATGCGGACGAAGTTAGACGCCAAAAAACGTACGGAAGAATAAGATGAAACTATAAAAGGTAATTTCGGAAGAAATTACATGAGAGAGCTGATACTCTGCCGAAAATACGATGAGTATTTTAAAGTCAAAAAAGTGGATGAAAGAAAGAAGTGGTAAGGAAGAAAAAAAGTTGACAAAGTTGAAGAAGATGAAAGAAAAGGAGTTGAATGTAAGGAAAAAATGCAAGAAGTAAGCATGAGAACAGGGGCACTGAAGAAAAAGACAGACGAAGAAAGTACAGGATGAATAATAAAGGGTTGAAAGTGTGGGAATGCAGACACACTCTGTGACTAGTATTGCAGTATAGTGTAATCCTATATGTTTAGACACGTGACAGGGTCACCGCTCTTCACTATGTCTTTACTATAGGGGAGACATAAGGGAATAACAACTCCATATATGGTAATAGTTTGAATTCCTTTTGTGGAAAAGTACTGGCATGTGGGGCGGTGGTCAAGTTACAAGGTATATACATTCTATAGATTTCGCCTAGAGCTCAGATCTCTCCGTGTGCCACATGAGGGTTGATCTCCAGAGCGCTCTGTATAGTTTTAATAAAACCTGTAATCAGCTGAACCACCCAGCCGCCTCTGTGTACTTCCTCATCAACGGACCTGTGTAAAACATGTGAGTATTCAACAAAAGAGAATGGAAGTAAGAAAGAAAGGTGAGGAAAGACAAAACTAGTAATATAAAGTAACTAAAATAATCAAATACAGGAGGATAAAGGGGGTGAACATGTCCTGCCTAGTGAAGACAGCAAGGCTGACATCAGAATGGTGCCTAAAGCAATTTGCCAGGAGTGCTTGGTAAGGAGTGAAAGAAGCACAAAAACAGAATAAAATGATGTGCATTGCTAAAAAGGCTGGAAGGGAAAGAATGTGCTGGAAAAGAGCCCATACACGTATTTCTTTGCTTTTATGTTGAAGCCATGTCATAAAAAGGCTTTTATTTTGAAAAGGCATCATGCTGCAGGAGACTCATGTGACCTTGAGTTAAGATGTGAAATTTAAATTTGAATATTTATTATACTTTAGACCAGAGCAGTAACGTCCTATAAATAACTGTAGACTTTTATTGTGGAAGTCCAACAATGTCCTCCTGGAAGAAGACATCATGGCTGACATTATAAATGGTCTCAGTTGGTGCCTGAACCTGTATGCCAGTAGCCAATGTCCATTTTAAGCGCATGTTACTGTTTCTTGGCTTTTATTTTGAAAGAATGCTATGAAACGGCTTTTATTTTGAAAGTACAAAGTGCTGCAGGAGACTCACATGATATTAGACTACAATCTTAACTTTATTTTGAATATTCATTATACTTGCCAAAGGTATACTAACTTCTTAAAAATAACTAGACTTATATTGTGAAAGGCCGGGCATTGCCTCCTGGGCTGATGGCTGATGTTAACAACATCCTAGGTCAGTGTCTAAAGCTGTATTCCAATAGCCAAAGTCCATTTTAAGTTAATTTTATTGTTTCTTGGCTTTTGTTTTGGAAGACTCCAGAACAAAGGCTTTTATTTTGAAAGTGCAGCATGCTGTGGTGCACTGAGAATGGTCCCCATGTGTAACAGCAGTGGACATTAGGCAGCCAGTCATTCTTAATTACCAACCACAGACAGCTGTTGTTCTTCTATTGCTTTGTGTTGAGCTGTTGCTATGGTGACCTAAGCCCAGAGTGGGAGGGGGAGTGACACAGCACTTTACACACCCAGAGTAGAGAAGCTAACAAAACTTCACCTCACAAAATGGAGGACTACAGAAAAACTATAAGACCTATCAAAATAATTATTTCACTAACAGTGTCAGGAGGCTTCAACAAAGAGACTGATCCACTTTTTGTGAAGATATTACAAAAAATGAAGGATTGGTGGCAAGTTAGAAACAGCCTTCATTTGTGTTTTTCACCAGAACTCCTGGAGCTTTTTTATAATGGGAGTGAATGAGAGATTGAGCAGTCACTCTCTGTCTGTTTGGCCACCTGGTGGAAAAACTGTAGGTCCTATCAAAATGAGAACAGCATTACCTGAAAGAAGACAAAAATCTCTACTACTCTGATATATAAATTGTTTATATAGCTGAAAGTTGACGCAAGAAGAGAAGAAAAGAGTTGAAAAAAGTTGAAAAAAACTGAAGAGCAAAAGCTAGCTCTAGCTCTCTCCCATACACACCAATGTAAAATTCAGAAAAAGCCTAAAAAACCATAAAACGTAAACTGCGATTAAAGAAAAACCATAATAGACAGCAATCCCAACAATAATAAAGAGAAAAAACGAAGAACATATCTTTGGCTTGCTGTTTGCACAGCAATCCCAATAAATATATTAAATAACAGAATCTCTCCTAGTCCAAATGGTATGAAGGATATCATACAGCTTTGATTTTACTTGTCGTGTAAGAATCCAACAAAGGCATTTTTATTTACTATTATTTTTATTTTGTATATAGTTATGTTTGTATATTAATTTTCTGTTGATATATTCACTCAGAGCCACTGCACCAACTCCTTGTGTGTCCAACATACTTGGCAGTAAAACTCATTCTGATTCTACTGTCCTATTAGTAGTAGCCATAATTTTAAATATCCAGATATCTGCAACTGCAATATTTCCAGTCATAAATCTAATTGTAGATATCTGAAACTGTATTCACAATTAGTCACAACACAAATCCTGTATATCTATGGATTGAAATTTTTACTTGTCAAACTGTTCTGAATATTTAAAATTTCATTGTGGATGTCTGGAATGTTTTGGTCATTTTGGATGTGTAAAATTAAAATATCTGAAGCTCAAGCCCAACGCTCTGTACTGCAGCTGTTTAATTAGTGAACTTCTTAGTCCATATTGTAGATTTCATTTAGTGTCACTATATATAATTTTAATGCAAATGGATGAATCTGATAATATCCATGAAAATAAAACACATCACAGGCACAGACCTGCTTTTTTATATATATATATAAACTTTGTCTGCCAGATTCTCTCCTGATAATGACTTTGTGCACATTGAGCCTTCATTAAATATTCAGAGAAGCAAGACAATAGCCTGGAGCTATAACCTGGAACTAAACCCTGGAGCTAAAACCTGGAGCTATAACTAGAGCTAAAACCTGGAGCTATAACCTGAGCTATAATCTGGAGCTAAAACCTGTAACTATAACCTGAAATAAAACCTGGAGCTATATTCAATGGAACCATGAATTCTGCTGTCTACCAAAAAATCCTGAAGGAGAATGTCTGGTCATCTGTTCGTGACCTCAAGCTGAAGTAAACTTGGGTTCTGCAGCAGGACAATGATCCAAAACACACTAGCAAGTCCACCTCTGAATGGCTGAAGAAAAACAAAATGAAGACTTTGTAGTGGCCTAGTCAAAGTCCTGACCTGAATCCGATTGAGATGCTGTGGCATGACCTTAAAAAGGTGGTTCATGCTCAAAAACCCTCCAATGTGGCTGAATTACAACAATTCTGCAAAGATGAGTGGGCCAACCTTGAAATGCTTCTTACGAAGCCACTCCTTCGTTACCCGGGCGGTGTGTTTGGGATCATTGTCATGCTGAAAGACCCAGCCACGTTTCATCTTCAATGCCCTTGCTTATGGAAGGAGGTTTTCACTCAAAATCTGATGATACATGGCCCCATTCATTCTTTCCTTTACATGGATCAGTCGTCCTGGTCCCTTTGCAGAAAAGCAGCCCCAAAGCATGATGTTTCCACCCCCATGCTTCACAGGAGGTATGGTGTTCTTAGGATGCAACTCAGTATTCTTTCTCCTCCAAACACGACGAGCAGAGTTTTTACCAAAAAGTTCTATTTTGGTTTCATCTGACCATATTCTCCCAATCCTCTTCTGGATCATCCAAATGCTCTCTAGCGAACTTCAGACGGGCCTGGACATGTACTGGCTTAAGCGGGGGACACGTCTGGCACTGCAGGATTTGAGTCCCTGACGGCGTAGTGTGTTACTGATGGTAGCCTTTGTTACTTTGGTCCCAGCTCTCTGCAGGTCATTCACTAGGTCCCCCCGTGTGGTTCTGGGATTTTTGCTCACCGTTCTTGTGATCATTTTGACCCCACGGGGTGAGATCTTGCGTGGAGCCCCAGATCGAGGGAGATTATCAGTGGTCTTGTGTGTCTTCCATTTTCTAATAATTGCTCCCACAGTTGATTTCTTCACACCAAGCTGCTTACCTATGGCAGATTCAGTCTTTGCAGCCTGGCACAGGTCTACAATTTTGTTTCTGGTGTCCTTGACAGCTCTCTGGTTTTGGCCATAGTGGAGTTTGGAGTGTGACTGTTTGAAGTTGTGGACAGGTGTCTTTTATACTGATAACGAGTTCAAACAGGTGCCATTAATACAGGTAACGAGTGGAGGACAGAGGAGCCTCTTACAGAAGAAGTTACAGGTCTGTGAGAGCCAGAAATCTTGCTTGTTTGTAGGTGACCAAATACTTATTTTCCACCATAATTTGCAAATAAATTCTTTAAAAATCAGACAATGTGATTTTCTGGATTTTTCTTCTCATTTAGTCTCTCATAGTTGAGGTATACCTATGATGAAAATTACAGGCCTCTCTCATCTTTTTAAGTGGGAGAACTTGCACAATTGGTGGATGACTAAATACTTTTTTGCCCCACTGTATTAGGGTTAGGGGGCAAACACTTTTTCACACAGGGCCATGTAGTTTGGGTTTTGTTTTCCCTTAATAATAAAAACCTTCATTTAAAAACTGCATGATGTGTTTACTTGTGCCAACACTTTTTCACACCACTGTATAACCTGGAACTAAGATCTGGAGCTATACCTTGGTATTAAAATTGGTTTTGTTCTGACAGAAAAATTACAAACTTACCAGTCTCATGTCAGGTGTTTTAAAACTTAGAATGAAATCTAAGGATAAATGTGAAATCCAGTGGGATGATTTGGTCTAGAATTATTATCAAGGGAATTTATTAGACCACATTTCTTTCTCTCCTTTAGAAGTTGTATATACCCATAATTTCTCATTACTGATTACACACAAGAAGAAGATGTAAGAATTAAAAAGGTACAAAATAAATGTGAATTTTACTTCTTTACTTACTACATCAGAGGTCTGGAACAATACTGAAGACATGTTTTGATAAAATCATAAAAAACATTACATAAGTACAGTTACTGCCAAGATCAGGCTATCAAAATATTCAACACCTTCGCAAATTCAATTTAAGCCATTTAAAGATATTTTAAGGCATGAAATTGATTTTTCTTAGGACTTCCTAAGCCCTGCAGACACCCTAAGAGCCTGACTTTAACCTGATTTACCCTCAACTTGCAGTTTGCAAAAACTTCATTCCAGTTTCAAACATCAGCAAACTTCAAATTCCCAGTGATTTTAGTGTTAATATCACTGGTAACAACTTCTGAGAAAAATGTTCAATTAGGATTTGTGGATGTAACTGGACCAGTTCTGGACCCTGTGCAGTTTGTGTATAAGTTATTTATTATCAACCCCATGCATAAACAACAAGGTCTTACTACAACATTATTTGTCTTACCATAAATAAAAAAGCTCCTATCTGGTCAAAATACCAGTGTCTGTAAAAAGGATCAGCCGAACGTCCTGTGGAAGAGATCAGAGAATATTGACACTGTTGTATTGATCTTTTACTGAACACATTTAATTGTTGTTGTTCATCTGAGCTAAAACCTGGTTATCTTTGACAAAACAACCACGGCCAATGGCAGGTGCTGTTAATGCCAGCTCTAAAATGACTGGAAAAACACAAAGGTACCTGAAAACACCAATAAGATTATCAGTGACACACAGGAATTTGTTTTAAATCACCTGGTCATGTAAAAGAAAGAGAAGGATGTTTAGGTTAATAACAGAAGCTATTAGGTTTGTGAACAGACACAATACAACAGTCTAGACCCAGGGTAGCCAATCCTGGTCCTCGAGGGCCACCGTCCTGCCCTACCGACTGCTGAGTGCCTGGACCAGTTGGGTTCAGTCAGAGGCCAGAAGGTGCAGGGAGGGTTGGAAAAGTGGGGGAGGGTGCCTCTGTAAGGACTGTTATGGTAATGCATGGATGTAAACCATGCTGATTTGCAGGATTCATCCATAACAACATACGACATGTCCCTGTTGGTTTTAATTAAGTCCCAGTTTCCTGAATGGTGCACAGGGGAGCAGAAGAAATTATTCATAGTTTAGAATTCATGCTAAAACCTCTATATCACAGAATCCTGATGTGTCTGCTTTGCTTCCACAGCAGAAGAACAGCAGAGACCTGGAAGCAACAAAACCTGTTTTTTCAGGTGGTCTCAGTGTGTTTGTGAGGCCCTGCCAGAGGTGAACTGCAGCTCCAGCAGGTCTACAGAAGCTCACACAGGACTTTCACCAATCAACTGGCAGTGTTTAAAGAAAGTGTCACGTTACTGGCAAATTAATTTTATTTATGAAGCTTCTTTCAACATATAAAGCACTGAGACAAAATACAGTTCACAAGAAACACAGGACAATATAAAAAGACTCACATAAATGGGATTTAAAAAGACTGGACTGAAATAAAGGATTAGCTAAGCTGAAATGGAAGCAGAGACAATAAAATCACACTGAGCAGTTGATCAAAGACACAAGGCCCAGTCACAGGAAAAGGTAACCCAAAGACCTGTAAACAACCTGCAGAAGTAAACTAGACATCAGGTGTGATACGCCCCATCCAGGTGCTGGAAATCACTTGTAAACTCACATTTATGAAGCTAAAACAGAGAATCAGCTTTCTCACATTTGTATTTGGCATCATTTCCTCTTAAGATCTCAGACCAGGCTCTGGATGTGTGTAAACCCTCTGCCCATGCTGAATATTAACACCAGCAAACAAAGCCGTTTGATGTTTTTGTGGTAAACCCGTAGTTTGGCAAAATGTCCAACTGCTAAATCAACCTTGACTGGACGGTTTCATTGTTCGGTGTCAGATGTTGGTGAGCACTGAGCTCGTCACTACGGCAACAGTGATGGTCCCAGGTAGGTCGTTGTCGCGACGATTGCCCTTATCCCTCAGGTGCAGTGTCTGCTGGAACTCACCTTGCTCAGCTGGCAGCATCACCTGACCCAGGAAGGAGTCCTTCAGCATGTTATAGTTGTAGATCTGAGAGACACAGTGGGACAGGAATTCAGTGCTTCAACGTCACAACAAAATCCACACCCAGTTTTGGTCGACTTTCACACACACAGACCTCGATGCTGACTGGCTGGTTGGCTTTCTTCCTGTAGAACAGGCCCTTGGTGTCAAATGCCGGGCTGCACGTCTTTTTGTGGACCCGAGAGCGCACCGCCTTTCCTTCACAACGAATGATGACGTAGGGGTCCGACACTGGACACACACACACACACACACACACACACACACACCATATCTGTCAGCTATTAAACCATTTACATGCTATTTGCAGGGTGTCTGCTGTGTTCAGGTCTGTTCAGTATCCAATACATGGTTCACATATAATATTACTTGGATTTAATGTGTGTATGGGATTTAGTGATTAAATGTGTGTATAGGAAGGTGTTGGGCCCTTTGCTTGTCTGTCCCCAGAGACCAGTTGTCTCATAATCTGAACTGATGGAAAGATTAACTAAATGAAATTGATGTTAAAGTTTTTGCTATAATGACAGTCAATCTTATATCTAATGTTCCTGCAAGAAAAAAAAAAAAAAAAAAAAATCAATAGATATTTCAGACATTAAACCTAAGACCTAAAACAAATAAAACTAACTTGGATTGTTTTTTATATTTATTCACACAGTGAATAAATTAATGTGTTCATTCTCTTGTGGACCATCATGACAGCTGATCTAGCTCTTGTGTGATTCAAAAAGAGAAGATCATTTGTTTCTAAACAAACTGCTTGTGTTGGTTTATACATAAGGTTACTCCTCTGGAAGAACTCCAGTCTCTGAGCTTACAAAGCTGCTACTGCCACCTACTGGCAACAAATACCACTAGTGTTTTAAATAATTATCCAAAAATTAAAATGGGGCTGGAAAATAATAATGACTTAGAGTGGCACAGTAGAAAAACACTATAAAATAACATCATGTCATTGGTGATTGTCAGTGATGTGATAACGGTGTCCAGTTAATACACTGCAACATGTCTCAGCCATTGTTGACAACTCGAAAAGGAAAAAGCTAAAATACCTCCATCAGCGTCTTGTCCTGCGAGACCGTGAGCCTTGAGGATGTGAACCTGGGTGACCAGGGAGGGATAACCACACAGCCCGGACCAGCAGGTCTGTGGAGGCTCGTGGACAGTCAGCTCCCTGCAGGAGCCACAGGGATAGAGGGAGACAGGGTCAGTTGTATTTGATCTGGTGTTTAGGTTCTTGTCTCTTTAGCTGTTACAAATGGCTGTGGCTCTCTTGTCATCTGAAGACTTTAAACTTCAACAGAGCTCAAACTACAACAGCATGTCCCTACTTGCAGTCAGAAGCCATGTCAGTGAAAATGCGGAGCAGGAAGTCTCCCTCCAGGCCTGGGTCAAAGGTTGTGGGTATGATGACGTACCGCCCCTCTGTCAGGTCAATGCGCAGGAACACAGACCTCGAGTTGATGTAGACGCTCCCACCAACCTTCTGCTGGGGGACATGCATACGGTAGATCCTGTTCAACTCCACCTGCACACAGAGACACAGCAGCAGCTCTCACTCCCTCTGATTATGGGCTCAATGTGATGGAGGATGTTTGTAATGACACAGACACAGACACAGACACAGACACAGACACAGACACAGACAGTGAGCTGACTCTGTGTATGTCAAAGCCAATGGCCAGGTTTTCTCCTCGTCCTTCCCCCAGTTTGACTCTGCGGTCTTTCTGCTGCAGACAGATCAGCACCTCGTCCTCCGGCTTCTTCACGTCAAACATGTACTACACCCCAGACAAACACAACACACACACATATTGTTAGAGTTTATTCTTCTACAACAGAGTCATCACAACTACAAAATAGGTAAATAAATAACACCTGTGGGTTTTGCAGGAAGGTTTGCTTATTGTTGGTGCAGCCCCCGGCTCGGTTGAGAAGCGGGTCACCATGGCGGTGCCAGGAGCCGTGCATCACAGCCTCCTCCCAGGTTTTATGTACACTCAGGAGGGATGTGTTGATGAGGCGACACAGGATGAGGTCTGTGAAGTTGGCGATAAAGTCATCAAACGTCATCCTGCAGGAAGGGAGAGAAAGGTTTATCCATATTTTTTTCAGTATGATAAGAGGTATTTATGACAAGAAAAAGAATAAAAGAAAATCAAAAAGAAAGGTTTTAATTCATGAGCTTTAATTCAGTATGATATATTAGGAATCAGTAAGTAGCTCTACAGGTTGGCGAGTAGATTTCCATTCCTTTAACTGATCATCATCATCACATTTTTTATTTGTGGACAAATAAAAGGACAAGGACAAGATGCAAGTAAGGGAAACATGAATCCATGAGAACTGTGATGTAGGTACCTTTTGGCTTCAGGGATGAAGAGATAAAGCGCCACATGCAGACATGTATCTGCCAACAGAGGGCAGCGTTGCACAAAAACTCACCAGAACTCGCCATCATCCCGCACAGTGACACCAATCTTCTCCCTCTCACTCTTACTGACTTTCTTCCACTCTTCAGAGCTGCAAACATGCAGAAACACATCACCTCACCAGAATGTCCATCAGTGAATTCCCTGAGGCAAACAGTCTGTGACTTAAAGGGTTTTTTAGGTCGCTAGTTTAAACCTGGGTGAAATGCATCAAAAGATCCAGAGAAAACAAAACATCAGACTTCAGTGTAGTTCCAAACTGGGCAGAATTAAAGAGTCAGCTAATCCAACGATCTGGGACTACAAATGTTCCAGATCATTGTTCTTTCAACAAATTCACAACTTCAGAAAGAAGCTTTACTGAAAATGTTGCAGTGAGAACTCAGTGCTCAGTGGAACAGTGCACATTTTAGGACATAGGATTTTTACATGTAATGGAGTATTTTTACACTGTTGTACCTTTACCTAAGTAAAACATCTGTTCATGACTTGCACTGCCTGAGTCCAGCCTGACCTTCAAATGGTACCATCACTGGAGAACCTGAGGATTTTCACTCCACTCCTCCCTTCCTCACCTGTCACTCCAGGGCCCGTTCCACTCTCTCTCTCCCCAGGGGTTCCTCAGGCGGATCATGGTGAGTTTATCTGATTTTAAGTAGGCCAAAAGGCCATGGCCCAGCCTCACCCTGCGGACATCCGTCACCGCATAGGCATGACCCTTCACCAGGCCGCAGGCCAGTCTGGCCTCCATGTCCGCTGCGCTGGTTGCCTGGAATGGCAATGGTTCAATTAGTCCATAAAACCTATATTTATTCATGCAATCATTCAGCTGTTAATCATTATTTTTTGGAAAAAATTGTGAAGAGCGAACAGGTTCCACAATGGCTTCACAGTGTCTGAATAAAACTGAAAGTCTTTCTCACCTCAAGGCTGTTTAGTCACTTAGATCTATTGTGTGTGTGTGTGTGTGTCTCATCTCCTCACCCGGATCGAGCAGCTGATCAGGCCTCCTCTGTTGTGGACTTTCAGGACCCTCTCAAACAGATCATTGCGTTTTTCTTCATTTTCTTTGAACCCACTCTCCACTATGTCCATTGGCTCCGACACGCCCCCAGTGAAATCCACAAGAGCGTCGGCCGTGTTGCCTCCATCCAGCGCCTCATAGCATCCGCACATCCTGACAATCACACACAAACATCAACACTTTCATATAAAAGCTGTATTCATGGATTTTATTCTCTGCTGTATCTCGACCCTCGTGGTGTGAAATGATGCTGAAACTGCGGGTACGCCTGTCACCTGCTGTAACAGCTTCACATGACTCCCTGTAAAAACAGGTATGAACTAAAACCAGCCGCTGCTGTTCCTAAGTGTGGTGTCTGAACACACATCACATTTAACGTCCACTAAACACCTAAAACACCTCAGCTGTGATCCATTACTACCAGCTCAGCTCCTCCCTGCCTGGCGTTTGGTGTCATGTACAGTGGGTCCACAACTACAATGACAAATTATTTGCTGCTGGATTTGGCATCAGCAAGACACAGCTCACACTAAATAAATGAACCTGACAGCTAGAGTGTAAATGACCCAAACAAACACGGGGGCACGGATGATGGAAATACTTACTTGGCATAGGCCTTCTCCACCAGCGCGCTCCAGAATTCATTTTTGTCATTGGAGTGGCAATACACCAGCTCTCCGTGCACCGTGGGCAGCCGGTCATCGATCACCACATCCACCCACTCACCAAAACGCCAAAACCGAAAGTGGAAGATCCCGGCGTAAGACTCTGGTTTTTCTGTATCCCACTCCTGGTCCTTCCAGTCCGGAATCACCTGGTTACACAGAGAGAACAACATGTCCGTCATCAGCTGTAAAGTGAGACATCTACACTGATTTGTGCTGTGGGACAGTGAGGAAGCACAAGGACTTGGACCTTTGTGGGTTTATTTCCCCTTTTACTGCTACTGGATTGCTTGTACAAACAACTAAATCAACAAGTAAACACATGTAAATGGATAAATCATCTAACCCTGGCCACTAGTTAAAACTCTGTAAGCATAAATACAGCTGTTGCACACTAAAGAGAGGACACGCAATGTACAGGGCCGTCCATTTGTTAGTTGGTAAAAAGTTGAAAATTGTAACCTTTTCACTTGTTTTGCCTTAATTAACCTTCAGCATCTATAATTAACATGAGCTACTGAGGATTTACACTTTTTAAACAAGGGAATACATCCACTCACATCCTGTGCCCTAGGATCCCTACTGACAACACATTAACAGTGACGTAAACACACACACACTGTGACAATCCTCAGTGAAATTAATGATATAAATAAATAACTGATCCATTGAGCTGAGACCAGTTGAGCTCCCAGAAGCCCTCAGGAAACTCCCAGAGTTCCCTGGTGTACGTCACCAACACCTCCAGTTGCCTAGCACCTTCACACATCACCTACCTGCCTATAAAAAAAAAAACAAAAAAAAGGCTGAGAGTGTTTATTTAATATTTGGACAATTCAAACCTGGTCCATCATATTGCAAGTTGAATTGTGCAAATGCTCATATTAAATATTCTCTACACATCAAGAGCCGAGGTGTACGATATGTGTTTGCAGTTTGGTGCAGAAATATCACATTAGCTTTTGAACAACGGAAACGAGTGTAGCAGGGCTGAAAACCCAAAAATACTGTTATCACATTGATCCCCCAGATCTGCCTCATTCAATGTGCCATGCCAATAAATGTGTCCTAACAAAGTTACCCTGGGGGTGAGGGGGCGTAAAAGTGAGATGCTGCCACACTGTGATGGAAATAGTTGGAAAGAGGAGGTGAGATAGACACAGAGAAACCAAACAAGCCAATTAGAAGAGAGAGAGACAGAGGAATCACAAGCTCCAGCACAGCTCCAGCTACCACAGCATTCACCCAGACAGGCCGGCCCTTCCCTCGCTCTAAACCAGGATTACAACCTCAGAGTCAGACATGGACACGACCGAGGCTCCTTCCAACTCTATTGTACTGGTGTTTAAAGAAGACACTGCGCTGACAGAGGTAAGGTTCTACTTTACTCACCTGCAGCTTCACAACAGGGACCTCACAATAACATCAGTTAAATATGTCCAACATAAAACTGAAATTCTAGTTTTAATGTGTTCAGACAGACATGAATCTTTTTATGCTGAGTACAGCTCACAACCAACCATATCTGAAATCTACTGTATTACTAAAAATACACTTCATTTTTTGACTAACTTTTCAATGTCGACCTGTTAAAAAGAAATGCTCTTCACAACATCTCAGTGGTTTATTTGAATATTTCCCTCCCCGGCTGCAGGAACAAAACAACACTGATAACATCTTTGTGATGGTTTCTGAAATGTCCCTGGTGTACACAGGCACAGATTTCTGTCTGTCAGGGATCAGTCGGGGTGACGGAACCGACCGACGGCCACAGTGGCTGTAGTGCCTGATCAAAGACGACGTGCACGGTGGTTTACACATTATTCTGCACGTTTTGATAGTTCCTTCATCATTAGGGCTGTCCAAACCGTGGCCTGCAGGCCCTGCTACGTGTGACCCGACATCTAGATTCATATTGTGAGTTTTTAAATGAACATTAGTGTCATAATATCACAATATGTGCAGACTGGTCCTCAGATGCCATCAGTGAAGTCAATGTTCTCCAGCAAAAATGACTGAACTTTTTTTTATTTGTCCAAAATATTCAAAACTTGTCAATGAAAAAGCTCCAGCTCTTCTCACATCCATTTCTTCTGCCTTCCTCTGTGTTTTTATTTCCACTGCAGATGATGCGTCTTCGTGTGTCGTCTTTGCAGCGGTCAGGGCAGAAGCGTCAGGATGGTGAACGCCTGCTTCTTCCCCATGAGGCCGTGTATCGGCTGGACTTTGGCATCCAGGAGCTGAACTTCTCCCGCTGGAACTTCTCTCTCTCCGGCTACGGTCGCGTCACCATCACCGGCATTTCCCAGCACTGGACCCCTGACCTCACCAATCTGATGACCCGTCAGCTGCTGGAACCGATCGGAACGTTTTGGCGTAACACCGGCGACCCGGAGGATTCACCGCTGAAATGGTTGGAGGCAGACATGCAGGAGTTCGGAGAAAGAATCGCTGAGCTGGCGAAGGTCAGGAAGGTCATGTACTTCCTGCTTGCTTTCAAGGACGGAGCAGAGGCGGCAAACCTCAGCTGCTCGGTCGAGTTCACACCAGAGAAATAACATTTTACTTTTCGCCGATAGATACTGGAAAAGCACTGCAATACTTTGTTCAGCTTTGACCTTTAAAAACTCCAAACTAGAGCAGAAAAGCCTTACAAACCATTTGAAGCAATCAGTGAAAGACCTTATTTTAAACTGTCTAGTACAAACCTTTGTGCACAAAATGCTTTTAATTAAAATGTTAAATAATGTTAATAAATGTTTAAACCTCTTAAATGAAGTTTAATACAGTTCATTCTACTATTTTAGCACAAAGCCCAAAGTTAACATCGAAACTTTAGAAGCATTTTATTTAAAACAAGTTTTAAATAAAATATTTTTCACAAAACAGGATGAGAAATACCTTTAAATTTATTAGAGAACCAATTCTTTTGTATTTGCACGTTTCCTGCTGTTACATACAGATATTTAAAATTCATATTCAAATGTGAGGATTCATAAAATAACTTCCTTAGCTAAAATTGATGATTTTTTATAACTCCTCTACTAATGAAGTCATTGACTTTTGAATACAAATCTAACAGTCACAAGATTGCTCCTGTAAATAAAGCCTTTAGTGATCAGCTGTATCCTCGGTCACTGTGTGTAGGAAATAGCTCTTACCATCTTTGCTGTTGATGCATTTAGTGTCTCATTACTTCATTGCTCACAGGAGCAACAGTTAGTTGCAAAACAAGTAGCAGAAGAGAGAATATCAAATATTCCCATTGCATGACTGTCACCCTGACACAGAACAGAGATCAATGCAGTGACATCTATTAAATATTGACTGAAAACTGTCTGTGTGTTCTCACTGGTACTGAACATTACTGTGTTACTGTACATATGAGGGAGGATGAGGAGTCTAGGAAGGTAGGAAACAAGGAGAGGAATCAAGTTTTTAAACAGGCTAAAAAAAGCCAGTTATGTCTCATTAATCTGCACATTCAATCAGATCATTATCTCCATAGGACGTTTCTACTGCGTCTCGTCCACGACAGTCACTCTACAGAATCACCAGCATGAAGGGCCACGGTGATGTCCTGAATATTATGGACCATGAGAAAAAGTGAGCTGAGGGAAGTGGTCTGGCACAGATTGGACTAAATGAGAAACAGAGTGCAGTGCTGTGGCCTACTGCTGCATTTTTAACAATGGTGGCCTGCAGCAAGAACCAATAAGCTGCACCAGGTTCTGCATTCACACACATTACCAAGAGCATATGGAGTTCATTTTGGTTTTAGTCTCTGTAGGAGACTTGTAGAAAATAACAGAAACACTCAAATCATTTCGTCCTTTAGCCCAGTGTTCATAACAAAGTGCTGTGCTAACTGTTGTCTGTGCAGTTTATCGGTTTACTAGAAGCTCAATAAGAGCCAGTGTTTGTTCTCGGACCATTGATGAGCGTCAAGGCAACTGGTTGCTCCACTGAGAAAATGACACCTGAAACAGGTTTTAGTTCAGCAAATGGAAACTGAGAATTGCAGAAGACCTCTGAGACCAGCCGAGGGGGAAGGAGGCAACCAAGAGTGGAAAAGACACAAAGGCAACACACAATGCTCCAGTGCGTGCACGTGCACACGCACACACACGCACACACACACACACAAAGACAATAGATCCAAGTGACTAAACAGCCTTGAGGTGAGAAAGACCTTCAGTTTTATTCAGGCACTGTGAAGCCATTGTGGAACCTGTTCAGTATTCACAATTTTTTCCAAAAATAATGATTAAAAAAATAAATCCTGTCATTTCTTTTAATCCTTTAATAACAGCCCAATGTACTTGAGATAAAACAAGTTTTGATGCTGTCCTAGTGCCATACAACCATGGTGGATAAGAAATGTCTCAGGCTATTGTTTAGTAACTTAAAAATAAGTAGCCTTTAAGAGTTAATTTGATTTCACGAGAGCAATTTATTAAGTTTAGAAATATAGATATGATATAATAGACATATATCAGAGGCATCTGATAAATTCATTCTGCAGCATGGCAACAAGCCCAAACAAAAAGCCAGTCCTGCATCAGACGGTCTGGGCTCCAAAGAGCAGACAGAGACCAATGGAGCCGAGTGCTCTCTGAGTAACAGAGCTGTTAATCAGGTTAGTGCTGCCACCTTTTGAGTGAAAAATGATATGTCCTGGGTTCTGCAGCCTCCAGATGAGGTTCTGACAGATCCGAGTGCATAAAGCTTTAGTTTGTATAAAATACGTACAATAATTTTATTCACTGATAATGTGTTAGTGAGCCGGGCTGATGAATTATAAGCTCTAACATGCATCACTATTGAAGAATTGCAGTTCCTAATGGCACGAACAGTTGGCATGGTAGTTAAAGTGAACACCCCATTGTGTTTGCAGAGGCCTTAAACCTAATTCAACCAATGAAAAAAGCACTTTTGTTGACAATGGAGTGTGTGTGTGTGTGTGTGTGTGTGTGTGTGTGTGTGAGAGAGAGAGAGAGAGAACAGACCTCCTTCAGCAGTAGTCTGAAGGAGGTCGCTTGAATTACAAGAAGTGTCACAGTACACACTGATCTAAAGTAAATACACACAACACAGCCACACAAATCTGACAGGGCTGTACTTGTATGCATACTTTTCCACACCCATCAATGCACATAGACGCACACACCAGCTGTGTGTGCATGTGACCTGCTCTACTGGCTGAACCACAGTAGTTCCTCCTGTTGGAGTGTCCCTGAACTACACACTGACTGACCTCAGTGTCCTCAGTGCTCCCTGTCCTCAGTGAGAGTCAAACTGTAGTACAGCACGTTGGAAGAAGATGCCATTTATCATATAACACACACACACACACACACACACACACACACACACACACGGCTTATATGTACATCAAGTTACAACCCATCTGTGCCTAAAAAAACCATCTGATTTCCTTTGCCATTTCCGTTTCCATAATCTGGTCTTGCATTGCAAATATTGCACAACATGTGCAGATTCTGAGAAAACTACTATTTGCTCTGATAAAGATAAGAAAGCAAAACCAAACAGTACAAAAGAAGCCAACAGAAACATGGATACAGCCTCTTTCTCACCTTCTGCCATAGTGACTCTCTGGAGGCCAGACTGGAGCAGGCGGCGACAAACCAGCAGTTTCCCAGCTGCCCTTGGTGCAGGTCGTGGGCGCTAATGCCGTCCACAAACAGATGGGGGTCGCTGCATAACTCCTAGAAAGATGAAGATGATTGGAATCAGTGTTAGTCTTTGCTGCTCTTCTCAGTGAACTCTACAAGACTGTGACAACCTCTAAATTTAACTTCACATGTGCTAAAGAACTCAGATTAAGATCAGATGAACTTTTCCAGATGACAACATACATAATAATCACTTTAATCACAGAATGTCACTTTAATTACATTGAGTTTTTACAATTGAATTTTCTTAGAGACCAACTCTTAAAAGATTACCAGTCTTTTACCATTAGTGAGACCAGTAGTCTTTTACTACTGTTTTTCTATTGTAGCATCTGGCCAGGGACCAATAAAAGTAGAAGGGTTTGGTCATGTCGAGCTTCCAGGTGTGGATTAAGGTGAAGCTGGGCGTTAACCAGAGCAGGCCGTTCACCATCAGTAAGTAAATATGCTTAATAGGCAAAAACAGCCTCTGACTTAGTAGAATTCATATCAGAAGGCAAAACAGACCACAGTTAGTTTGCCTCTCATGGCAAACAGACAGAGCAGCAGCCAAATAACAGGACTGGGATAAACCAGCAGCACACAACACACCCAGCATGACCACTAACTATGCACCGTGCAATGTAGAGTGTGTGATGATGATGATGATGATGAAGAAGCAGGAGCCCAGTGACGGGTTAAGATGAAATATTAGGTTTTGTTTTCACAAAATGTGTTTTTGAATCTCACATGTACATTCCCCAAACTGGAAGCCTCTATGTAAAGTGCATATAGTGTATGTGCACATACACACAGTCGTCCTAATACAACCACAAGAAAAGGCACATATACACACCCAGGGCAGGTCCAGCCTTGGTGGCTCTTTTCTTCTTTAAACACACAAACACAATAACACTGAGACATTAAAAATCTAAATGAATGAGGGCTGATGCGAAGTGGAAATATCATATTACAGTCTATGAAAATATTGTTAACCACCATCCTCCCTTTGTTTTTGTGTATTCACTGTATTACACAATGACGTGGCCACAGCTATGTGTGAAGCAATATGCTTCACACATCAACCTCCTCCCCTAATCCCCAGGTCCTAATCTTTCTGCGACACTGTGACACTCAGCCTCGACTCCCATCACTTCCCACCACTGTCAACATTTTAGTTAAGCAGTCAGCCACGATATTTTAACACTATCTTTTAGAAATCTTCAGCGACAAAACGTGTAGAAAGTCACAAAATGCCAAATTATACAGGTGCATTTTGAAATGTTTTGACAAATCATCTTGTAATGAATGTCACTTCAGTTCTACTTTCTGAGTATGAATTATCATAGACAGAACAATCAGCATCTTCTATGCTAATTCAGGGTCTCTACAAGTTCAGTTTAACAGGTTTTGTACCAAATTACATCAAATTTAATACCAAAACTACATCTCGTTATGTAGTGATATCACAAGACAACTTTCTACCATGAGAAATATCTTAATCTTTCAATATCACAAAAGATCTGGTCAACCTGTTTATAAGCTTAAATAACTGAACTCATTTGACTGGATGTTTACATGTTTACATGTGACTCCGTGTATACTCGCGTTACAGAGTGGAGGCTCTTCACTCACAAAAGATCTTTGCCTGCTGACAGACAACTCTAATTAATTTTGACTTATTAACTCACAGACAGACCTAACTTAACAACTTAGCAGCTGATGCTAATGACAAACACTGACACTGTCATTTAACCAGTGAAGGTGAGTTAATAACCCTAACCTGATTCAAACAGGAGACCTCTAGCTGAGTGTTGTCAGAACTCCAGCCAGTCAAACCATTTTCACCTGATTTTCCTGAGCAGCAGTGAAATGCTACAGTCCAGCAAAGAAATATAGATTATTCTAGATGGTAATTAGGATTGGCCTGAATTTGGCCCACAGTCGGATTAGTTATGTGACATGTGTGGACAAAAATCACACCTGGATTTATAATTAATGATAAAAAAAAATAAATACATAAAATGGAAAGAGCAAAAAAAAAATTGTGATGACATTTCACAATTTTTCTAAGAAAACTAAATTAATTCACTCATCATTATTCCTATTTAGGGTCACAGGGATCTGCTGGAGCCTATCCCAGCTCTCTGTGGGTGAAAGGCAGGGGTACATCACAGGGCCTCAACTATCCAATAATAGATCATTCTTAAGTAAAATTCTGCTCAAGAACGTTGGTTTGTTATAAAACAACTTATCAGCAGATTTACTTTGCAGAGCATTTAAAACTCTCAAACACCAAGATCATGAATAGCCTGAAAAGTATTGGCAGAAATCTAGAAGCTAATGCTAAAGCCTCTGATGTAAATGTAAAATCTATTTGTAAATCTAAATCTGCAGACCACACCACACACCAAGGATGAAGTGGACCAAGCTTTGACCTATTAGAATAAATAATCGATCAGTGCTGTTGAAACAGAAGGCTAATCAGTACAGGTTTGTGATCCGGTAGGTAGACGGAGGTTTCACCAGGTACCTCAGAGAAGGTTAAGGTGAAACAATGCTAATGTTTCCTCTCCACTCCCCAGATAAATCAATACTATTGATCAATTGAAGTGCTTTAAGTTTATTGTTAAATTATTTAGCCACGCAGCTCATCAATAATTAACAGTAAAAGCATATTATATACATTTAGTTCAGGCTGCAGCTGACTGTTGGTTTACCCTGTATATACACTGGGTCCTGGAGGGGGACTGGGAAACTGTTTTAATTTTTAAAGCTTTATTCATTCAGCAATTTCATCATCCACTTTCTGCAATTCAAATCTGATTATTGCCAATCACATTTGTTTACATAATGACCTGCAAATGGCATTATTTAAATCAATATGCATGATTTTCCTATAGGCTAAATAAAAAAGTATTTTAGCACCTTATATATTCGATGTACTCCCAGGTACCAGTATGTGAACGTGAAGCAGGGAGCCGACAGTGAGGTTTTATGGTGTTATGCATGTTTTATAAAATAAACAGTGAAGTGCTGCCGGTGACTGAGTCAAGTTCGAACAAACCAGTTATCCACCAAACTAAAACAGTGATATATCACTGGCATCACTTCCTAACACGATGGAAGATTCAACAGCCATAAAATGTTTGGGATTAATGCAACCATGGGAGTTACAACATGACTGTTTATGAGGCCAGGACAAAGTGAATCAATGCTTCCTGTGAAGCTGCAAACTGTACACCACTGTAGCAGTAAAACACTGAGAGCTCAGTAACGGTGAGTTAGGCACTTTTTAAGTTTATTGCCCACACTAAACACCCCGTTCTCATTGTGTTGCATAGAAATCAATAGGCAGCTCCAGGACAAGAAGGAAGGTGCCAGAGGAAACTTGGCAGTATCGAGTATTAAAGGGGACTCTTACAGAAACTGAGGTCAGGCCCTCGAACAAAAGCTTACTGTACATCCTTCATATACTGCTCACCCTCTCATATTACATGACTCTACACTGCCAGCACCAAATATTTAGGGTATCTCTTCCTTTGGCCTTGACATGTGTAGAAAAGAGCCTCTGAGCCTGCGTTACAAAGCATGATCCTGTTATTGAGTTTTGTGGCTGGAATGTTAAATGGAGCTGAGCTGCTCCAGAAGAGCTGGATTTGGACAGTAAGAAAATTAAATCCAAAACTTTTAGGGCTCAGGTGTGTTGTAAAGCTTTGAGTTGGTGAAGGACAACAAATCAGCACATCTACATTTCCCTTGCAAATGACAAACTAGGTGTGGAATGAGCAGCTGAAAGCTCCATATGGAGAATAAGACACAAATATTTAGGAAATTACTACATTTAGATTGACTTGATTTTATCTGTGCGTTTTGTTTTTGGGTGTTTTTCTTCCTACAAAATAATTATCTTTATTCATTTTTATGAAACTTTAGATGAGAACAGTTTTTAGACATACTTTATAATATATTTTGACAAAATTCATATGATATGATGTAACAATTGCCGAGAAAATATTAATTCAATCACTTAACTACTAAACATCTCAACATGTGTTTCTGCAGCCTATTTGTTTAATGACGTACACGTGTGCACACATACACACACACAGACAGACACGCACACATACACACAGACACGCACACATACACACAGACACATACACACAGACAGACACGCACACATACACACAGACACACACACACGGATAGACACGCACACATACACACACAGACCGTGGGGTAAATTCCAGATTCCTCTCCTGATTCAGTCCATGTAACTTCTCTCTACAACATGCACACTCTCCTTTGTCTTTGAGCACCACCCCCTTCTCCACCTACTGTCTCCTGCCTGTTTCTTGTTTCTTTCAATCTCCACTGTGAACCAGCTGCTCAGTTCCCTAAACTACGAGTGGTGCAGTGATACAGCAGCTGCGCCTGATGTTAATATCAGCAGCTATTACCCGTTAGCTTATATATTACTTATTGCTAGTGTTGTTTTTTATGTTAAGCAACCATAGTTTGGATTGTAACCATCAGCCATGTGCTAAAGAACAATGTTCATATCATCCTGTATAACAGACAACATGGAGAACTAAAAATGTTCTTGCTTCTTGGCTGAAACATGGAAATCGTGATTCTGATTAAATGACTGTTCTCACCTTTGGCCTTTTCCAGATAACTTGGCCGATACGGTTGGTCTGGTAGAACAAAGACTGGTTGGCCGCAGGGAACACAGGGTCTTCAAACAGAAGCCCATTCTGCTGGCACTGCCTCTTCAGTGCAGAGAAAGACTGGCCCTCGTACGGAACCACCATCCCACTAAAACAGACAGAAACTGTTTTTAATGACGTGTCACCATTTATACTCTACTGCAAAACCATCAGCTGACTTTGAAAACACACCTATTTTCAGAATACAGAGTTCGAAGTCGCTAATCTTGGTGAACATGCTGTTATTCTGCATGATTAATGGTGGTGTGTGGCATTTACGACACATTTTCTTCTATTGTTCTGTAAAACCAACCATACTCAAGAGCTTCAGTGGAACAAAAACCCAATGTCAAGTTTCAAAGCTGCAAAAACAATAGTATGCAGACAAATTATTATTAAATGTTTACATCTGCCAGCTGAGTCTAAAACGCAGCTTATTATTTTGTTTTCAAACAAGCTTATGGAGGCTCATTCAAACCAGTCCAGAGGACACAGTGGACATGACTCACCTGAAGCCACCCTTAACAACACTTGTTAACCCTCCTAAAATATGCACACACACACACACACACACACACACACACACACACACACAGTACACAACTCTCCCGCCTGCCATGTGACGGCATGACACACAGAAACTCAAACATGTTTGACTACGGATCATCAGCAAAGCAAACACATGACGAAATCTGCAGGCCTCTGTGTGTGCGTGCGTGTGTGCGCGTGTGCGTGTGTGTGTGTGTGTGCATCCAGCAGCATTAACTTCCTGATCAGATGACTGGAGATCTAACAGCAGCTTCCTGTCTGCCAGAAAAAGAGAGCAAGCGTGTGTATGTGCGTCTTTAGTTATTTTAGAAAGCATCACAGCGAGGACATCTCACACTGGAGTTAATGTAACATTAAGGTTAGTCCTGTTGAAGGTTAGGGCTGTGTTGGGAGACAGTTTTGCCCAGAGACAAAACAGAACATGTTTCCTTCTATCTGCAGTGTAACCAGGGAACATTACCTCTTTCTTCTCAGAGCTTTGACAGCTCAGCTGACAGGTGTCCTCCTGCAGAACACACATCTCAAGACAAGACAGCTCCACCTGTTTGAATTGCATGTTTTTTACTACTCTGTGCTGCGATCACTGTTGATCAGCAGATAAACATGATACAACCTAAGTAACAGTAGTGGTGACTCTGAACATATTGGAACATGTTAGAAATGAAAATAAAACATGTTTCCAGCCCAGGTCCGAACAGGGCCAATTTCAGAAAGGCACCTCTGTGCTCAGACCGATGATGGGCCATTCATCTTAGCAGCCTGATGGAGTCAGCGGTGTACTCCATGTGTGAAAACTGCAAAACTACCAAACTAACCTGAAGCTCCTCCACACATTGTCCAAACTTAGTCCTGAGGTTCTGTTCATCATATCAGGCCAGTCAGTGATTACATCAGACTCACTTAAAGGGACTGAGCCCAGAGAGGAGGCTGAACAGAACAGACAACACCGGTTCCTTCCAAAGACTCTCCAGCACGTTATCTGCCTGGTTTGTTCCAGCAGATACTTTGATTTACTCTCGTGAACAGAGAGAACACCATGTGAGGCAGAAAGTGTTGATGCAATGACGTGACAGTCAAGCTGCATGGTCAGGAAATAAAAGCCCTAACCCCAAACCCTCAGAGACTCTGCTGAGCAGACACGAGAAAAGATTCTTCTGCCACAGAAAACCAGCATGGCTGGGAGATGACTCACGCTGAGATGGCAGGACGGGGACAATGTGTTTTTCTGTCTTATCAAAGATCGGCCTTTCAGAAATGTATGATTATTTTTAACATAAGCAGTGATCTACTGTATGATCTATCAATACACCACTTGGTTCCCGCTCCACAGAGAATGTTATGTGACTTTAATCCACTTTTGGAGCCTGAGCTCATTTTTACATTACTGAGAAATGTCAAGTTTAATGTGTGTTTATCATTTTTTATCCAGAGCAACAATTAGTCATTAATCAGAAAATGAAACAGAAAATGATTATGTGTCAAAGTAAAAGCTAAGCAGCAAACAATGACGTATATGAAGTTTTAACCAGCTAACGTTTAAAATGTTTTGCTTGGAAAAATAATTTAAAAAGCTGCTGGTGAATCTTCATCAATCAGTCAAATGATGGTTGCAGCTCTGAACCTCACTCACATGGTGCCCTAAAGTGCATGCTGTGGTTAATGAGGTAAACAGGCATGAGGAGAAACTGTGCCTACAGGAAGCCACTGAAGTCGGCCACTGCAGTAAACTCAGCATGTGTGATAACTGTTCTCCTCAGTCTTTAAACGCCCCACAAGGCTCAGTTTTCTTTCATTCTCAGAGTTTTCTGGGTTTTTGACATGAAAACAGCTGCTCAAGTTGAAGCTTTACAAGCACCAACCATGTAAGAATGGAGGAATACCAGCCAAACAGGGGCGTGGTTTCATGTGGGCACCAACAAACAAGCCAAACCCGATGTATGAGAACTGATCAACAGCCCGCTGCACACGTTGAAATAGCATTTTGACATATTTTGCCATTTTTAATTATGATTGACATAAACGTGCTGCACTCAAATGCAGCTTTTCCAAACAACTCTACTGGCCTCACTTTGCTAAAATTAACTTTTGCAGAAGCTTCAAGTGTTTTTCAGCAGCGTAAAGTCCCCAGGAGTTAGTCAAAAGTCACAAAGGAAATTAGGAAAATTTGATTTCAAAATAAAAGTGCCACATCTGTCAAGACTGGAAATGGAAGCAGCATTTTAGTCATTTGAGCAAAATACCAAACATAAGTATAAGTCCATTACATATAATGATCAGTATTATTCTGATCCAGAGGGGTTTTCTTGCACATCACATGTACAGTTCACAGTGCCACTGTGTGTACTACGTAGAGTACTGTCTTGTCTCGTGTATTGCACTGTTTCTTATCGGCATTGTTGTTTGTCTTGCACTGTTTGCAGAAGTTTGCACACATGCACTTATGTGGTTTGTAGACCTTGTTAAATTGTCTTAAGTTTAGTCTTCTGTTGTCTTATGTCGCTCTGTTATATGGAGCACCATGGTCCTGGAGAAACGTCTCATTTCACTGTGTACTGCAACAGCTATATATGGTTGAAATGGCAGTAAGAACTTCTTGACTTGACATTTGTCAGTTAAAGCTTCTCTATGCTGATTTTCTTGGTCGTACCTGATATTTGGGGGTTTTAGACTGTTAGTCAAATAAAAGATTTGAATCATCTTTGGGAAATTACCATAATTACCATTATGACACAGACACAAAATGGCTGCAAAAACTACCTTTTGTCTCTGCAGTCAGATTGTGTCTCTATGCCATCGATTTGTGTGTCTTCGAGGTCCACTTGTGTCTCTTCAATGTTGACTTGTGTGTCTGCAGCTGTTTTGCATTGTTGTGTTGATGCTGTCTCTTTTCAAAAGCCTCTTTAAACTCTAAGACAAAAATTTACTACATCACACACATTAACTGGCTGCAAAGATGGGACCACTTTTTATCTCTGCAGTCAGATTGTGTCTCTATGCCATTGATTCGTGTGTCTTCGACGTCCACTTGTCTCTCAGGTCCACTGGTGTCTCTTGTGTCTCTCTGATGTCGACTTGTGTGTCTGTGCAGCTGTTCTGCATCGTTGTGTTGATGCTGTCTATTTTCTGCTGAAAATTAACTTCATCACACACATTAACTCATCAATAACCATCCATCAATCCATAGGAGGCTGCTTTCACTATTTTAAACTAATGATTAAAAAATATCAACGGGTAAATTAAGCTTTTGTTAATTAACCGGTAAACTCATTTCATCGCAGGATTATTTAAGTTATTGACGGCAGCATGTTTTATTTTGAAGGCTGCTGTCGGACGTGTTTGTTTACGCGGGTCAACCTGAAAGTTCAGTTTTATTTTTCCTCATTTTTCTTTTTGTTCGGAGAAACCGATTAAACGGTATCCGGTTAATAAACGACGTTTCATTGTATTTCACGTTAACGTTTCCTGCCGCTTGTCGGTGACTTCACCAAAGCTGATGTGAACAAACTTAATTAAACTCCTGTTTTCTGACTAGAAACCAGCTGTAGCTCCGACTGTCAGTCAGACTCTACCCTGAATTAACCAAATAACGACCAACCAGCGTCAATTAGACTTTACCTGGAAATGTGTTGGATTTAACTCCGTTTTCGTCTCCCGGGACGTTTTTGATGTTTCCCCCTCAATGTGCTGGCAGGTCGGTGATGTCTGCAGCTTTTCAGTTACTTCACTGCTTTCTGGACTTCAGTGGTTTGTGGACAGTCCCGGTGAGACACGAATCGAGGCAGGAGGAGTCCAAATTATATGACGCCTTCAGGTGCAGCTCGGACAAACTGCAATCACCGACTATGAAACCCCCCGAGAGTTCAAGGGGCCCTTATACATGCAGTACTCATGCAGTTTTCATGTCTGGGTTTTATATATATATATATATATAAATAAGCCTAAAGGTGCTCGTTAATGTTAGACTGATAATCAGATAATAAATGACACTGACAAAAACCTCATCTGTCATCTTTTTTTTTATGGAAATGTCATTTGATTATAAAGTGGGACACTGGCCTCAGTGTGTGAGAAAACAATGCAAAATATTTATTGTGATATCCCTGTTTAAAGCAAGAAATAAAATGTAGAAAAGACAGAAAGGTTTAATGTGGAGACAAAAAAACATACTTATATACGTCTGAGAGCTGGAAGAGGTTTTTTGAAGTTTGAGTTTCACCAAAGTCTTTAATTAAACGCTGCTGACCTCTGCTGGTCGCTGAAGAAATAACATGAATGAGCTGCATTTTTCTCTCTGGTAACAAAATCTGTGAAACATGTGTATATTACTGACACATTAATATTCATACTCCAGTGATGGACTGGTGACCTGTCCAGGGTGTACCCCTGCCTTTCACTCAAAGAGAGCTGGGATAGGCTCCAGCAGATCCCTGTGACCCTGAATGGGAATAAACAGGTATGGATGGATGAATGGATATTTTGCTATATATGCTATTATATGTCTATATTTTTGCCGTATTTCCAGTAGAAGTATTGTATACCAATGCTTAGAGATACTCAAGAAAAACCCAGACATGAAAACTGCATGAGTACTGCATTAGTTAAATACAGACAAGACTTTAAAGCAAATCATGTTTTGATTTAGATGATTTTGATGACATCACAATAAATGAACCTCTAAGGTGTTTATCATATAAATAAACAAATAATCCATAAAACCACTGAGTGGTCTAAATTCAGTCTGATCATTTTATTTGTACAGCACTAAATCACAATAAAATCATCTCAGGGGACTTTAAATGGAACTCAGTAAATCCCAAATACAGATCCAGTCTTAATTCAATTCAATTCAATTCAATTCAATTCAATTCAATTCAATTTTATTTGTATAGCGCCAAATCACAGTACAAATCATCTCAAGGCACTTTACAAAAACTAAAACTAAAAACCCAACAATTCCCTTATGAGCGGCACTTGGTGACAGTGGAGAGGAAAAACTCCCTTTAACGGAAGAAAAAACCTCCAGCAGAACCGGGCTCAGTTTGGGCGGCCATCTGCCTCGACCGGTTGGGGTGAGTGGATAGAGCAGAGAGAAAAGAACAGCAACAATAAACAACAAATAGACACTGCAGGTTGGTGGGACCAGTAACTGCACATCAGCGATAAACAGCTCCAGGACCAGGGACACCTGCAGAAGGTACAGAGAGAACAGAGAGAGAGAGAGAGAGAGAGCACAAACTAGGGGAGAGAGAGAGCACAAGGTTAGTGACATTCAGTGGTGGAATATACATGTGAGAGGGGAGGAGAGGAAGAGAGGGGAGTGGAGGGGAAGGGGGGGGGGGGCGCTTTGTCAAAGAGGAAGGTTTTAAGTCTAGCCTTAAAAGTACAGAGAGTGTCTGCCTCCTGAACCCAGGCTGGGAGCTGGTTCCATAGGAGAGGAGCTTGATAGCTAAAGGCTCTGCCTCCCAGTCTGTTTTTGGAAACTCTGGGAACCACAAGTAGGCCTGCACTCTGAGAGCGAAGTGGTCTATTGGGATAATATGGTACTATGAGGTCTGAAGGTATGAAGGAGCTTTATCATGAAGGGATTTGTATGTGAGAAGAAGGATTTTAAATTCTATTCTATATTTTACAGGGAGCCAATGAAGAGAAGCCAATATAGGAGAAATATGATCTCTCTTGCTAGTTCCTGTCAGGACTCTGGCTGCAGCATTCTGGATTAACTGGAGGCTTTTTATGGAGATACTGGGACATCCAGATAGTAATGAGTTACAGTAATCTAGCCTTGAGGCAACAAATGCATGGACTAGTTTTCTGCATCATTTTGAGACAGGATGTTCCTAATTTTGGAAATGTTGCGCAGGTGAAAGAATGCAGTTCTAGAAATTTGTTTTATGTGTGAGTTAAAGGACATGTCCTGGTCAAAAATAACTCCAAGGTTTTTTACAGTAGTGCTGGAGGCCAGGGCTATGCCATCTAGAGTAGCTATAATTTGAGAAAAGTTATTTCTGAGATTTTTTGGCCCAAATATAATGACTTCTGTTTTCTCTGAGTTTAAAAGTAGAAAGTTACTGGTCATCCAGGGCTTTATGTCAGTTAGACAGGCTTGAAGTCTGGTTAACTGGTTTGTGTTAACAGGTTTAATAGATAGATATAACTGAGTGTCATCTGCATAGCAGTGGTAATTAATAGAGTGCTTCCTAATGACATAGCCTAAAGGAAGAATGTACAGGGTGAACAGAATCGGTCCTAGCACGGAGCCTTGTGGAACTCCATAACTAACTTTTGTTCGTGTGGAAGGTTCATCATGGACATGAACAAACTGGAATCTGTCTGATAAATAGGATTGGAACCACTTTAACGCTGTTCCTCTGATACCAGTCACATGCTCCAGTCTCTGTAATAAGATGTTGTGGTCAATGGTGTCGAATGCAGCACTAAGGTCTAGGAGGACAAGTATAGAAACAAGTCCATTATCTGAGGCTAAGAGAAGATCGTTGGTGACTTTTAACAGTGCTGTTTCTGTACTATGATGTGCTCTAAATCCTGATTGAAAATCTTCAAATAGTTCATTCCTGTGTAAGTGGTCTGATAGCTGCTTAGCAACAGCTTTTTCTAGGATTTTAGAAATAAATGGCAGGTTGGATATTGGTCTATAATTAGCCAAGACTCCTGGATCAAGACTAGGTTTTTTGAGTAAGGGTTTGATTACTGCAGTCTTAAAGGCCTGTGGTACGTAGCCTGATACTCGAGATAAATTTACCAAGTCCAATAAAGATGACTTCATTAATGGCAGGGTGTTTTTAAGCAGTCTAGTCGGGATGGGGTCTAAGAGACACGTTGATGATTTAGATGAAGCAACTACCCATATAAATTCAGAGAGATCTATGGGAGAGAAGCAGTCTAAACATAACTGAGGTCCTACAGATGATTCAAGAGCTACTGTAGTAGAAGATTCATTTATTGCAGGTATAGGAAGCATCTGCTGAATTTTATCTCTAATAGTTGTGATTTTATTTGTAAAGAAACTCATAAATTCATCACTGCTGAGAGCTAAGGGAACACTGGGCTCAACAGAGCTGTGACTTTTTGTCAGCCTGGCTACAGTGCTGAAAAGAAACCTGGGATTGTTCTTATTTTCCTCTGTTAGTGATGAATAGTATGCAGTTCTGGCTTTACGGAGCTTTTTTATATGTTAATAGACTGTTTTTCCAGACTAGATAAAATTCCTCTAAATTTGTGGAACGCCACTTCCTTTCCAGCCTTCGTGATGCCTGCTTTAAGGTACGAATATGTAAATTATACCATGGGGCTAGTCTTCTCTGATTCACTAACTTCTTTTTCAAGGGGCCACAGTATCAAGTGTTTCACACAGTGAGGTTACAGCGCTGTCAACAATATGATCAATTTGGTAGGGAGTGGGATTGAGGCAGCTGCCCTCCACTATGTTTATACTTGGCATAGATGTAAATAAAGATGGAATCAGTCTTACATGACACTTAATCCTAAAGATGTTTGTGTTCATAGGAAAGTGGAAGATGTTCAGCACAGCAGCTTGATGCTTCCAGTTAATGTAGATTCTGCCATTCAAAGAAAAGCATAACTGTTACCTGGACTGAAATGCAGCTGGTGTTATTGTAGTTCCATGAGACGCCACTAGACCACACAAATACATCATTTCACCACCTAAAGGTGTTCTAACATTGGAGCCCTCCCTCTCGCCCTTCCCCCCTCCCAGCCTTTACTGCCCAGGCGTTAACTTTGCTACTGTGCAGAAATCAGGCAGCTTTATCAAGCAACAGCAGCGTCTCTGTGATGCCATTAATCTTTAACAGCATCAGAGGAGAAGACATCCTCAATGTCATGTGAGAAAACTGCACTTTACACTCTGCCAGAGGAGACTGTGACAGCAACACATGACAAGAACAACACAGCTGCATTTGGGAGAAGTCACACGAGCTGGTAAGTGTCGCTCAGAGACACTCGACTGCAAACAGATGCAATGGAAGAAGGTTTGAAATATGGGACATATATTTTTATGTAACATATCGAGGCCCATCCAGCAGTTACAGATCTGTCTGGATCAGTCAGGTCCTATTACAGCTGGAAGTCCTTCGTACATCGTGCTTTATAAAGTTGTTATGGATTATGTGTTTGTAAAGATTTATCACTGAGCTGTCCTCATCATGGTTTGGGTTCCAGTGAGGAAAACCTCTGGCTCTTCAGCTGCCAGATGTTCCAGGTTCTTCACCAACTAGTTTCCGATTTTGTCTCTGTGCTGTTTACAGCAGGTTTTAAAATGTACTTTGAAAAACTGAGTGAAATAGTTCAGTTTTAAACACAAGAGCCCTGCAGCGAAGCCATTTGTCTTTTCCTGCACTGGAACCATAAAAACACATCTGACTCTTATTTTCTCTGCAGGTCTGAAATGTTAACCAAGTGGTTAACCTTCACTGCTCTTCTGGTCGGCTCAGTGAATCCACAGAGTCGCGGCACTCTGACTGTTGCACCCACCTGCAGGGTCAAAGGTCAACCAGAGGCAGAACTGATGTTAAACTGTGGAGATGGAAAGAACGCAGGTCAGCAAAGAGGATCAATATAAACAGAGATCTCCCTGCCTTCCCACCTGAGCTGTTCAGTTAGACTATTTTATGTCTCCACTCAATTACTCAGTTACAAAGAATCCTGGGAAAGCTGCCATTCATTCCAATGATTGTTCAGAAAGACATTTTGAGCTCCAAACTGTTTGATCAGCAAATCAGCTCACACATATTTTTTCTTTTTTAGGCTAAAAGGATTTTCCTAAAACGGCTGCACGCTGCAATTTTTATTGGATGCTGCTAAAACAGGAGACTATCCTGGGGACTTTTTTTAGTGGCGGATTAATCCATATTTAGTTGTAAATGCTTGTTTGGGGCAGCAGGACAACGTATGTGGATGAAATAGTGTGTGATGAACATTGATACATCAGGCTCTGTGAACACACGTACTTGTTATATGATGCATTCATTCTTTGTTTGGTCTGACAGAAAATCACAGAGCTGTCACACCCTCAGCATACCTCACTATACCTGCAGCTCTGCTCCTCCTCTCCTGCAGGTGTGGTCCAGTACTGGCACACCCCGTTCGGAGAGCTCCAGACCCCTGGATTCCACCACAAACTGGACCCAGTCTTCCTGGACCATGACAGGAGCCTGGTGGTCCCTAACAGCAGTGTTCTGCACAGCGGCCTGTACTACTGCCTCCTGCAGCACACACAGGGAGCTACGCTCTGGCCGTACGAGCTCCACATTCATCATACCAGTCAAAAGAAGCAGGACCACAGAGGGTATGAGCAGAGCAGCAGCTGTGCTGGGCTCAGGCTCAGTAGGGGTGCAGGGCCTGAGGAGGTGAAGCAGGAAGGTGTTTCAGATGGGTTGTTTGCAGGAGCTGTGGCAGGATCGGTGCTGCTCTCGTTTGTGGTGGGTTTCAGCACTGGAGCTCTGACAAGGACTCATGTTCTCAGGTGAGTTCAGGGCCACTCAATTTCATTCTCACTGGGAACCAAATGCTCACAACATATTCTGCTAAAACAAATGGATGCTTGTAACAAGAGGAAAGTACATGTAAACCAAATGCAAATGTGTGAATTATGGTCTAAGGTGTTGGTGCTTTCTGCAAAGATTCATATTTGTTGGTGTATTGATCCTCTTGATTTTTATCTGGGTGCTTTTATCCAATGAGACAACTTATAGATGAAAAAAAGTAACAGATAAAGAAGAGGTTCATTTATTATGTTCATTTGCTGCAGAGGTTGGAGCTTCTTCTTTTGACTTTGACAACAAACAAAATATGGACTTTGCCCCCAGAGCTGCCAAAGCTTTTACAGACAACCATATAAAATACAGCACGCAGGTTTAAATAATGAACACACAACTTCCTCTCAGGTGTTTACAGGTTGTCACCATGAGGCTGCGGTCACCACGGCAACAACGGTGCCAAATCGACACACAAGACCATCGGCCTGACGTTACCATGACAACCACGTTGCCCATGTACGACAACCAGGCCTTCGAGATAGGACGAGCGCAGGATGACGTCTCTGTGAGTCGTTTATCTCCCCCTGCAAAACCTCAGAGAAGCTTCAGACACAAACAAGAGCAGCAGGGACCCACAGCGTATCTGGAGGGATGTGGCTGCACAGCAGAGGAGGAGAGAAGAACAGAGGAGGAGGTGCCAGGAACAAGTCTGGAGCAAAAGAATAAAGAGTGTGACAGGGAGGCAGAGGAGCAGAAAATATTTTATCTATTAGGAGGAGATGGAGGGAGTCAATTGGACAGTGATGAGAAAGGTGGAAGAGGGAGCATGGATGAAAAGCAGGAGAGGAGACAGAATGGAGAGGAGGCAGGTGAGGAGGAGAGGAGAGGAAGTGATGAAGAGGAGAAAAGAGGTGACAAGGAGAAAGAGGAAGATGATCGAGAAAAGAACAGGGAGGAAGACGTTTGCAGCGACTCCACAGAAACCGATGACGATGAGACAGAAAATCAGGACACGATGGAAAATGAAGCACCGCCCTCTCCGCCCCGACCAGTCCGCCGCAGCCGCGTCATCCGCCTGTACCAGTACGACGAAGACGGCCAGCGATACAGTCACCTCCCAGACGCCTCCCCTGACGATCCAGGCCCCGCCCCCAGGCTTAGGCAGCGGTCCCTGTCACTGACACGCCTCAACGCCATCATGGCTGCCGTCTCAGCAGGCCCGCTGGACCGGAGAGAGACAGGGAAGGAGGAGAGGCCACACTTCCACATGGAGATATAACAGAGACGGTGGACAAAATAATGACAACGTCTCCCAGAACCAACGAGTCACAGGAAGTCAGCTCTGTACTTTAAAGCTGCCACTTAACTCCCAATCATCACACCTGGTTGTTTTCACTACTGATCAATTCTTTAGTGCACACAATATTGGGAAAAAGTCCAAAATCAGCACTGACACTTTCCCACAGGTATCACCTTCAAGTTGCAGGTTTTTTCCCCCCCCAAACTAAAAATGTTTCATTTACCATCACAGAACAAAAGTCTGAATGGTAACACTAATCTTCTCGTCCGTTAGCGTGTGTCACAAAAACAACTCACAACTACTCTTTGTGTAATAAATGAAACCTGACCGGACCAATTATTCTGAGGCTGCATGTCGTACTTTCATTTCCTTTTTATTTAAGTGAAAACATTTAGAAATGAGACAAAATTTTCAAGAAAATTAAAAAAAAAAAAAAAAAAAAAAACAATCTTTTCTCTCAGTTGATTTTTTTGTTTTCTTTGTTGACCTCTTCCTCTCCATATTTGCTTCCTCCAAATTGGCACTAAAAAGTCTACTCAGTGAGAGAAAGACTTTTTACAACAGTCAGTGGACAATGCACAGAATCTGTGATGGGATGTAAGTGTACCCAGAGTCCACCAGGATGATCCTACAGCCCATCTCTCTGTGCATGTTGCTGTTTTTCACCCAGACACAGGTCCTTCCTATGTTTCTGGCTTTTGTTTCTCTCCCTCATTCTCCTTCTTGCTGTTGTGATGTCTGAGAGATGCTGGCCGAGCTTTCTGCCACTCCACAAACTCATCAAGCAGCACTGGCCCTGCAGACAAAACGCCAAGGCCAGAAATATTAAGACAGATCCTGCAGAACAGAAACTTCAATAAACCATTTAGATCTTTATTATGGTCCAAACTAAACTTGATAATCAACACTCAGTCAGAAAGTAAAACATAAAAATACAAACAAGAGCAGCAGGGATGTGGGATGTGATCATTTTTAAAAGAAAAACTGATTAACAGCTGCAGGTTTTAAAGACAAAACAGCTGCTTCATTCAGTAACAGTGATTGTGGTGCACAGGAGGTTTGTGTTATCACTGAGCTATGACAATTACTCTCATTGATTCATCTGCAGGGTTTTTCCTCTAATAACTGATGGTTACTGAAGAGTCAACATATTCATTATTTTCTAAAAGCTCAGGACGATGGGTTTAAATGTGCTTTATTCAAGTTTATGATTTATCACAGGGAAAAGCATCAACCTCTGAGCTGAGAAGCAGAAAATATTTCACATTTTTGTCTCAGAATAGTTGAATGATTTTCTCCTGATTGGCTGGTCATTACATCATCTTCAGTATCTAGGCCCAGACCTGTTTTGGAAACTTTAAGTAGAAATCACATGCAGCCCAATCCCAGGTACTGTGACGGTGTCTGGATGTTGGTGTCAAAGGTTACACATGAACTCACCACAGGTACAACACCAGCTGTTAACCTTAAAGTCTAAATGCAGCCTTAAGGCCCAGGAGGTGAGAATCTGTTTTGTATCACTTTCTGGTGCAGTTATAGTGTCAGTATGCTGCTGCTGCGGTCAAATCCAGGTTGTCAGTGATCTGCTTGCTTACTCACAAGCTCCGTCTTCATCGTAGTTACTGAGGTCTGTGTTGATGGTCCTGCTGAACTCCAGAACATTATACCACTGGTCCTTATTCATCCCCTTGTACTTGGACTGCTGTGGGAGAGACGAATGAGGGGCAGGCAGTCAGGAAGTAAGAGAGGAAATAATGAGAAGAGTATAACAAACAGGTGTGAAGAGATTTACCTCCAGAAACTGGTGGAAGACAGGGAAGAGAGGCCACCTTTTCCCCAGCAGCAAAGCCAGCATGGACTTAGCTGTGTCCATGTCCAAACCCCTCTGGTTCTTATCCTGAGGACACGACAAAGGCACAAAGACAAAATCAAAGAGTGCTGTGACAGAGCCGTTGGTACAGTGTCAGAAAGACTGCATTAGCTTGCGCTAAACTAAATCAAGAGAGAAAGCAAACTGACTCTGGTGAAGTCGAAGGCATATCTGTAGATGTTCTTGAAGATGGTTGAGTCACTGAGCTCACTGTGCAGGTAGTCCAGTTTGCTCTGTAAACCCTCTGTGCAGTCACACCTGCAAACAGGTGAAGGACCGTGTGTAAAATGTACAGTTCAACAAATAACAGCGAGGTGAGAGCAGAGTGTTAGAGAAAAGCAGACCAAGGCAGCTTCACTGTGCTTGGTACCATAGTGGTACAATCTCCTGCTTATACTGAACCTGTGGCTGCTACACTCATGGGGCAATAAGCTGAATGGGAGTGATGGTATAAAGAAAGGTTTTCTTACTGTAAGCCAGTCATTCCCCTGAGCCACTCCTCCTTTGTGAAGTAGCCCATAGTTGCTGCGTTTAGGTGCCAGGCTAAAACCAACATGATAATCTGCAAGAAAAGAGACGAGAGGCAGTAAATTAAATTAGCACCACAGGACCTTCACCCTGTTCTCTCAGCACAGACAGTTTCCACTGACTGGAGGGGAAATAAAGGCCAGTCCAGCACAAAAATGGTGTGTTCGTGGGCAAAAGAGCGAAGAGGAAGGGCAGGAGTGTAGGACTTAGCATAGGGGCTTTGAATGTAGGGACTTTGTCAGGGAAAGCTAGAGAGTTGGTTGATATGATGGAGAGAAGAAAGGTGGATATCTTGTGCGTTCAGGAGACCAGGTGGAAAGGTAGCAAGGCCTATAGATTAGGAGCAGGGTTCAAGCTGCTTTATCATGGTGTGGATGGAAAGAGGAATGGAGTAGGAATTATTCTGAAGGAGGATTTTGCTAGGAATGTTCTGGAGGTGAAGAGAGTGTCAGATAGGGTGATGAGTCTGAAGCTGGAAGTTGAAGGTGTGATGTTGAATGTTGTCAGTGGTTATGCCCCACAGGTAGGATGTGAGTTAGAAGAGAAGGAGAAATTCTGGAGGGAGATGGATGAGGTGATCCAGGGTATCCCTAGTGGTGAGAGAGTGGTGATTGGGGTAGGCTTCAACGGACATGTTGGTGAGGGAAACAGAGGTGACGAGGAAGTGATGGGTAATTTTGGTATGTAGGACAAGAATACAGAAGGACAGATGGTGGTAGACTTCGCAAAAAGGATGGAAATGGCTGTAGTGAACACGTTTTTCCAGAAAAGGGAGGAGCATAGGGTGACATACAAGAGTGGAGGCAGGAGCACACAAGTTGACTACATCTTGTGCAGACGTTTTAACCTGAAAGAGATCAGTGACTGCAAAGTAGTGGTTGGGGAGAGTGTAGCCAGACAGCATAGGATGGTGGTGTGTAGGATGACTCTGGTGGTGAGGAAGATGAAGAGGACAAGGGCAGAGCAGAGGACCAAGTGGTGGAAGTTGAAAAAGGAAGAGTGTTGTGTGGCTTTCAGAGGGGAGCTGAAACAGGTTCTGGGAGGTCAGGAGGTTCTTCCAGATGACTGGACAGCTACAGCTAAAGTGATCAGGGAGACAGGTAGGAGAGTACTTGGTGTGTCATCTGGAAAGAGGAAAGCAGATAAGGAGACTTGGTGGTGGAATGAGGAAGTTCAGGAGTGTGTTAAGAGGAAAAGGTTAGCTAAGAAGTGGGACACTGAGAGGACAGGAGAACAGACAGGAGTACAGGGAGATGCAGCGTAAAGTGAAGGTAGAGGTGGCAAAGGCCAAACAGGGCGTATGAGGATTTGTATGATGGGTTGGACACTAAAGAGGGAGAGGTGGATTTGTACTGGTTGGCAAGAAGGAGCTGCATTGTGTCTTTGTAGATTTGGAAAAAGCGTATGACAAGGTGCCAAGAGAGGAGCTGTGGTTTTGTATGAGGAAGTCTGGAGTGGCAGAGAAGTATGTTCGAGTGGTGCAGGACATGTATGAGAGCTGTAAGACAGTGGTGAGGTGTGCTGTAGGGGTGACAGAGGAGTTCAAGGTGGAGGTGGGATGGTTTATGTTGTCTGGTTTAGAGACAGTGGCACTGAGAAAAAGACAGAAGGCAGAGCTGGAGGTAGCAGAGCTGAAGATGTTGAGGTTCTCTCTGGGAGTGACGAGGATGGATAGGATCAGGAATGAGGACATCAGAGGGACAGCTCATGTTAGATGTTTTGGAGAAAAAGCCAGGGAAGTCAGATTGAGATGGTTTGTACATGTTCAGAGTAGGGACAGTGATACATTGGTAAAAGGATGCTGAGGTTAGAGCTGCCAGGAAGGAGGTCTAGAGGAAGACCAAAGAGGAGGTTCTTGGATGTAGTGAAGGAGGACATGAGTATAGTTGGTGTGGGTGAGGAGGATACAGAGGATAGGGTTGAATGGAGGCAGATGATTCGCTGTAGCAACCCCTGATGGGAGCAGCCAAAATGAAAAGGAGAAAGAACAAACATACACCCAGGGATCAGAAAGCAACTTGTTGGCCTTCACACAATAACTTCATGTTAGTGATGAAAATAGTTGTTGGTAAATAACCTTAACTTACTGTAAAATGAAGCTATTAATTATATTTTTATATATGTGGACTGGTTACCCAAATTTCTGGTCCACATATGTAAAACTAAAAAATGGAATTTTTCTATTTTACAGCCACGAGTGGCTGCACCATCACACTCTCGCCCGAGACTAGGAGAGTTTTCAGTCCTATAATATGACCCTGACACGTCTGATAAACACAGTTCAGGTCAGCAACAGGCACGCGAATCAAGAAGCCAGGGGGTGGAGAACTCACATTCTCTGGTTCCACACCAAGGTCTTTACAGAACTTCTCCATGGCCTCTGGTCCGACCACTTTGTCAGGGTCGGCGTACTTGTGGAACCAGGCCAGGCACTTCTTACTGGAGAACTGCTTCACTTCACTGATGGGCTTCACACCTCGGATCTGAGGTCTGGTGAAACCACAACAGAGAACAGAGGGCTCAGTTTTAACACAGCCAGACCCAAACCGAGTGACACACCACAAACCTTCTGATGGAGTTCAAGATTCAAAAACAATCAAGACTGAAGGATATTTCATGCATGGCAGAGAGATGACCAACGTGCACAGGTATACTGTGAGTGTTCACCTTGTAATTTTACACTTGGTCTCATGATTTTCTGCTTCAGGGAGCTTTCTCTTCTTCACAGGCATCACTGAACCTTCAACGGACTTCACTAGCTAGGCTGCACACAGGAAAAGAACTACATATCACACTGTACAGTCAGACGGGTCAATAATCATTGTCTGTGTGCTGGATGCAAGTCATACTTGTGTACTTCTGGCTGCCTTGTCCATTCAAATCTAAGAGAGTCTACGACAAAAGAAATCACAGTCTCAGGTCAAAACATCCCAGCACAAAACTTTACAGGCTGAATGTGTTTAAAGGCCAGAGGTGAAGACAGTTCACGGGAGAAGCTGAGCAGTGTTGGAAATGGAAATGGAAATGTCTGTTCACTGCATTTAAAAATGAACAAATACTTACAAGCTTGTCCAGGTTTTCTGATGCTGACGTTGGCCAGACAGCACAGCCTGCTCCAACAACAACAAGCACGGGATCATTAGGGACCAGAAAGCAAAAGCCAAACACCTGTAAACATGTGTACTTTCTAATACTTTATTAAAACCTGAAAGGACTGGGTCAGTTACAGCAGCAGCTACAATGAGGAACTAAAAAAAACTGTTACCATAATAAATAATAAATATTAACTATTGCATTAAATGAAATGTAAACACGTGCACAAAATGATGCAACCTTGACACTCTTAGTCACTGTCCAGTGTATTGATCCTGTGGAGGGTGGGAAGGGCAGTTTTCCTAAACCCGCCCATGAACCAGGTTCATGTAAGGCCAGTTAAGACTTTCAGGTTAATTAGGACAAGATAAATTTATTAAGGAAAACGACTTAACAACAGGGCCGCAACAAACAACCATTATTGTAATCGAAACCTATCGATCATACTGATTAGCTGTTGCAGCCCCAGATTAACGATCAGTTGTTTACATGTCTGTGAGAAAATAAACCAAAACACAGCGTAAGAAACTGAACTAAACTGAGTTTATTACGGCAACAGCAATAATAAACTGAAGCTGTCGGTAGATAAACGCGGCTGTGCTGGGATGACTGTTTTACTGACACTAGATGGTTTTTATTTAAACGGTAGTAAAACATTAACGTTAATCAGCTGACGGTTCTTTTGTTTGCTAGCTAGCCCACTGCTAACGTTAGCTAACATGTCAACACACGTGTCCAACACACATCAAATTCAACCGAATCCCGTTAAACCCACCGTAAATGAACGGCTTGGTTTAAGAACCGAGACCAGGGTGAGTCCTTAGACTCTTCCCGAAACTTACGTTCTCGGTTCCCTGCACTCGAGCTGATGAATCTGTTTCACCTGCTTCTCACACCGTGGTCGGCTGTCTCCGGCGTTTCCGGGGAGTGGATGATACCAACGTTTTATAGGGGTGCAGTGTGAAATAAACGTTCACATATTGGGTGAAATGTTTATATACGCGCGTTATTGCAAAGATAAATATAAAAACATATATAAAATCATTTATAGTTTGATTTCAATACAAAGTATATGATTTTACAGTCATCGGAATACGAGAATGAAACAGCTAAATATAACGCGCTCTCTAGAGGAGCGGCAAAGGTGAAGTGGTCCATTTTCTTAAAGGAACAGTTCTTCATTTTAGGCTCAAATCTTAATCCGACAGCTAGCTCAGAAACCTGCACCCAAGTCTGCTTTTATTTTGACTGCATAACACTTTAGCACCATTTGTGTTATGAAGAATTGAAATGCTTTAATTGTTTAATGGTAAGCATATCATTTTATAATTATACAGTTAATAAGCCATTAGTGAGAAAAACGCTTGGGTTGCCAGTTTGGGGAAGAAGAAACCTCTAGCCCTCATCAAACCCACAAACTGCTGAGGTTTTCTGCATCTGACTTATCCAGAAGTGAAAGGAATAAAGAAAGGAGAATACGTCTTTACAGTTGTCTTTATTTGCCAGGAAATAAATTACTCAACTTTAAAAAACATTTGAAACAAGCAGACCAACGCAGCACATGAACACAGTGGAACCACTCTCCTCCCAGTCCAACAACACAAAGTTGAATGTCTTTACTTGACATAGTGGCAAACATTCAGCTGGTTTAGGCTGTGACTGACTGTGTTTAGTTCAAGTTTTGTCAACACACAAGGCTACAGGTAAGTTTTGTCCCTCTATGCAGGCCGGGCGCAGAATATCAGAAGAGCTGCGACCTGCTCCGCAAGCCAAAATCCACTTTCAGCTTCATTAACATCGACAGAAGTTAAACCACACATCGCTATCCAGAATCAAATGACTGAAAACGGCTACGGAAAGGATTCAGTTGCACCAGCTAATACTGTTTACTGATTGGACTAAATGTAACACAGTCAACTATGACTTAACATGGCTTTAAATACACAATGTCTAATAAAAAGTGCAGTAACATAAGAGCAGTACCTGTATTTTAGGTGTAGTGGAGGGAAATGGCACCTTTGTATTTTGTAAAACCTATTTTCTGTTTGTAAAGCTCTGCTGTCAGACTCACATACTGGATGTCATACTGACTTATTACAGTTTGCTGAAGCACAACAGTATAGGAAACTGGAGTGAAGTCATTGTTCAGTAAAATGATGGTAATGATAATTATTTGGGCACACCTGTAAAGTCTAATGCAACGTCTCTGTCTTCTCTGTACTTTCATTATGCCTATAATATTCAGTTGTTCTCACTGAGGGTAAATTAATTCTGTTGAAACACTGAGATCACGATGAGCGTGGCGTACTGCAGTGGGGTGATGTATATAAACAAGGAGGACTAAACATTAGCATCGTCTCAGTATATTGCAGTCAGATACAGCACCACTTTTAACTATGACTTCAGTGAGTCACACATTCCCAATAATGTCAAGAAAAACGTAGGGACCGCTGAGAGTAAATCACTGCACAGACACCAGAGGAAGAAAGTTCACACTGGCTAAAACACACACACAGGTGAGAGTGTCTATGTGCAAGTCCCTTTAGCATTTGTTTTCATTTGTTGATGAACACCAATTAAGGAGAGGCTGTAGTTAGCCTAGCCTCACTGTTATAAATGGTGTGAATACTCTAAAGCAAAGGTTTATAACTCCAGGTCTTGAGGGTACCTGTCCCTGCCCTTGCAGCTTCTGATTGGTTGAACACATCTGATCAGCGGTGAGTAGGATAAGGACAGTTGGAAAACAACCAGGACAGTGGACCTCGAGGACTGGAGTTTGAGACCCCTGCTTAAAGAAAATACCATGCAATATAATTCAACAGGCTCACAACCAGCAGCCTCCTAAATGATCATGCAGATGAATAATCACCCCACTGAAACAGTCTGAACATAAACTGAAGGAGGATTTACTGCTGTTGAATTAGACTGATTTAGCTTCAGCTTGGTGTGCCTGATAAACTGAAGCTGTGTAAGCTGTGGATAACACAAATAAATAATGAAGTGCTGACGTTTCAAAAGTCCTAATTACTGGGACTCAGTCACTGTCCAAATTCAAAGATGCTCAAACACTGAAAAACAAGGAATCATCTGCAAAATTTGAAGTGAGCCAGGTCTGTGCATAGAGAATAAAACTGCATAATGTGACTGGCACCGGGATTTTGTTTGACCTCAGGTACAATAAATCTTTTCCATAAAGACTTGGAAGAAAACTGATAATAGAGATTTTTGGCTATTTTACTAGTTAGTGTGTAACATGGACAGAAAATTAGGTTGATGTTTCTTTTGTGCAACTAAAAGTAAAGTTGAGACAGATGAGAGAAGTCTCAGGACTGTGTCGATGTACACTGAGAAAACAACACATTTCAAGTGACAAAGAAATTCATATTTGTCATAATTAATATAAAAAATGAAATCCTACACATTCACTGTTGTCTGTCTCACTCAGCACTGGATTTGAGGTTCAGTTCAAATACAAGAACATGTACTCACAATGTCAGTAGGTTCAGCCAATATCAGTGTTTTAAAGTAAGGGTGATAAAACGGATGGGACCTGCTGCAGCTGTAAAACCTAAAGCATATTAAATGTCTAATGAGCAGAAAGAAAGCAGCAACAACACTCAACAAGTGTGACAATAACACAATGACAGGGTTGGTGTGACTATTTCAGATTGGGCCAATATGTTTAATAGCACACAAACAGCACATCAGCTCCCTTAGAAACACTGGAAGTTTCACCTTTAGAACTGAAAATCATGGCTGATAAAAATGTGCCACTTTCTGAAGAATAAAATCTGGGAGTTAATGTCCTTTTATCTGCTGTGTCAGCCTGTGCAGCCCTACTGGGTGATAAAACCCCAAAGGGGTTAATAAATGATAAAATGTTCATCCTGCAGTAAACTATCAACGAGCTGATTTGTGCCATGTTGTGTTTAGTATCAGGTTTATGGACACTATTCCAAACGTTCAGAGCTGTGAAAATGTGGACAAAAGAATTTTATCCACGCATTTAAATTACAGGTTTGACTCCTTTTTAAATTCCAAAGTATAAAACATATTTAGATAAAAGCAGAAACATTTATTAGAGCAAATGTCTTTCAGCTTCATGTCAGAAATGATTGTATAAATAAGACTAAAGGATCAGACTTGATTTTATACTCTGCCCACATTTTTTTTTGGTCAGCCCAATCCAACTCTTAACCACACTGGCCTCCACTGAATTTTTTTTTTTGGAAAACTTTTAATTCAAATGTTGTTTTTGTTGTTGTTTTGAAGAATTTCGAGAGACGTACTGAAGAGAGGAGGCTGTATGCTAAAGCTCAGACAGTGTTGTGCTTTGGGAAAAAGACCCAACAACCAGCAGCTTGAAACAGTAATGAAAAACATTTCTGCCAACATTTGGTTCTCTATCATCGTGTTTGAGTTAACAGCATTTTCCAGGGACTACACTGTGCAAACAATGATTCTTAGTGAATTCATGAAGTAAAACTTCAGTAATGGAGCTTCAGTCTAGTGTGTGGGAGTTCATAGTGTTTCTAATTAGTGTTACCTGGTCACAGTTTTAGTCGTGTCCTTCTCCGATGCATCCAGCTATCATTTAATCTGACATAGTTCAGAGCACAGCTTTTTACACACCAAATAAATAGAGTGCAGTATGATCTTTGTCCAATGTAGACAGGTGTTCCCGTCAACACTTGTTTACCTGCTGTCACCTACCACATGGGAGTAAAAAAAAAAAAACAGATTGTGAGGATTTAAATGTCAGCTGGTCTTCAAATTCCAGCCTCTGCACACAAAGTGTGACAGATCCTCCACTGGATAAAAAGTCATAGAGCAGCATGCTGTTGAAAGTGCACACACATACACACATCTGTACGACCATATACACACCATGCACCCAAACCCTAAACACACACACACTCACACACAATTTGGCAAAAATACTCCTCGGTAATTTGACCTAGTCTCTCCATCCGTGTCCACTCCTCCTCAGTGGCAGCTCACACCCTCAGCTTTTTTGCATTCCCTGTTAAAAAATAAAACCAACGTAGAATCGGAAGGATGCAAAATAGCTGCTGGTAGCATGGCAGCTGTGGCATCAACTGAAAGCAGAGAAAGATTGAGATCAGCTTGTAACGTTTGTCCTCCGCCCCCTCCTTTTCACATCTGGTCCATTGCTGATGAAAGTAAGGCAGGAAGTTTTAGTTATTTAATTTCATCATGTCACTATTTTTCTTCTAGGCTGCTGGCAGACATTATACTGCTGTCCCTCCCCTCTGATCTGACACTGAGGGCAGCAGGGACAGTCAGCCCACTCACACAAAGCTACGCCTCCAAATAACACTCTGGTAACACACTGGCTTCTCACAAACAAAAAGCAGATCCACACTTTGTTGAAAAGGCTCTTCCTTGTCCTTCTGCACACTTCCTACTTATCACCCCTCTCTTCTTCTTCTGTAAGCACATCCTTCTGTACCTCATCACTCTCCGCTTGCAGCTGTGAAAGCACCGGTTGCAGGCCAGGATTAAAAAACAGAGCAAGAAAGCAGTACCTCGATCGCTGCCTAGGCCATGTAGATGAAGGTGTTGATGTCTGCTTCGTCCCTCTTTATGTACTTGTGTTCAATGAGCCACTCGATTTGCTCCTTGATCATTTTCTTCTGCGGCAGGAACATGTTCTTCAGGATCTCCACCAGTTCCGTCTGCAGTTGGGCGTTGCTGATCCTCTTTCTCATCTTCATAATTTGGATGATGGCCTCCTGGACAGGAAAACAAGTAAATGTTATGAATTTACCTGTTGACTGGACCCACTCTGTTTTAGATCATGTACCTAATAAACTGACAACTCGACGTATGTCGGAGGGTGCGGTGAATAATAAATACACTCAGACTGTTACATCACTGGTGTCATTGTACTGAAACATCTGTGCCAATCACAGTCAAGCAGAATAACAGCGGATCAGTAAATGACAACAGTCTCTCCAGGGAATCTCGGTGTGGACGCCTCAGAGAGACCACATTTGGAACTGGAAATGTACAGTCAAAGGAAGATGGTGTGGCTGTTTTAAAAGTTAAAGAGTACAATTACTACAACAATGTTTGGTGTATATACCCATAGACATGATATACATCATACCATGGCTGATGTGACCCAAGCCTCCCCCATGAACAGCAGAATGCTGACTTATAACCACCCGGTCTGATTGACTTAAAGTAAACACAGTGACTGCAGATTTCACTCTATCCTGCTGCTTTCAGACAGCTGCAGGTGTTTAACACACACAAACAGTATCAAACAACTGTGCACAACAGATATCACTGTATTCATTTAGAGATAAATGTTTTATCAGTGGTTCCACTGAAACCACAGTTACGTTCTACATTAAGAACACTAAGACACCGTCAGAGCTGTCTGCAGTGGTCTTTACCTCTCTCAGCAAAGATTAAACCTTTAAATGAGAAGGGAACAAAAAGTCAAAAACATCACATCAAAATTCAGCTTCAATAATTCATCCTCTCCCTCCATTTCCCTGACTGCCCACCTAGTTCAGGTCCCTGAAGCCAATGTGAGTGTTCTGTTTTTGTACCTGAGTTCTGAGTATTCTCAGCTGAACGATTCCTTCGTTCTCCTCCTCTCTCATTCGCTCTGTGGTCAACTGCAGCCGACCAATCAGATTGATCTTTCCCCGCTTCTGGACTTTGGAGTTTTTGCTGAGAAAATAAGAGACACAGACGATCAACATCTCAAAAACATTTCTGCTGAGTCACTTACCAACAAACGTTATTGTCGCATGAAACAGAGCTGGCTTAGAACATTGTATAAATTTTTATTTACATTATTATTATATCTGGCTGCATCACAATTACATAAAAAGTATATAATTTTTTTCTCATTTCTAGAAACAGCGTAGCGTACATGAGTGAGAACTCCTGGTTGACGTAGAAGAGCGTGCTGTCTGTGAAGTCTTTGGGCGAACTAACTGGAGGGTCGTAAGACAACACCTGTCTCTTCAGCTTGGGGAAGGCAACCAGAGACTGCACAGAGAGGAGAGAACAAGTTAATCTATGAAACATTATCAGTGCTCATTAGTGGTTCAGTGTGTGTGTGTGTGCGCACCCCCTGGACCTGATGATTCACTCTATACCATATCTAAAAACAGCTATACATGAGACAGTTGACAAACCAAATGAAAAACTAACAAAATGAAGCATTTTAAAATGCTTCCTTGGTCTGACCCAGAGTGTACGGCGCAGCTCTGCATCAGGCAGCTCTGTGGCCAGTTTGAGGTTCTCGAAGCTGATTCTCTCTCTGGGCCTCTGGTTCCAGGCGAACAACACAGCGAGCTGGAACGTCGTCACCTCCAGGTCGTACTGACCTACCTCGTTTTTAAAGGTGATCTGGGCAGAGGAATGGAGGAGTGCATGATCAGCGTTTGTTTGGTAACCTGAAAACTGCTGCAAAATAAATACATTAGAGAAAATACTGCAGCTAAAATCAGAAGGAAAGAAAGAACAGAGCAGAAAACAAAGAGGTGATCAGGGAAAGACTGAAAAGGAAAAACATGATTAGGAACAGAAACCACAAAGGTGTTACAGAAAGTGAGGAAGGAGGAGGAGAGACTGCAGGAATAAAAGGAACCTTGATCCCAATTATTTCTGAAAGGAGTTTCCAGAAAGAATTAACATTTTAACTCCATGAGGTTCGGACAATTGGCTCTGTGGCAGCAGAAACTCTGCACTACCTATCCTCTAGTGTACTCACAATGCCGTTGGACATGAGGTGATGCCAGTGGAGTTTGCGACCACTGTGATTCCTCTTGTAGAAATCTTCCACCTCAGGAATCAGGTCCTCCAGCTCCGTGGGCAGCGAGACAAAAACCTTCTCACTGCTTCTTGACCAAGCTCCGGCGTTCAGGATCTTAATGTTCACACTGTCGGCTGCAGGAGGAAGGAGAAACACTCTGAAGTCAGAACTTTAATCTCTGCAGCAGTGTGTGCACAAACGCTTGGAGGACGGTAAACACAAAACAAGTAACTAGTAAATAAGTTAAATAATTGATGATCCAACCTTATTTAAATATATTTTTACACTTTAATGCTGCAAAGTCCTGAATACACATTAACTTATCTACAACTGTTTACTTTCATTTAAAATACATTACAAACAAAGGGATTAAATGCATGTAAGTGGCACTTTTATCCAAAGAGCTTTACAGTTTGACTCATTCATTCACATTTCTCATGTCACTCTGGTTTACATGTTTACGTAAAGTGATTCCGTTTTCGACAAGGCGTGTTGTGTGTATGTGCGTGTGTGTGTAGTACCTGGCAGTGCCAGCTTGTTGTGTTTGTGCACTTCTTTGAAGACCTGATTAAGGTCCTCAGAGACCTTGATGTCCTGAAACATCCTGGCCAGCTTGTTGACATAATCGGCAGGCATTCCTACTTCCTACACACATACAGGACGACAAAGTAAAGGGGAAATCATTTCACCGTGTACCTGTTTTCATGTTACTAGTTACTGAAGCTGAAGCTTAAGCACAGAAAGGTAAAAATTAAAAGGTCATCTCTGTCTTTATCAGCTCACTGTGGCTGTTTCTTCTTTTACTTTTTATCTTTATCTGACCAGAAATGACCAAATATAAGTTTACGTTGTGTAAACATCTTTAAATAAGAAAAGCAGAGCTAATAAAGTTCTATTAACTTACTAACAAATACAGTACATCCTAAATCTTGAACACCTTAAAGGAAAAACATGAGATGTTTGTTCTGTTAGACAGAAAAATGATTTTATAGAAACATATTATTACTATTTAATAATATTATTATTATTATTGTTCATATTACATAAAGATTATATTACTATTTTGGTAGTGTTATTCAGCCTCTGGTATCTGTGAATTTACTAAAAGTGTAACTCACTCTGAGCCACTCCACCATGTTCTCTTCAATCTCACTGTCTGCTGAAATGTCCAGAATCAGGCGCCTGGTCAGGTGAGCTTTGTGGTAACGCATGAACACGTCTTTATTCTGGACGTACTTCAACACCAAGAGCTGCAAGGAGAGATGATAAAAGAATAAACTGGTGTGTGGACGAGGGAACAGGGAAAGCAGCTGCGGCAGCGTGGAACCAGAGCACTTTCACACAAAGCAGGGCCGGCGACCAGGTCAACAGCAGGGACTCACCACTTCTTTGAGTTTCAGCTCGATTTCCTCCGAGGTGAGTTTCTTACTGAGAGGAGTTTTCCTCAGCAGCATGTCACAGTAGTTTGCCAGCAGCTCAGGGCACTTTGACTCCGGCTGAGTCTTCATACCCACACTGGTTGGATGAAGCGACACACACATTTACAAACACAACAACGTGACTAGTTTTCATCAGCCATTAACACAGGGTCTAGGAATACAAGCTAGGATGTTCCCCTCACCCTTTCTGTTTCATAGGTAGCTCCAGTTTGAAGACTGTGGCGTCATTGACGACAGCCTTGTAAGCCTGAGAAGGAAGGACAACAAAAATGGCTTCCTCAACAATATGGCCTTAATTTAAATAAGACAGAGCGTTCAACTAAACAACTAAAAAAACACAACTTCGAGCTTCAAGCTACTTTATGTGAACGTAGGACCAAGCTACAGAGTTTGTTTTCATGAAAACACACATTTTGGGGTCAAATGTCAGAGGAGGGAATGCAGGAGGCAGATGTAAAGAGGCAACAGTTGGAATAAACACATTCAGTTCATTATCAAAACAGTCTGGTTTTGTGAGTCCTCAGATGATATTTCAGACAACACAGACCTTATCTCTTGCTGTAAGGAAGCGAGGATCGTCCTGGAAGGCCTCCTTTACCAGCTTACTGAAGCGGTTAAACAAGGTCAGCAACTGCTCCACATACTTCTCTGAATCCTGGACAAAAGACACACATTAACTTTGGTCTGTTACCATTTCTCACTTTACTCTAAATAACTATGAAGTCATTATTTGGTAATATTATTCAGAAAAGATGGCATCCACTAGGCAGTCATGTCCAAAGTAACAGATATTAATATTTCAAAGTAAAACACCATAAACCACCAGCATGAAGTGGACATGACACTGAGGAGATGTGCTGACTAACTTTGCTGGTTATATATTTGGGCACGTACAGTAGTGATCGTCTCTGCGGCAGCCACCATGTCAGCTAGTCCAGCACTGATGATATGTTCTTCCAGGTCTTTGAGCATGGGCTCGATACCGCTGGGAACTTTGTCCATCAGTGAAAACATCAGGTGCAGCTCTGCTCCAGGGAGAAGAAACCAGGACAGGAAGCATGTCGGCTGAATCCAAAACTCTGTGCACTTTGAAGACTCATAGACTTTACAGGCACATAACTGTGTGCACATCTACAATGCACAATCAGGTCTGCAGTGTTGCGTTCACTGTGGGTGTGGGCTCCACCAGAATTACATATTTTCATGTAATTAGTCATGAAATAGTAGTAAATAAAAACAGTCAGCGATGTAGCAGCAGTGCAGCTGTACTCACTGTCTGTCTCGTTGCGTTTGATCATTCCTGGACATTCAGCCAGGATCGTCTCTTTGAACGAGGTCACCAGCGCATTCACACAACACTCCATAAGCTGCGAGATACAGACAACAAAGACTAACTACAGGGTGAACTAAGGAAACATACATTTAAAAATCAGTCTTTTCAGCACACTTGGTGCTGCTTGGTGTGTGAAACTGTTGCAGGGAGCAACCCTAAAAGGATTTCTAAATAAATGAAGACACATTTGAAAGTCAGTATGACTGTACTGTAAAATCTAAATAAAAAAACAAAAATATTTTAGAAATGAAGCAAAACAATGACAACAAAAGATCAGGTGCAAATTGCCTGGAAGTGAACTAAACAAACAATAGAACTGTTTATTTAAAGCCATTTGTTTATCAAAAATATATTACCTGTATTGTGTTAATATGCAACAAAACTGCAGTCAGAAATGTCTTTGGTATGTGTGAGTAACAAACCTTGTGTACATATCTCAGTGCAGTTCTTTATTATTACAAAACTTTATTCATTTTTTAACCACATGTGTGCAGCATGACAGGCTGTGACAGGCTGATGTTCTCGCCACATCAGGAGAGACAACAGGATGGAGAGCTTATTTACTCACCTCTAAACTCTGTTCTGGTTTCTATGACTGAGTCTTTAGTGCCTAAATGTTTAACTTTCCCCGACTTCTTTTTGCATTAAACTCCTGCAACCCATGAACGTTGTGCTGGCAGTAAAAGCAAACTGTTTACACTATGTGTATGTATCATGACCGATGTCTGATCTGATGAGACGACCTGGAAACACAGAAATAAACTCCAGATGGGAAGACAGATGTACATAGATAGCCACAGTGACATCAAGACACTTACTGCTTGAACAGAGTTACATTCACGACGTGTCTCTAAATATCTTAGTGCTCTCTTCTCCTCTTCTCTCAGCTTCGCGTCTGCCTGCAGAGAAACACACATTAACACAAAACACACACAGGAATCAACAATTAAAAACTCACACACAAACAAATCAAATCAAAAAATATTCAACATATTAATAGATAACAGAAATAAGTGTCAGGAGTTTGTAGTTACATTAACAATTACATTAAGTCTCCTTTTCACCAGAGTACTCTATTTTCCATGTTTAAAAGTGACCATATCCTTCATGTCACACACATGCCAGAATCATAAATTCTATCAATTATCAGTTACTGTGGCATACATATTTCATGTAGTTCTGGACGCCGTTCTGTTGCAGGTAGGACGGGGCCTGCGTTCTGTAGAACCTCTCCGTAGAGTCCAGGTAAGCCTTCTCGAAGTTGTCTCTGTAGATCTGCAGCTTGTCCTCTGGGTTAGAACACAGGTTCACTGATGGGACACAAGAACAGAAAATGGGACAAAACGTGCTCATTAAATGTTTTTATTAATGAATGTGCAGGATATTTACAGCAGAACTGCAGATAAGGGTTTATTTAAATCTATATGTTTCTGCGCTCACTGGCAATAATATGGCCCTCTCTGTGTTTATTTCTGTCTGTCTTACCGTATGACTCTCGTACTCCTATAACAAGCTGGGAATCAAAGGCCTCCCCCAGCCTCTCAGCGTGCACCAGCTTCATGGCACTGTCCTGCAGGCGACTCTTAATGTTGGAGAAGATCGACTCATTCCACGTGTCCAACATCAGCTGAAAAATAAAAAAATTAGTACAGTAACAAATGTGCATCGAGTTCACCAAAAATGGTTTCTAATTAGAGTTACCCTGCATTTCAAGAAGAGTTAAACTAGAGAAAATTTTCAAAATAAGAGACCTTCCTCAGAGGGATCAAACAACTATCATATAATTATAATTTCTTCAAGTGGTTTCTACGTACTAACCACAGCCACTGTAACACAGACCATTTAAAAATCCTCCTGTTTCTCTCAACTAAAGAGCAAAATGTTGTTATCCACACTGAGATATTGTCTGCCCCTTTATTTATTTGCTCTCCTCCATCTTGCTGCTTCCTTTTATGTCTCCTTGTCACCTCTCCTCTCCTCACCTTGCGTACGATGCTGTCCTCCATGTTCATTTTCTTGTTGCTGCCCTGTTTGCCCATCAGTGTGATCTCCAGCTGACAGAAGGGCTTGGGCAGGATGTCGCACTGGGTGAAGAACTTCCTCCATTCGACAATATAGGCCTTTAGCAGCGCTGTGTCGTCCTGGTGGCTCAGCACTCGCTGCCATGGCAATAGATGCAAAGGTTAGAGGTGATGCAGGTTGATTGATTCATGTGTCACAAAACACCCTGACGCACCAGGCACTCTACATGTGAGAAACCTTCCAGAGGTGAGACAGTATCTAGAAAATAGAACAGGATATTCAGATTGTCCACTGTGGAAGTTCTCTAGTCAATTTTAAAGTTGTGGAAATAAACGTGTGGTGACCATTAACAACATGCTCCTGTTGTCCAGCAAAATTCCAAAATGTTTGATTCCAAAACAAAAACAGAGCTTTGCTGCAGCACAAAACAGTGTGGTAAAGAACAATGCAGCCAGAGTGTGTAAAATATTAGTAACTAGTAACACAAACCTAAACATCACTACCTAAGATAATTTACAAATATCATCATAGTGTCTGTCTCAACCTCTCCTGTTACTGTCCTACATACAGGCACTTCTAAGCATTAAATATAACAGGACCACTGACTCAGGGGCCAGGACTCAACTGCAACGTCCCCTGTTCGATCCAGCCAGGGACCTCTGTTGCATCTCCCCATCATTTCCAGTCCTCTCTACACTGGTTCTCTACCTCTGTATTGGCAAGTTTTAAAGCTTATTTTGAGACTGAGAGACGCTGTGTGACGCTAAACTGCTCTTCTCACAATGAATCCACTGTAGGGAACTTTGCTGGATATTCAAACACTGGCATGAAGGAACATTAAAATACAGAAAGGTTCTGTCATTCCTGTGGTTGCATGAGAAGTTTTTAAAGTTAAAGACTGATCTGAGGAGAATCACCTTAAAACTCAGAAGTGGCTTTGACATTGCTTGACAGATTAAAAACTAACTTTTTTTCTTATGGTGTGAGAAGTTAAGATATTAATTACAGTAATCTTGGAAACATGCAGGAATCCTACAACCACATTTCTCACCCTCTCTCTGCAGGTTTTACCTGGAGCATACATACAGCACTTACAGCCTGAGCTTGTTTGATGAAGTCTAGGATGTCCTCTTTGAGAGCTTGGTGGATTTTGGCTGGTCCCTTATCATCCCATAGACACACTGCATGGACATCTCTGGAGGAAAGACGAGAAGGATCTGGTACATCACAAATCTTCAGTCCAAATAAGTACTGTCAGTATGCATGGATACTAGATCTCATCCTGACTCAAAGGCTATGTCTCAGCACGAGTGTGACTCCTCCAAACTATGTTCTCAAACCTAGGGCCACTCTTACCAAGTCTCTAATCCTCTAACAGCATGTACATGCGAATGCATTCTTGAAATGTGACCTGTCTTTGCAGTCTATTTAAACTTTCCATGCTCTTCACCAAATTTCTCTTCTTGACCACTTTAATTCTCCACATCATCCCCCTTTGTTAAGTTTAATCACATAAGGCAGTTTTCTTTGTAACCCAGTAGTTTGCAGGTTGTTGTAAATGTTGTACAGCAACAATTGTACAGTATAACCCTTCTCCTACACTCAATTTTAATTATAATACAACATTCAGATCAAACCATGAAAATACTAAGTTACACTACAACATCTTATTACACAAGATTATTCATTAAAGTCTATGAATGAAAACTGGTGCTAAATTAGCATTCTGTTAGAAGTTATGGAAACAAGACTCTTGGGATCCATCTCACAACAGGCTTACCTAAAATTCATGACACTGTGTGGGGACTATGGAAACTACAACACCTGTTAATAAAAAGCAAACCCATTCATTGCATGTGTGAGCTGCTGAAATGGACCACAATAGTACCCTGTGGTCTGTGAGGAGACTGTTCTGCCAGAAAGCTGTTTTCAGGAGCTGAAAAGAAGCAAGCAGCTGTGTGGATGCTGCATTGAACCAGTTTCCTAATCTGAGAGAAGTAAGAGACAGAGCAGAGAGCATCTCTTACGAGAACAAGTCGAACCACTGTTGCTTGGTGACGGCCTCCTGTCTGAGCAGCTTCAGAACGATGGGTCGCATCAGATCCCACTTGTCCTCAAACTGCAGGGAGCCCTTATTCTGGAGTACAGATATGGGACAGGTGGAGCAGGAGGAACAAAAGGATGAACAGCAAGGTTATTAGTGCTCACAATTATCACACATAATACTATACTATATTATACAAGTCTATATGAATGCAATCACAGGGGAGCACAATCCAGTGTCTTCATGTGCCGGTCCCAGGTCTGGGTAAATGCAGAGGGTTGTGTCAGGAAGGGCATCCGACGTAAAATTTAAGCCAAATCAAACATGCGAATCACAAATATGACTTCCATACCGGATCGGTCGCAGCCCGGGTTAACAACGACCGTCACTGGTGCTGTTGATTTACAGGGTTCCAGTGGAAACTGGACTACTGTTGGTCGAAGAAGGAGAGGAGGAAGGCGTGTTCGTGGGCAAAGAGAAAAGAGGAAGGGCAGGAGTGTAGGACTTAGCATAGGGGCTTTGAATGTATGGACTTTGTTAGGGAAAACTAGAGAGTTGGTTGATATGATGGAGAGAAGAAAGGTGGATATCTTGTGTGTTCAGGAGACCAGGTGGAAAGGTAGCAAGGCCTATAGATTAGGAGCAGGGTTCAAGCTGCTTTATCATGGTGTGGATGGATGGAGGAATGGAGTAGGAATTATCCTGAAGGAGGATTTTGCTAGGAATGTTCTGGAGGTGAAGAGAGTGTCAGATAGGGTGATGAGTCTGAAGCTGGAAGTTGAAGGTGTAATGTTGAATGTTGTCAGTGACTACAAAGTAGTGGATGGGGAGGGTGTAGTTAGACAGCATAGGATGGTGGTGTGTAGGATGACTCTGGTGGTGAGGAAGATGAAGAGGACAAGGGCAGAGCAGAGGACCAAGTGGTGGAAGTTGAAAAAGGAAGAGTGTTGTGTGGCTTTCAGAGAGGAGCTGAAACAGGCTCTGGGAGGTCAGGAGGTTCTTCCAGATGACTGGACAGCTACAGCTAAAGTGATCAGGGAGACAGGTAGGAGAGTACTTGGTGTGTCATCTGGAAAGAGGAAAGCAGATAAGGAGACTTGGTGGTGGAATGAGGAAGTTCAGGAGTGTGTTAAGAGGAAAAGGTTAGCTAAGAAGAAGTGGGACACAGAGGGCGGAAGAGAACCATACCACACTAACCTTGTGCTCTCCCTCTCTCTCTGTTCTCTCTCTGTACCTTCTGCAGGTGTCCCTGGTCCTGGTCCTGTATATTGCTGATGTGCAGTTACTGGCCCCACCAACCTGCAGTGTCTATTTGGTGTTTATTGTTGCTGTTCTTTTCTCTCTCCTCTATCCACTCACCCCAACCGGTCGAGGCAGATGGCCACCCAAACTGAGCCCGGTTCTGCTGGAGGTTTTTTCTTCTGTTAAAGGGAGTTTTTCCTCTCCACTGTCACCAAGTGCTGCTCATAAGGGATTTGTTGGGTTTTTTGTTTTTGTAAAGTGCCTTGAGATTATTTGTATTGTGATTTGGCGCTATACAAATAAAACTGAATTGAATTGAATTGAATTGAAGAGAACAGACAGGAGTACAGGGAGATGCAGCGTAAAGTGAAGGTAGAGGTGGCAAAGGCCAAACAAAGGGCGAGTGAGGATTTGTATAATAGGGTGCACACTAAGGAGGGAGAGGTGGATTTGTACAGGTTGGCAAGGCAGAGAGAGAGATGGGAAGGATGTGCAGCAGGTTAGGGTGATCAAGGACAGGGATGGAAATGTGTTGACAGGTGCCACAAGTGTGATGGAAAGATGGAAGGAATACTTTGAAGAGTTGATGAATGAGGAAAGTGTTAGAGAGGACATAGTAGAAGAGGTGACTGTTGTGGAGCAGGAAGTAGCAAAGAGCAGTAAGGATGAAGTGAGGAAGGCATTGAAGAGGATGAAGAGTGGAAAGGCAGCTGGTCCTGACGGCATACCTGTGGAGGTATGGAAGTGTTTAGGAGAGGTGGCAGTAGAGTTTCTGACTGGACTACTTAACAAGATCTTGGAGAGTGAGAGGATGCCTGAGGAATGGAGGAGAAGTGTACTGGTGCCCATCTTTAAGAACAAGGGAGATGTGCAGAGTTGTGGAAACTACAGAGGAATAAAGCTGATGAGTCACACAATTAAGTTATGGGAAAGAGTAGTGGAGGCTAGGCTGAGGTCAGAAGTGAGCATTTGTGAGCAGCAGTATGGTTTCATGCCAAGAAAGAGAACCACAGATGCAATATTTGCTTTGAGAATGCTGATGGAGAAGTACAGAGAAGGCCAGAAGGAGCTTCATTGTGTCTTTGTAGATTTGGAAAAAGCGTATGACAGGGTGCCGAGAGAGGAGCTGTGGTTTTGTATGAGGAAGTCTGGAGTGGCAGAGAAGTATGTTCGAGTGGTGCAGGACATGTATGAGAGCTGTAAGACAGTGGTGAGGTGTGCTGTAGGGGTGACAGAGGAGTTCAAGGTGGAGGTGGGACTGCACCAAGGATCAGCTTTGAGCCCCTTCCTGTTTGCTGTGGTGATGGACAGGCTGACAGATGAGGTTAGACAGGAATCTCCGTGGACCATGATGTTTGCAGATGACATTGTCATCTGTAGTGAGAGCAGGGAGCAGGTGGAGCAAAATCTAGAGAGGTGGATGTTTGCTCTGGAAAGGAGAGGAATGAAGCTGAGCCGCAGTAAAACAGAGTACATGTGTGTAAATGAGAGGGACTGAAGTAGAACGGTGAGGTTACAGGGAGTAGAGGTGAAGAAGATGGAGGATTTTAAGTACCTAAGGTCAACAGTCCAGAGCAATGGAGAGTGTGGAAAAGAAGTGAAGAGACGTGTGCAAGCAGGTTGGAACAGGTGGAGGAAAGTGTCAGGTGTGATGTGTGACAAAAGAGTGTCAGCAAGAATGAAAGGAAAGGGGGACAAGACAGTGGTGAGACCAGCAATGTTGTCTGGTTTAGAGACAGTGGCACTGAGACAAAGACAGGAGGCAGAGCTGGAGGTAGCAGAGCTGAAGATGTTGAGGTTCTCTCTGGGAGTGACGAGGATGGATAGGATCAGGAATGAGTACATCAGAGGGACAGCTCATGTTAGATGTTTTGGAGAAAAAGCCAGGGAAGTCAGATTGAGATGGTTTGGACATGTTCAGAGGAGGGACAGTGAATACATTGGTAAAAGGATGCTGAGGTTAGAGCTGCCAGGAAGGAGGCCTAGAGGAAGACCAAAGAGGAGGTTCTTGGATGTAGTGAAGGAGGACATGAGGATAGTTGGTGTGGGTGAGGAGGATACAGAGGATAGGGTTAAATGGAGGCAGATGATTCGCTGTGGCGACCCCTGAAGGGAGCAGCCGAAAGGAAAAGAAGAAGAAGATACAAGTCTATATGAGTTTTTGGCAAGTGGCTGTAATGTAACTTAATGTAAGCTCTTCCAGTGCTTCATCTAAATAATTTATTACTTTCAAACTTACTTAACTTTCAAATTTATTACTTTATTATTTTCAAAGATTTTGCTTTTTGAATGTCAGACAAACTGTCTCACTATGTCTTGGATTTAAACCACTTATCCAACCAGCAGCCCAGAACCCAGGAGATATTCAGTGAACTATTACATCACAGAAAAGTCCTGGAGAAGCTAGAACCAGCTGACATTTTTGCTTAATTCATTAACAGTTGGCAATTCATTTTAGCACTACTTCTTTGTAATTTCCTGCATCTTTGGAAACAGTGCCTCAACACTTGGCCAGTTCACACAACACTACCAATACCAAACATTTGTTAGCTTCAAAAACATCAAAATGAACTAGTTTGTGTCTGTTATATACAATCATAATACAGACACTGAGTTTACTGAGGCAGCTGATCAGATGAGAGAACTTGGGGCATTGTTTTTGAGATTTCAACTCTGACAGCTGTGACGTTTATTTTTAAACTGGTTCCTCCTTTGTTGTAAAAGTTGAGTTTTATCAATTTGCTTCAGGTTTTCTGTGTGTGTCAACTGATGAATGAACAGAAAACCTGGGGTAAGGTTTATTACTCCAAAAACAGATTGTAAATTGGAAGGTTAAAGCTGAAGTCAACTTTCATTATCAGTAAGTATGATAGTTACTTTCTTTAATCAACAACTTGCTCATTGTATACAATCTCAGAACACAATGAAAATGCTCATTATTACCTGCCCAAGTGAACGTATTGAAATTGCTTTCATTGTCTAAGCAACAGTCAAAATCCCCCAAATTTTGATTTCATCATGTAAATAGACGAACTCGCACACTAACCCTACACAAAATCGTACTAGTCAAACAACTGATCAACTTATTAATCATTTAAGCAGCATGGAAAGTACTTCAAATTAGAAGTATATAAGGTAGTTAACATTAGCTACCCAGCAGTATGGAAAGTACTTCAAATTAGAAGTATATAAGGTAGTTAACGTCAGCAACCAGCGGAATATAAAGTACTTCAAATTAGAAGTATATAAGGTAGTTAACGTCAGCTACCCAGCAGTATGGAAAGTACTTCAAATTAGAAGTATATAAGGTAGTTAACGTCAGCAACCAGCGGAATATAAAGTACTTCAAATTAGAAGTATATAAGGTAGTTAACGTCAGCTACCCAGCAGTATGGAAAGTACTTTAAATTAGAAGTATATAAGGTAGTTAACATCATCTACCCAGCGGTATATAAAGTACTTCAAATTAGAAGTATATAAGGTAGTTAACGTCAGCTCCACCTTTACCAGCTTCAACATTAAAGTGATCAACACAATAATCCATCAATAATTAGAATCCAATAATATCAGATACATTCATGTGAAATGAGCCATTCTGCACAATGACTACTTTTACTTTGGATACTTCAAGTACATTTGCTGATACGTTTGTACTTTTACTGCAGTAACGTGTTGAATGCTGATACGTTTGTACTTTTACTGTAGTGACATGTTGAATGCTGATACTTTTGTACTTTTACTGCAGTGACATGTTGAATGCTGATACTTTTGTACTTTTACTGCAGTGACATGTTGAATGCTGATACTTTTGTACTTTTACTGCAGTGACATGTTGAATGCTGATACTTTTGTACTTTTACTGCAGTGACATGTTGAATGCTGATACTTTTGTACTTTTACTGCAGTGACATGTTGAATGCTGATACTTTTGTACTTTTACTGCAGTAACATTCTGAATGCAGGACTTTTACTTGGAACAGAGGATTTTTACTCTGTGGTATTTCTACTGTTACTGCAGTAAAGAGCCTGAGTACTTTTTCTACCTGTTTTTACCAACAGAAATAGTACAAGGGGCCCGGGCCGGGTTCTGGGCCCAAACCAGCAGGTCATCCCAGTGTCAGGTGTGGGGGCACCTGTCCAAGCTATCGCCTGCTAACCTGCAGAGCTACCTGCCCAGGGGTTAGCGGTTGCTTATGTTCCGTGGAGCCGTTTTCAGACTTAAGCTCCATCGGCAGTAACGTCGTTACCCGTTCGCCCCGGCGGGCAGCAGCTGACCGGGGCACGGTGGTCGGTGGGTTTACCGTTTCAGGGCAGATTAATTTACCGGACAGCCAAAATAAAGGCGCTAGCAGGTTAGCAACCGTTAGCCAAACAGAGAGCGGTAACGGATCTGCTGGGGACTGGGAAAGGGGTCTGGTGTCGGCATTTGTTTTCCCCTGGAGCCGCGTGTCCCGTGTTGTCAGACTGACACAAAAACAGAAAACACGGTAAATTCAAGCGCTTCTTACCTTTAACAAATTAGACGACGCCATGTTTCTTCAACTTATCACCTCGCAGAATCTCGCGAGATCGGCGCTATAGCTATTTGGGGATTAGGTCATGAAATTTAATTTCTTTTAACTGGGAATCTAAACATGTGTATACATATGAATGACGGTGTCAGAAAACATTAAGGAGAAAAATAGCTTAAGTAAAAGTATGTGAGTACAGTCAGGAACACAAAACATTAAAATGCACTACACTATTATAAATGTAAAAACAGGATTTTTATTATATCATATTCTTAATTAATCAACTCTTGTGCAAAATTAGCTTGTAAACATTTGTATTCACTTTATTAATGAAAAGCAGTATTGGAAAAACAAGGCTTTCTGAAGCAAATTCAATTTGAAGCAACTGTGCTGTTTCACGGATGCGAAGCACTTGACAGTAAGAATGACGCTATCTGCTGGTCAACCTTATTTTACATCCTTTTACAAAATTAAATCACGTCTATTCTTTATGATGAACAATAAAGGTTAAGAGTTAAATATGCATCTTGGCTGTTTTTTGTTAAAGTTTTGTGATTGTGTCACAGAAAAGATCTGATGGCTATGCATGTGCAAAAAAAAAAGGTGAAAGGTCAGTAAAGGATGGGGAAAGGTGTGTGTGTGTGTGTGTGTGCGTGTGTGTGTATGAATATAGGTGTGTGTATGTATGTAATCCCTGTGGATTTGTGGGGCTGTCATAATTTAATCCATAGCTTTTAATTTAAATAGAGCTGGGAGGGCGTCCCAGTGGATCGTGTTCTGTACTGACATCGGGCTGGCCCAGTCCTATCTGTTAGTATACCACTGCCTGGCAGAGCTGTAGGTGCAGGAGCAGCAAAAATTACACAGGAGCTATGGTCTGACATTGTTTTAATTCACTGAAGCAGTTGTGACCAACTGTAATGTTATTTTGTCAACATCGCAATGGCTCAGCCCTGTGGTTCTGAATGACTTGGGCCCATTTTGTATCATGAGATTATCAAAACCACCATTCTAATAAAAGAACTATTATCAATAATAATATTATTTAATCTATGTGATATTAAGAAAAAAATAAAAGTACCACATCATAACTGTTACACTGAAACCCTGGGAGCTTCAGGGTCCCTAAAAGTCCAGGGCCCGGGTTGTGCAGTTGGTGATCCAGCCTTGTTTGGAAACCACTGGTTTATTCTAATTTGTTAGTTTACTTAGTTTCTATGTTCAAACCTCATTCAGTGACATAACTGCTAAAGTAACTGCAGTTGTCAAATACATCTAGTGGAGTAAAAAATACATTTTACTTGAACTGTTTTAGAGTATAAAGTAACTTAAAATGAAAATTCTCAACTAAAGTACCAGCATCTCAAACTGTAACTAAGTACAGAGCTTAATGTTAATTTCCATTGAAAAACAATGATGAAATGTCAGTTACTTCATTAGTAGATAAGACAAGAAGGACAGTGATGTCTTTAAAAATCATCAAGTGCTGCTGTCTTCTGCTCTTTATGCACACAGATAAGTGAAAGAGTAATCTTTGCCCTCTGATCCAGTTAATCATTCAGCTTGACACCCTGAAGACCAAGGACTTAAAAATTCCTAACAGTTAAAACTCAGAGGACTCCTCCATCCATGGTTTGACAACATGGCTACCGAACAGTCTGAGGATGCATCCATGGACACGCGGTACGAGAACCAAAGCACTGGACTCCTGGTGAGGATCAGGAAATTCACACCGCAGGAAGCTTTCACCTGGTGAGTGCACAGACAAGTAACTTTCTGAATCTGGAGCTGTGTCTGACCTATAAGCACTGGTGGAAAGTTACTTTACTCATATTTTGGTGCCACTTTCTGGTAAAGCACCATTTACAAACAGATTACAATTTGCAATTGTTGGCCCCAGTGTAATTTACAGATCAGTTATAAACAATAAGAAGAAGCTCTGGGTTGCCAGGTTGTGGAAAATCATCTTAAAGCATGGACCTTTGTCTTTTTTATCAATCAGTGAACTCTTTGCTCACTTGTTTTCTGGAAAAGAGCTACAGGACATCTGGACTAAAATCTAAAAGCATTTATTTAAAAACATTTACACCTGCAGACTTGATGAGTTATAGAGCCCATGACCAACTGTAAAATGGCAAGTTGTCCTTTTCACACAGAAAAAGAACATGCTTTTTTTAACCTTTGGACTGAGCCAGGCTTGCTATTTCCCCATTTCACGTCTTTATGCTAAGATAAGCTAAGCAGCTACTGGCTGTAGGTTCATACAGTACAATCACAGGAGTAGTACCAGTCTCATCAAACTGAAGCAAAAAGCAAATTACTGACTGACCTCAATCACCGCTGCTATGTTTTCCATAAGGTTTAACATGGACACAGGCAGACTAAAAGATTCATTCACACTATGAACTTGACTCCATGCAAACCAACAAGCTGCTAATTTTGTAGGTTAACCCAGACTAGTTTTACATGTGGCCACTGTGTTCATCTGGGAGGAAAATTATCTAGATTACAAAACACAAATATTTCTCACTGACCTATAAATACTGAGTTTTCAGTGTATGTAGGCTCTAAAGTGTGTCCACTTACCCCCTAGCCTGTAACATAATCTGTGCTGGCAAATACATCTTCTAATTTTACTCTTTTTTACTGGTTGAAACACAACTTTCATTCAATGTCATGGTTATGATATGATTCCCAATAAGACACACAAACTGTGTAGCCTACCAGCTGTGGTGTGACACTGTTACTATCCACTTAGCTAGCCATGCTGGCTACAGGCTACAGGCCGAGTGTGTTTTAGTGTTTCTGACTGTTTTTGACCTGTTCTGTCGATTTGTGCTGCCTTATCAAAAAAATGCTGCCTTATGAATTTGAGTATTTACTATTTACACTGTCAGAGTATGGGGAGCATGTTTTGATACTTTCAAGATACTCACACACTCTGAAGTGAAAAGCCACATTTGGTCCTTATATACCAAATAAGCACCAATTTCTGGATTGGGTTGGGTTGGGTCATATGCTAATGTCTGCCTCTGCCACTATCCCAGTACAGAATCACCCTAACTACATTACACCACTGCTCAATCCATGTACGCTGTCAGATAAATAATCAAGAGAACCAGAATATCTTGAGCTTAATGGAACTTTTTCAAAGATTTTTTTAAAACATTGAGTGCAAATCTCAGACTGCTCAGGCTGAAAGGCTGCACAGATTTATAGATGCGGAAACAGAGTCCAGGCTTGTGGGTCTGAGCATGTGCAGCACTGCTGAGTAGCACATCTTTTGGTAGCACAAATCTGCAGAACACCTGCTGACTAGAACAATACTGGTGGACAAGCAGGTGGACGGCTGCTATGCACAATGGCTGCAATACACATGATGTGTTTATGACACCTTGTCAAGGGTGAAAGTCGCAAAGATTCATCGAGGTCCGTCAACTTAACCTGTTTGTTGTTTGGCCTGCCAGAGAAATGTCCCAGTGATCCCAATGATTTTTCCACCACTCCATGTACAACATTAAAAAAATGGATCAGTAGCCTTAAGTTAGTCAGCCTATGCCCCCTCTTTTCTCTCAGGCAGCTAGCCAAGACACTGGCCATGGGTCAGGGCCTGGCTGTGCTCATCTGTGGGACAGCCATTACTTCCCAGTACCTGGCCACACACTTCCAGGTGAACACCCCCATGCTGCAGAGCTTCTTGAACTACTCCCTGATGTGTGTCACATACAGCACCATGCTGCTCTGCAGAACAGGTAACCCCGCCACACTGAACACCCGAGATTCTCCCTCTAACTCAGGAGCAATGGTATTTTAAGCAGTACAAATAAGGGTTTATGTTTTTCTCAGTTATGTGGCTATAAAACAGCAAGTGTGATCAGTGGTGCGGTGTCACAAAGTACATTTACTTGGGTGCACACTTGAGTTACTTGTACCTTACTTGAGCAGGCCGATTTTGTGCCATTTTTGACTTCCCCGCCCAGTGCAGTTTTTGGATGAAATCTGGTATGAAGACATATAGGTAATACGAACTTTCCTATGGCCAGACACTTTTAGGACTTCCAGAACAATAACCCAGCCAATCTCCAAGCATTCACATACCAGTTTCCATACAAAAAGGAAATAGAATTAAAAACTCAAACAACAGGAATCCTGGATCTATAAGGTACAGGCCACAAAACATCCTGGATCAAATGAAGAACTGGATTTCACTGTGTTCTTATAGACTGTTTTGTAATATTTGTTGCTATTATTTTTGTATTATCCACTGTTTCATTTTTAATCATGTCTTCATGAGTGTTGGGATTACACTTCCATCTGCTGGCTGTTTTAAATGAATATTCTCTTAGGTGTCACCTCTCTGGACTACACCCACATACAGGTGTAGACAGTACATGTGTAAGAGCCATGTAGGAGTGGTATTATTTTAAGCCACCACTAGGTGTCACTGTGGAAAAGTGCGCTATGCACAAGTATACCATACATTTAAGGTAAATAAATGAACATGTTATTGAGCATCTGAACATCTGTGGGGACATTATCATCTTTTTAACGCGTAAGGCGCGTCAACTATATGCACCTTCCAGGATCACCAAAGCTGCTTAAAGATAAGCTTGGCGGCTCTACAACATGTATAAAGCCCATAGTGCTCCCTTTAGCTTCTGTTTGTCTGTCCACTTGAAGGACAAAATGCCTTGGTGCTCATTTGAGTCAATTAAGACATGCCTTAAGCAATAAAGACATTTTAATCCTAAAGAGAGTGCATTGGGTATTTTGTTGGGTTCTACGTGTTTATTTTATTTTCCCTATAGAGAACCTCTGTTAACAACTTCTACATAACTTTTTCAAGGTCCTGGAAGCGCTCCTCCTTCAGTGACATCTCTCTCTTAGATGAATTCAATTTTCAATTCATTTGTAGAGCGCCAATTCACAAAATTATCTCAAGGCACTTTACCAAAAAAAAAACAAAAGAAACAGAAACAGACAGACTGATGAGCTTTTCAAACCCATGTAAACTCCCAGCAGATGTTGATGGGATTGTTGTGTTAGCAGTGAGGCATGCAGCAGTCCACAGCTCTCAGGCTCCTCTATTTACCAGGGTTTGATTCTGCAACAGGTTGGCCATTCTCTCTGCTTTGGTCTTCTTTTGGAGTTTGAGGTACCCAGGTCATTGTCTGGTGGTCCCTTTCTTGACTCTGGTCTTTTCCCAGAACTACCCAATAGTATACAGTGAAATTACTAGTTTACAGTTCTGAGTCTTGGAGGGGAATTCTGGGCCCAGTCTTCTATTTAACCCAGTTATCTATGTTATTCCTGCCCTGCCTCCATCAAGCCAGCTCTTATACAAAGCAAAAAGTCTGGAATTGATTCATATGAGGATCCATCCATCCATCCATTTTCTATACCCACTTTTCCTGGCTCAGGGTCACGGGGATCTGCTGGAGCCTATCCAGCTCTCTCTCGGGTGGAAGGCAGGGGTACACCCTGGACAGGTCACCAGTCCATCACAGGGCCACATAGAGACAAACAACCTCACACACTCACACTCACTCCTATGGGCAATTTAGAGTCACCAATCAACCTGACATACGTGTTTTTGGACTGTGGGAGGAAACCAGAGTACCTGGAGAAAACCCACACAAGCACGGGGAGAACATGCAAACTCCACACAGAAAGGCCAGGATGTGAACCCACGACCTTCTTGCTGTGATCCTTCCATGCCAAATTGTAGTGGAAATCCCGTAATGAAAAACTCCCAACAATAGAAGATGTCTCTCTTGTTTTATGGGATATGACACAACCTTCAGGCCAAGTGTGTTGACTCTGCATGTTCACCCCAATGTGTATCCCAGCAAACTGGGGGAAGGCGTGATAATCGCAATAAACCAGTGAGTATTTACAACATACAATCAGGGAAGCACCTAAGCAAACAGTACAAAGGTAACAAAACAAATGCAATGACATCTCTTTGTGCAGTCACATGACTGACAATTGTTATTATTTAATCACAAAGATTCACATTATATGTGGATTTCTCACTACATCCCCTTTGAAACATAGGGGATGGAAATATTTTACAGATTCTGAAGCACCGATGGTGGAAGTACCTCCTGCTGGGGCTGGTGGACGTGGAGGCCAACTACACTGTGGTTAAAGCGTACCAGTACACCTCCCTCACTAGTGTACAGGTGGGTACAGGTGGTGTTTGTGTGAGGCTACATGTTTGGGGTTGTTGTTGTTGTGAGTTAGCTAAGACAATGACTAACATCAGCTGAAGCAGAGTAGGTTAGTTTTAGTCTATTTCCATTTAACAAAGTCAGTACTGATTTTGTTTGCAATCACTTTCCATTTCCTAAGTAACAACACTGTTTAGTGAAGCAGTGGAAACAGAGCAAAGATCAGTCGAATCTTTTTTCCCTCAGACTGTAAAAAGTGACGCCGTTCTCAGTGTCTGGAGCTGGTTTTTGGAAAAAGACGGGCCTCCCATTGTTGGTGAGGAAGAACCATGTGAGCCAGTGCAGCGGTGTGGCTCCCTGCTGTGTTTTTAATAGTTTTTTGACAACAATGGAGGTCTACGGCACAGACCAATAAGCTGAACCAGGTTCTGGATTCACACACATTACGCTGACAACACCACATTCATTGGTGCTGCCAGTCTCTGGATGGGATCTGGACACACAGAACCAACAGCTGCATCACTTGTCTTAACCTGTGAGATTTTTGTGTTGTGTATTCTCCACCATAATAAAAGTGATATTTCCTGTCATTTCTTTTTAAATGGTTTAGACCAAGGCTGCCCAACCCATAATACTCAGAAGGCCACTGTCCTGCTTTTTTTCCAACTATCCTTGCCCTACCCACTGTTGATTACCTGGATCAGGTGTGTTCAGTCAATCCAAAGCTGGATAATTCACCTTGTGTTCCCCCTTCCAGCTTCATCTGAGATGGTATCTTACAGCGCCTAATTGACTGAACATGTCTGATCCAGGTAATCCGTAGGACTTGGATAATTGGAAAACTGGCAGGACAGTGGCCTTTGAGGACTGGGGTTGGGCACCCCTGGTTTAGAGCATCCAGAAAGTTTTCACTGTTATTTTTCTTTTGTGTGTCACTTTTATGGAGAATGCATGTTTTTGGTGTAGTCATCAGTGAATTTCTGAGTTGACCTCAGCTTCAGCTTCAAGTGAACTATGTCTTTTTTTTATATTAGTGTGTTTCTGGCTGTGTTCCTGTCTGCAGCTGCTGGACTGCTTTGTGATCCCAGTCCTGCTCGTCCTGTCTTGGTGGATCCTGAAGACACACTACAGGCCGGTCCACTATGTAGCTGTCTGTATCTGTCTACTTGGGGTGGGGGCCATGGTGGGGGCCGACCTGCTGGCTGGACGAGACCAGGGCTCCAGTAAGAACCGTTCACTCACTCACTGAACTTGTTAATAAAGTCATTCTTGCTGTCATTAGTTTAGGCAAAAACCTTGACCAGGGCCTGGTTACACTGTGAAATTTAAATTCTTTTACATAGCAAGATAATACCAAAATGAACTTCGGCTCAGCCAGATCCACTTTTATCCGTCATATTCACTTTTCCTCAGAGAACGTTGGGATAGATTGGGTCGTGAAGGATCCAACAGTTGAAGCCTTCATCTCCTGGGATAAAAAGGCTGCATGTTTCTGCTGCATTTGAAGGAGTCTTCAAAATTGGACAGCCTTGTTGTGAGGCAGTCATCCATCAAATTGAATTGAGACATATTTCAGATATGAGCAATAAGGAATGTTTAACAAGTGGCTCAAACATTTTACTTGTAGCAGTTTGATTAACATGGGTCCGGGGAGGGCACTGGTGGTGTAGTGGTAGTGCGCCTGTCCATGTATGCAGGGGATGCTGGCTCGACTCCTGAGCCGACCGTTGTATAATCCTGCACGTCTTCCCTCGCTCTCTCCCCTAGTCTCTGTCTCTCTCCACTGTCCTGTCAAATAAAGGCAAAAACTTCCCAAAAAAAAAAAAACAACCTGGGTCCAGGGTCAGGGAGTGGAAGTTCTATAAACTCCTAAAATCCTTGACCTGTTAGAAATGTAGAATCTCCAACGAAACTGTGTGCAGTTGAGTTGCATTGTGGGTAATTTAGGCTGAATCAAAGACAAAAGTTTTGCTGCATTGATTTGATCCTTAAATCTTGTTGAGGAGTGCACTACTTTCCATGTATGTCCTTTGGCAACAGGACAGTAGATTCCTTTCATTTTCTGATATACTTGATGTCAGATACCAGAGTTTGTCAGTAGATAATGCGATGATGTCTTCTCTTTCCTCAGCCTCAAACATCCTGTTAGGTGACGGGCTGGTGCTGCTCAGTGCTTCGCTGTACGCCGTGTCTAATGTGTGTCAGGAGTACACAGTGAAAAACCTGAGCAGGGTGGAGTTCCTGGGCATGGTCGGCCTGTTCGGCACAATCATCAGCATCATACAGATGTAAGTGTAGGTCTGGCTGATCAGTCAAAGCTTCAGACTCATTTACCACTGTGGTCAATCTGGTGTTTTTTTCTCTACCTAGGGTGATCCTGGAATATACTGAAGTTGCAGCCATTCAGTGGAACTGGCAAGTCGGTCAGTACTCATCGAGACCTAACATGCCGAGGGCAGGATAAGATGCCCAGGCAAATATTTCAGCTCTTCTGGTTCATTTCACTGATTGTATATTTCTTGTGTAGATAGATATTGTGTGCTGTATGACATGATCTGATAGATACAGATATAAGTGACTACAGCCTGATTAGTAGTCTCAACTGTTCTACTTGTAAAAAACAAAGTTGAACATGAAGGTGCAACAAATAATCCCATGCATTGAAAATGTTTGTCTCCAGAGAGAGAGAAACCAAACCAGACTCACACTAACAGCTAACTAACAGCTGGGTGTCTCTCCTCCCAGGGCTCCTGTTTGCCGCTTATGCATTGTGTATGTACGCTCTGTACAGTTGTATGCCCATAGTGATGAAACAGAGCAGCGCCACCTCCGTCAACCTGTCCCTGCTCACCGCCGACCTCTTTAGCCTCTTCTGTGGGATTTTCCTCTTCCAGTACAGTGTGAGTGCACACACACACACACACACACACACACACAGCACAACCCTTGAAAAGACTATAACTAATGAATAACTGCCTCCTGATAATATGCATTGTGTGTCTGTGCAGAGGTTAATATGATTTTCCTCCACACTCACTATAATTTTATTCTGACTCAGTCATGCACCCTCCTGCTGCCACTAATACCAAAATGTGGATTCATTCGCTGCTAGTCCTGAACAAATGCACTGCTTCCTACTGTTTTAGCTTAAAAACCAGTGTCTAGCTCTCTGGTTCACACTGAGCTGCTGAGTGTTGTAGTGACACAGTGGTGTTAATGAATAATAAGAGTTAAAGTGCTACATGTATTTACACAGTTTACACTTTCATCAGTTCTGGGTTTTGTAAAGGAGTTTCTCTGTAAATTGAATTTCTCTTGTGCTCATGAGGACATCTGCAGTGCTTTGGTTTTCTTCTGCTTCCCTGACATCAACTGCTCACTGTCAATTTCAACCCAGATCAGGATCTTAACTTAAATATTTTCATTTTATACTGGTCTATTCTGCTTCATGTACAGATTAAGGATCTCCTCGAAACATGTTTAAGACATAAACATTCTCTGCTTTGAAATTCACGTTTGTTTTTTTTTACATTTACCTTCCTGCCTACTTTCTGCCTCCCCTCAGTTCTCTGGACTCTACCTGATCTCACTGGTGGTCATCCTCATTGGCTTCATCACCTTCAACGCCGTGCCAACACCCACTCACCAAACAGAGCCTGCCACCTCCTCCACCTGTAAGACAGGATGTGACGAGAATCCTGAAGTCAAAACGCAGGAAGTGGTTGTGAGGATAACAAATGAGGAGGAAGAGGAGGACAAAGAGGAACAAGGAGTGGATAGAGAGACGAAGGATGGGCAGGAGGAAGAGTGGAGGAGGAGGATGAAGAGAGCTTCAGGGTCATCACTGAGCCTCAGAGGAGGGAACGACAATGAGGACATTGTTGGACGCAGCACTAAACTGTGAACTGCAACAACTTGTCAATATGTCATATATATATATTTTAAACACAATTATTTATTGAGTTGTACCTGTATAGAACAGCCTGCAGTATATATAGACATTTACAATACAGAAAGGAATAAACAAAAAGCATATGTGGTGAGAAGGCAACTAACTATACATTTATTACTTATTATAAACATCAAATTAATTAACAAAATCTGTGCAATGAAAGATAAGAACCACATGAGTAGGATTTTATATTCAGCATTAATATGAAGAATATATGACTACAATGAGTAGATGATATAGTCCTGGCATGACATTTAGGAAAGTAATAAGTTTGAAAAGACTATTTATTTAAATGTGTTTCTTCACTTCAAAGCAGCAGAGCAGCTAATGCAGCCTCTCCTCATAAATTAGAAGTGTAACTTAGAATGAATGGGGGAAAGCTGAAATATATAAAACAAGGAGTACAAAAAGGAAAATTTCGAATTCGCTCCTTTTCCTCGTTCTGTGTGAGATAACAAAGCAGAAAGAAAAAAGCTTTGACAACCAACTGGCTTAAAAAGAAGGTCAAAGGATTAGTTTCAGGATGCACTTATTAAAATTGGTTTATTTTATTTACTATAAACTGTGGCCTCACAGTTGATAGTAAAACAGTTTGAGTTGCATGAACCTTTATAAAAAATGCTATGCAAACAGTGTTTTGATTTATTGTTAGTCATTAGAAACCTTATCTATCTGTGTAGTATTTATAATCGTGAGTTTTTTCTGCCGTCTAGTGAACACAGCTAAAAAAATTGCGTGGGCACAAAAACATATTAACACATCCGGTAATCCCTTCCAAAATAAAGCGACTAAACTGACACAAGCAGAAAACGGGTATCTACCGGAAGTTGTAATTTGTCTGCACTAACACTAATTTTGAGGAATATAAGCACATTGCAAGTTGTTTATTTATGGCTCAAAGCTTACTTGATACAAGTTGATGAATTACTCATCTTTTCGGTTTTCTGTATTTGTTTTATTTGTTTGTTTATTTCAGCGGTCCGCCCTCGGTAACCCCCCGGGCTGACGTGGTTCCGTCAGGCCGGTGTCGTTAGGTGGGTGGGGGCCGTTGTTGTTACTGTCGCCGTGCAGGAGGTGAAGACTTTCACACAGCGTCCACACTCGGATTAAACATCGTCTGTGTTTACTTTCCTCCCACTGTGTTGTGCCAACATGGGGAACTGTTTGACCGTGGGCCCGAACGAAGCTCTGGTCGTGTCCGGTAGGTGTTTGTTTTCTTACCGATCTACCGAAGCAGCCGTCATGCTAGCTAGCTGATGCTAGTCTTAGCTGATGTCAGGTGCAAACTGGCAACCAACGCCAGGTTTATCTCGCTGTTCTCTGTCGCCAAACCATGATAACTAACAAATAATAACCAACTCATGGTAAAAAAAATGACCACGGAGACACAGCGTCAAGAGTTCACGTTAGTAACGTTAGTTCAGCTCAGCTAGCCCTAATGCTAATATTGTTAGCGTCAGTTCGGGTCACATGACTGAAACGCATTTTATCAACAAACATGAAGCCGCACAGATAACATTAATAATGATACTAATAACAGTAATAAATAGATAAAACGTCACAAACCAAGGTTTGATCTCTAACAATGTACTGTGTTTTCTAAGCTGTGAAATATTATTCTATCAAGTAACTTCAACTACAGCTGTCAGATAAATGTAGTGAAGTACAAGAACAAAAGTGGCATAAAATGGAAATACTCAAGTAAAGTACAGATTCTGCTTATATTTATTTGCATTTCACAGCTGAATAGCTGTGAGTAAATAGTGGAGAGCAGAAGGAACAGAGCCAGATGAAATGTTAGTAGTAGTAATAGTAGGAGTGGTGGTATTAGTAATAGTAGTTCTGGTGTTTTATGTCAACAAAGCAGCCCAAAATCACTAATCACAACTATGTGGTGAAAGGTTTTACAAATCCTTACTTTCTAACCTCGATAAAGGAAAATCCTAAATAAACAAAACAAGAAAGAGTACCAAAGAAACCTGCTGTAGAGAGACAGTGGAGGAATCCATGTTTTAGGGTGGACAAACACAAAATACGTAGTGACAGAATGACAATAGGTGAATATTTTATGAGCATGTATGAACAACAGCAACATCCGGATCTTTTCAAACACTGGACTGGTGAATTAGTCTTAACTTGGTGCCACTAATAAACTCCAAATTGCATTAACATCTCTAACACCATTTCTCAGTTTTTACCCATTTTTACACAGGTTAGTTCAACAAATATTTGATGGAGTGGATTAAAATCAATTACTTGTCAGTGAATTTGTAACTTGTTAACAGAGTTGTATGCATTTTCTAGTCCTTCTTCAGGTGTTGTCGGCTCTCCACACACGGGGGGGATGAAATAACATAACACTGGGGCACTCCTTGACTTTCCAAATGATACAGGACTGAATTAATCAAACTGTGATAATAAACAGCTGTTGGTCAGTGAAATATATGACACTCTTCCTCCTTCCTCAGGTAATTGTTGTGGCTCTGATGCTAAGACCTACGTTGTGGGAGGCTGGGCCTGGGCTTGGTGGCTTATCTCAGACACTAAAAGGTGAGAACACAGTATAACTGGTTTTATGTTATCTCGAAATGGCCTTTTAGTAGCTTCTTTAAATTCTCATGACAGAGGATTACACTATAAAAATCCTGCAGTTCGCATTCATTTGGATAAAATGACAATGGCTCTTAAACAGACCACAGCTGAAATGAGCTGTTATCATTCTGAATTTCCACAGGGGTGTTCATCCCATTAAATGTAGGTAGCCAGTTAGCAAACAAAGCTGCTCTGCATTATTGTGTCTTATATTACATGCCATACAAATGCTTCAAATGTTCTTTTCACACTACATCTAGATTTGTGTGAATTAAAACTGCATGAACAGGTGTGGTCATGCCAAAGGTTTTCGTTTATAGGAAGATGAAACGCGTCCCACTTCCAGTCACAAATCCCCTCTGCAGAGTTCAGTCTGACTGTTTAACAAACACAGCTGTGTATGGGCAATGAAAGCCGTCGGTACACTTGAACCCTCTTCAGCATCCGAAGTGACAAATTATTAGGATTATTCATGATATCACAATCGAGCTGGTGTTTCTCTTTCTTGGATCAAAATGTAGTTTTCATTCTTCACACAGTGTCACAATGTCACAGGTTGAACAGGTGCAGTGATGTTTGACCTCAGATGCTGTACGAACTGGTTTGTTTTAATTATACTGTACATACTGCACCCTGCACCTTGGGGCAAAAAGGAAATTAAACTGAACTTATATTAACAGGTTGTTGTCCAGTTTTGACATTTCTTAGATTGAAAGACAAAGTGGAATAAGTTTGCGTGCATTTTTTTTTTATAGTTGAATAAGTTGAACATTTGTAGCATCACTAGCACTAATCCAGTTATGTTTGTGGTTGTTGCTTTTAGTCTTTTTTGCTGTTCAGTGTTGTAAATGTTGGTAGAAGCGTGCAGCACAGGCAGAAACAGTGTCTCAGACATTAGTTCTGCTCAAAAAATCAATAATTCAGGCACAGATTTACTTCTGTTAGTCAGCAGTTTACTCTGGTTACTTCATAATTCTCTCCAAATGGCCTGAAGCACATGCTTTTATTCCTCACTGTAGAATATCCCTGGAGGTTATGACGCTGCAGCCCCAGTGTGAGGATGTGGAGACGGCAGAAGGGGTAGCCATCACTGTCACTGGGGTGGCTCAGGTAACACCTCAGACTGTTTGTCGTGTTGATTTGTTTATGATCAAATATTTCCTGATTAACACCCAGCCCTTATCGTTTATCTCATTTGCTTCATGTCAAGAGTTCTAGTGTTAATGAAGTAGATTTGCGGGAGAACAACACAACTGATGGATTTACTTTTCTGCTGAACAACTGGAGCACTTAATAGGAATAGATGTTTCTAAAACCCGATGCCAAAGTCTCCTCGCAGTTAACACCTTTAAAAATTTGAGATTTTCTTTACTTCCTTTTCTGTACTGGCTCTAATGACAATACCCTTTCTTTCTTACTTAAACCTTTAACACTGCTATAGTATTATTTTGAGGACAGGCCACATCACAGACTCTTTAGCTGGACATGCAGAGTTTTGTCTCTCTTAGCTCATTCTGTCTCTGTCACTGTCTTCAGGTGAAAGTCATGGTAGACCCAGAGTTGTTGCCAGTGGCCTGTGAGCAGTTTCTGGGTAAATCAGTGATGGAAATCAAATCAGTGGTTCTGCAGACTTTGGAGGGACATCTGCGTGCCATTCTAGGTATGGATTACCTGTGTGTTTGTTGAAATTAACATGGCTGAATTTGTTTTCTGACAAACCAGCGTAAATAACTCACAACAGTGATTTTAGACAGAAACTGCACTGTTTAATTTATTGTTTGTTTTTTGAAATCCTAAAAAAATGTCAGTCACAGTTTCTCAGAGTCCAGGGCAACATCTTTGCAATGCAGAAGCTGGCTGATGAAAACCTGTTTGTAATAAGTGACATTTTGAACTCCAAGGAGTCTCTCTCTTGCAGGTACCTTGACTGTAGAGCAGATCTATCAGGACAGAGACCAGTTTGCTAAACTGGTGAGGGAGGTAGCAGCTCCTGATGTGGGCAAGATGGGCATTGAGATTCTCAGCTTTACCATTAAGGTGAGTTCAAGGTGCTGAGAGCGGACACAGAAACAACACTCGCTTCTCTGGCAGCCAGTGATGTTAATGTAACAGCTGAGCAAAGAAAGGTCAGAAGCTTAGTTGGGGAATTTGTTAATTTAGGGGGAGAAGGAAGAACATACTCTGGCCACAAGGAGCTTTTAAGCTGGTTTTAGTCTTTTTATTTGAGGCCTGTGCAATGTGTGCCAGTCTTACTGTCCGATAACACCACAGACAGTTTCTATTGCCATCAAGTCCCCTCATTGGCAAGAAAAACAACTGTCAGCATTCGATTGTGAATAAAATCTAGTGCATTGCTTTGTGAACAGCATCACACTGATAATACTAAGACTAATAATAACAACTGTGACTGTAGCTGTATATTTTTCCAGAATGAGCCAGGGTGCACTTGGAAGAAAAAGTGCGAATTAAGAGGATGTAAAAAAAAAAAAAAGACTCATTCATTCATGTCTCTGATGGTATAAACCTTTAGAGCCTCATCAGGAAAGCACTCCTCGCCTGTTTACTGCTAGCTGGCCAAAGCTTACATTAGCTACATTAGCTAGTAGACCTCTTAAAGTACTGCTGGTCCTGAGTGGTAACCTTTAAGACAGAAACAAGCTTTTTATATCAAATAACAAAAGATTTATAATGATACAAAATGCTGTTTTCAGTTGATCCTCAGTGAACTGTTCTAAACATTTAACAGCTATGCTGCTTGTTTTTATGGTTTGTGAAGTCCCATAAATGACAATTCACTCTCCAGGGTATGTAGTGTTTCAAATTAAATCTGTTGTGAACTGATTTTTCTGTATTGTACTTTAATAAATTATATTATAGTTTACATGATATTCATTGCAGTGAGCTATAGATTGGTATCAGCTGCCATTTAAATATGCTTTACTGAACAATCACCATCTAAAATATTCAGTGACACTGCAGTTGAATTAATCTCTGATTCCATTGAAACTGGTCAGAAGTTGTGGTTTCTGTTTGAGTACCACGTCAGTCTAATGCACACACAGAAGTGCATTATTGTAATTATGGCTTGTACATGGCACATGAGCTGCCATTAAGAGCTCAACAAATGGGAAATACAGTGTTTATAGATTAAGCACTATTCTACAAATATCAGTCAGCACTCACTCTGTCCTGTTTTTGGTCTGTGCAGTTTTGCATTTCAACATTACTTGAAACCATAATGTAAACAACCATCTATTGAATGTGTTCTATCTGCTGTGGATGATGCAGCTCCCTGGAGAAATCATCTGTAATAATCATCTGGCTGTGAAGGTCACTGTTGTCGAGCAGAGCTAATTGAAGGCTGACCATAGTGCTTTGCTGGAAGCCCTGAGACCATTTATTACATCAATTAATCCAGTTCAAAATGGCTTCTGAAAGGGATCAGGTAGCTCATTGGTGGAGGCATCAGACATTTGTGGGTTGTCTTTTTTATTTTTGTCTGTGTAGATATTTGTCAAAAGATCCTGATATCGGTGAAAGTAGCTAAGACCCTGTCACTAATGCACGCTGCTCCCAACCACTGGTTCAGTTAATGAGGTGTTTGTCTGTTCCAGCAACTCTGCAGCAACGTACTTCAGGTGGTTGGACCCTTACAGAGGCTTGAATTTTATAAACAGACAACAGCCAATCTCACTAAACCTAAGTCAACATTAAAAGCTAGACCCAACAGAACTAAAACCATGAAAACAAGTGTAGTGGAACCACCACACCAAAGGAAACAAAATAAAGCAGTTCAGGCACATCACAACTCAGGCTGCTGCTCTAAAACTGGATTTTGACCAATGGGACGCACTTGTTGTGTCTCGGTTATGTCTCATTTAAAAACTATCAGTTATACTTCCGTTTGCTGTGTTTCCCTGTTTACAGGAAGCAGAGCTCTGCAACTCGTAGTTTGACCTTGTTTTTGTCTGTGTTCACAGGATGTCTACGATAAACTGAATTACCTGAGCTCCCTGGGGAAGACCCAGACTGCAGCTGTCCAAAGGGATGCAGACATCGGCGTGGCTGAGGCCGAGAGGGATGCTGGGATACGGGTAAGAATGTTGTGGCAGGAGACTCTAAGCAGTGGCTTCTCTCATGCACGTCATCCAACTGATCACCGCTCCACTTGTGTATGACCTCCTAGGAAGCAGAATGTAAGAAGGAGATGATGGACGTCAAATTCCAGGCTGATACCAAGATGGCTGACTCCAAAAGAGAATTAGAGCTGCAGAAAGCTTCGTTCAACCAGGAAGTCAACACCAAGGTGAGCACCGGAGGTTTTCATTTGAATCAGCTGAAGTAGTTTGGTAAGCATGAACTCAGCCAAGTACAGCTCAAAATTGTACACATAAAATAAATGATTTGAGATGATGATGATTTTAACAACCTCAACACAAATAAACAGTAAACAGACAGGACCAACTATGTTTTCAGACAAAATGTGTGTCACTTTGGTGTGTGTGTGCTTTAGAGATATGAGTCTGTTTGCTGCTGTTTTCAGAAAGCAGAAGCCCAGCTGGCATACGAGCTGCAGGCAGCCAAGGAGCAGCAAAAGATCCGTCTGGAGGAGATTGAGATCGAAGTGGTGCAGAGGAAGAAACAGATCACTATTGAGGAGAAGGAGATTGAGCGGACAGACAAGGAGCTCACTGCCATGGTCAAGAGGCCCGCTGAGGCCGAGGCCTACAAAATGCAGCAGCTGGCAGAGGGCCAGAAGTGAGTGAGAACCTGTCAGTCCGTTTTAGCTTTTTCAGACAGAACCACCGGTCAGTGGAGATCTCAACATCACTGAGAGCTAACACAAACATCCCCATCACCCCACACTCCTCACTCCTGTTGAGGCCCAGCAGCCTGTAGTTGCCTTACAAAGCTAATTACAGTAGAGATCTAAAACAGTAGGTAAAGAGGCCATGATGCACCACACTCCGGTAGCAATATCATAACTTTGTCATTTGCTTTTTAAAGTAACATCAAGCTTGTAACCTTCATAGTAAATTGCACAGAGTGAATTTAATTTTAATGTGGCAATAAGCAGTAAACACTGGGATGACATGTATTAAGGATTTGCGGTCCATCAACCTCATCAGTTGACACTGTGCTGCTGTAATGCTGCTGTAGAGCTGGGATTCATTAGTTGGGTAATGCTAGCTTTCGACTTGTACGGTTTGTCCAAACCAGCTGCCGTAGTTCATATTGGCGCTTGAGAAAACAGATGATCAGATATAAGCTCATTAGAATACTGTGATGATTATAGCTCCTGTGTTTCCACTCACATCAGGGTAAAGATGGTTCTGACAGCCCAGGCTGAGGCGGAGAAGATCAGGAAGATTGGTGAGGCTGAGGCTTCTTCAATTGAAGCTGTGGGTAAGGCGGAGGCTGAGAAGATGAGGCTGAAGGCAGAGGCCTACCAGCAATATGGAGAGGCAGCTAAGACTGCACTGGTCCTGGAGGCTCTGCCAAAGGTAAAATACAGATATTTTCACCAAATGTTCTACCTGCTTCTGCAGTTTTTTATGCCTGAGCCACAGTGAGCCCCAAGCATGAGCCAGTGATAGTTCCTAGTAGGGGAATCATGTACTAAGCTGTCCTTGACTTTCTTGAAATTCTTGATCATAAACAGACATTATTCTGTTTATTGCTAAGGATTGATATCACTCTCATGTCTGTTAAATATGAAGCTAGCATGAGACAGTTAGTTCAGCTTAGCTTTTACATCTTTTGTTATGAGCACCTAGGAGTCTACAGCATGCTTCTTTAAGAGACTTGCACTTGATGCAGCAGTAGCTTCCGTGTAGAAACTGTGGGATCACCGTAATGATTCATATGTCATGAGACAATGACTATATAATGCATCACTTGATCACTGATAACATTGGAAATTTCAATCATTTCCTGCTTACAGTGAACACCTTTAATCATATCTTTGCAGATTGCTGCCAAAGTGGCAGCACCATTGGCCAAGACCAATGAGATTGTCATCCTGAGTGGGGAGGGGAACCGTGTGACGGGGGAGGTGAACCGCCTCTTGGCTGAACTTCCTGTGTCGGTCAATGCGCTCACTGGAGTGGACCTGACAAAGGTAAGTGTGCTTTTAAATACAGATTAGTATCAATGTAATGGTACTGCAGTGATGTAGGCTTTCGATCCTGAGTAGACTTTCTCTGTTTCGTTAACAGATGCTGGTTTACTCTTAAATATTTCTATTTCAACTATGATCACATTATCAGGGTTATTTTCTCAGAGGGTGAGGTGGACTCTTCCTGTTATACTAATGTTTAAATGCAATGTATTATAATTGGGGAAAAAAACAGGACTTTAATGACTGCAGTAGAAATGTGGCGTACAGCTTTTTCATTGATTCAGTGCTCTACATGGTGGATTTTAGTTTTTCGCCTCCCATCTGAGCCTAAAAGTAGATGAAGCAGGCCAGTGTAGCCTTCGGGAAAAACACAGAAAACAGTGAATGGAAGTAATGTGGGTCATGAAAGTGCTCTGGCTTAGTTATGGAAATTTGTTGGGGGTTTGTTTGAGAGTCTCAGAGTTTCTAAGCCAGGTTGAATAAACTGGGCATTTTTTTTGACAGATCCCGTTGCTACAGAAGATGACAACTCAAGCTTGAACACTGACGACTCCCAAAACTCCAGTATCTGTTGTATGCACTCTCATAGACTGCCTTTAATACACTTGAAGATTTTTGTTGTTTTATATGTATATACCATATTCTAAGTGAATTTTGGAAACCTCTGGTGCCTTACTTTATATAGGACCAGAAAATCTGCATGCACTGCTGCTCATTCTGATTTTTGTTATTTAATTTTGTTTAACATGGAAACATTTGAATTATATACGGTATATCAGCCTGTTTGTGTGAAATGTCAGTGAAAGGCTGATTTTAGACTCTATGGCAGTTGTTTACATGCTGAGTCTAACCCAGGTTACATTTATATTATTGTGTGATCTGGCAGCTAATGTTAACACCTGGTACCTTCTTTGCTATTTATACATCTGGGCTCTGATTTTCAGACAAGGTCTCCGTTCTCACTTTCTACACTGTATATTGGGGGTCTTTTTGTTGGTTTATATACCTCCTTATTGTTACACACATCCACGTTCCCTGGATAATCTGAATCTTACCTTGGTAATTGTAGAGCTTTTCTTTGTATTGTACATGTTGTAATTTTAAATATCAAATGTTATTCAGGTTATTTTATGTCTCGGTGATTGATTTTAACAGTGTAACTAAGGTGCTTACAATCTTACCCGAAGCCCTTTCAATTGTGCAAGTCTTTATTCTAAATTTTCCCCATCTGCAAAGTTTTCTTCTAGTTTTGTTGGCTTTTTTTCTCTAAAAGAAGTTACATTCTCTACAAAACTGCTGGTATCAGACAGGACACATGATTTTTTATTTGAAGAGACAAAAACATGACGCATATTCTGATCTTCTACTGACATGGTGTGGTTTGTTTTGGCCTTAAGATTAAAAAAAGGTAGAGTAAAATGTCTAAATGAGGAAAGCGAAAGGCCTAACATTAATGCCAAATAGTGTAGATTACCTTTTTATTTTTATCTTGTTAGAAGGGGCTTGGGATTAGCTTAACTGACACTGATTTAATGTAAAACTACAAATACATGTAGTTACTAAGCCATGTTTGACAAGATGAGTCAACAAACCAAACTTTTACATATTTAACAAAAACTTTCTGTTCAGTTTTGTACGTGTCTGCACTGGTTTCATTTAATTACTGTGACTTCATAGATAAAATGTTTTACTGGAGAACTTATCAAACAAGTTTTATCTCTCTGTAAATGGTCATAGCGATTTATTGTTTGGGGGTTAAATGCACCAAATGTTAAGCTTCAGTGCAGCAGTACACAGGATCTGATGCTATCCAAGGTTTCTGGAGAAGGACTGGGGGAGGTTGGCAGGTGCAGTATATTATTGGGCCCAGAAAGCCTCTGAGTGCTGTAGACCTCAGCACTCACCTCCACTAAACCTAAACTAGCCTGACAGTGATGTTTATTTAGTGTGTACCTCATATCTCAAGGTGATAAAACTGATAGATTAATTATGTGGCTGAGGAAACAGCCCATATGATCATACTGACACATGCAGGACTGTTACTATTGTTATTGTAGTTTATTTGTGGGAGTCACTCGGTTGATTGATGTTCATATCGTTCTTTGCTGATAGACTGACTGGAAAAATACTGTGACCATATTAATTTGTTTTCGGAAAGTAAATATTTTTCTTCATGTGTCCAGTGTACGAAGTTAATTCTAAACTCTAATATGTTTTGTGAAATTCTGATATATTTGTGTTATATTCCTAATAGGTACACTGTATCTCAAATGTGTTTTGTATGCTCTTGCTGCATGTCATCCATTTGTACTCAGATTAATATGTTCACTCTTAACGGTCATTCTAATAAAAAACATGCCACAGTTAATGTATCTGATATTATTGGATTCTAATTATTGATGGATTATTGTGTTGATCACTTTAATGTTGCAGCTGGTAAAGATGGAGCTGACGTTAACTACCTTATATACTTCTAATTTGAAGTACTTTATATACTGCTGGGTAGATGATGTTAACTACCTTATATACTTCTAATTTGAAGTACTTTATATACTGCTGGGAAGCTGACGTTAACTACCTTATATACTTCTAATTTGAAGTACTTTATGTACCGCTGGGTAGCTGATGTTAACTACCTTATATACTTCTAATTTGAAGTACTTTATATACTGTACTGTAGCTGACGTTAACTACCTTATATACTTCTAATTTGAAGTACTTTATATACTGCTGGGTAGCTGATGTTAACTACCTTATATACTTCTAATTTGAAGTACTTTATATACTGCTGGGTAGCTAATGTTAACTACCTTATATACTTCTAATTTGAAGTACTTTATATACCGCTGGGTAGCTGACGTTAACTACCTTATATACTTCTAATTTGAAGTACTTTATATACCGCTGGGTAGCTGACGTTAACTACCTTATATACTTCTAATTTGAAGTACTTTATATACCGCTGGGTAGCTGACGTTAACTACCTTATATACTTCTAATTTGAAGTACTTTCCATACTGCTGGGTAGCTAATGTTAACTACCTTATATACTTCTAATTTGAAGTACTTTCCATACCGCTGGGTAGCTAATGTTAACTACCTTATATTCTTCTAATTTGAAGTACTTTCCATACCGCTGGGTAGCTAATGTTAACTACCTTATATTCTTCTAATTTGAAGTACTTTCCATACCGCTGGGTAGCTAATGTTAACTACCTTATATTCTTCTAATTTGAAGTACTTTACATACCGCTGGGTAGCTAATGTTAACTACCTTATATACTTCTAATTTGAAGTACTTTCCATACCGCTGGGTAGCTAATGTTAACTACCTTATATACTTCTAATTTGAAGTACTTTCCATACCGCTGGGTAGCTAATGTTAACTACCTTATATTCTTCTAATTTGAAGTACTTTACATACCGCTGGGTAGCTAATGTTAACTACCTTATATACTTCTAATTTTAAGTACTTTCCATACCGCTGGGTAGCTAATGTTAACTACCTTATATACTTCTAATTTGAAGTACTTTCCATACCGCTGGGTAGCTAATGTTAACTACCTTATATTCTTCTAATTTGAAGTACTTTCCATACCGCTGGGTAGCTAATGTTAACTACCTTATATTCTTCTAATTTGAAGTACTTTCCATACTGCTGGGTAGCTAATGTTAACTACCTTATATACTTCTAATTTGAAGTACTTTATATACCGCTGGGTAGCTGACGTTAACTACCTTATATACTTCTAATTTGAAGTACTTTATATACCGCTGGGTAGCTGACGTTAACTACCTTATATACTTCTAATTTGAAGTACTTTATATACCGCTGGGTAGCTGACGTTAACTACCTTATATACTTCTAATTTGAAGTACTTTATATACCGCTGGGTAGCTGACGTTAACTACCTTATATACTTCTAATTTGAAGTACTTTCCATACTGCTGGGTAGCTAATGTTAACTACCTTATATACTTCTAATTTGAAGTACTTTCCATACCGCTGGGTAGCTAATGTTAACTACCTTATATTCTTCTAATTTGAAGTACTTTCCATACCGCTGGGTAGCTAATGTTAACTACCTTATATTCTTCTAATTTGAAGTACTTTCCATACCGCTGGGTAGCTAATGTTAACTACCTTATATTCTTCTAATTTGAAGTACTTTCCATACCGCTGGGTAGCTAATGTTAACTACCTTATATTCTTCTAATTTGAAGTACTTTCCATACTGCTGGGTAGCTAATGTTAACTACCTTATATACTTCTAATTTGAAGTACTTTATATACCGCTGGGTAGCTGACGTTAACTACCTTATATACTTCTAATTTGAAGTACTTTATATACCGCTGGGTAGCTGACGTTAACTACCTTATATACTTCTAATTTGAAGTACTTTATATACCGCTGGGTAGCTGACGTTAACTACCTTATATACTTCTAATTTGAAGTACTTTCCATACTGCTGGGTAGCTAATGTTAACTACCTTATATACTTCTAATTTGAAGTACTTTCCATACCGCTGGGTAGCTAATGTTAACTACCTTATATTCTTCTAATTTGAAGTACTTTCCATACCGCTGGGTAGCTAATGTTAACTACCTTATATTCTTCTAATTTGAAGTACTTTCCATACCGCTGGGTAGCTAATGTTAACTACCTTATATTCTTCTAATTTGAAGTACTTTACATACCGCTGGGTAGCTAATGTTAACTACCTTATATACTTCTAATTTGAAGTACTTTCCATACCGCTGGGTAGCTAATGTTAACTACCTTATATACTTCTAATTTGAAGTACTTTCCATACCGCTGGGTAGCTAATGTTAACTACCTTATATTCTTCTAATTTGAAGTACTTTACATACCGCTGGGTAGCTAATGTTAACTACCTTATATACTTCTAATTTTAAGTACTTTCCATACCGCTGGGTAGCTAATGTTAACTACCTTATATACTTCTAATTTGAAGTACTTTCCATACCGCTGGGTAGCTGACGTTAACTACCTTATATACTTCTAATTTGAAGTACTTTCCATACCGCTGGGTAGCTAATGTTAACTACCTTATATTCTTCTAATTTGAAGTACTTTCCATACTGCTGGGTAGCTAATGTTAACTACCTTATATACTTCTAATTTGAAGTACTTTCCATACTGCTGGGTAGCTAATGTTAACTACCTTATATACTTCTAATTTGAAGTACTTCCCATATTGCTGGGTATCTTGGGAATTTCCCACCAGGGATCAATAAAGTTTGATGATCAGACTGTATTTTGTTTGATTCTTCTGATTCTAAGAGCATATTCTTATCAGATAAATGTAGAGCAGGAAAAAGTACAAGATTTGGCTCTGACATGTAGTGAAGTCCACGTATTTAAGTTCGGTACCTAGGTAAATGTGCCTCGATGCTTTCCAGCAGTTGCAGATGTAAAAACAGCCTTATCTCAGTATCATTTTATAGTTTTTGTCATATGGAAGATGACTTTGTTATAAAGTTAATTTCTGTGAACCAGTGTTAATTTCGTTGACGAAGTATTTTCGTTATAATTTTCATCAACGACAAGTTTTCACTGACGAAAATGAGACGTTAACTAAATAAAAATTAAGGGATGACGACAAATATATTTCTCTTAAATATTTTGGAATTGGTCTTTTGCTTTAAAGAATGAAGAATGTCATATGCAAGTCATAAACGATGCATATCTAATGTTTGGTCTTTTATGGAAAGGCCATATTCCATATATATTTAATGAAACTTGTTTTTCATTTAATTTTAATTTAGAATATTTTGTATATTACAATAGTTTAACTAAATTACACTTAAATTAAACCCAATAGATTTTAGTCGACTAAATCTACTGTAGTTTTAGTCGACTAAAATCTTATGCTATTTAGTCGACTAAAACTAAAACAAAACAGATGACTAAAATATGACTAAAACTAAAATTGCATTTTAGTCAAAAGACTATGACTAAAACTAAATTAAAATCTGCTGTCAAAATTAACACTGGTGTGAACACCTAAAACTTTTTATGAAACATTCTCAGACTTCATTGTGTCCCCTCCACCTCTCAATTCAAACCTCTACCATGTTGTCAGAAGTCACTTAGTATTTTACAGTTTTTTGGAATGACACAAGGCTGTCCACACCTCCTATATAGATTGGAAAAAACCTAAAATGGCATTTCTTTTTTGTCTCTTTGTGGTGGTTTGTGTGTGTTTGTTTACATCTTTTTGGCCTATTGTGTCTATAGTCGTTTTTTTCTGTTTGTGTGTGTTTTTTTAGATAACTGTCTTTATATTGAGTGTGTTTATGGTTATGGTTGTCTCTTTCTGGTTATTTTTTTCTTTGTTGTTGCTTTGTCTTCTGCCCAAACTCAGAAAAGAAATATGAAGTCACTGTAGGGCTGTACATTACATTACATGTTAATATATGATCCATTCTGCATAAGAAGTAAGCTTTTCTAATGCATTATGTGCCATTTTTGTGACATCTCTGCTCTTAAACTTGAATGCATGGTTTTTGTGTGCAGTGGGGACTTTTATTGTATTCTGTTGCTCACTTGAAAGCTTCTTCCACAAATCACCCCACCATTGAGCTTTAATAATAAATAATGTTGATGACAAAGTGTCCCAGCTGTGGGGATTATTGGGCAGGCGTTTGCCTTTGATACCTAAATGCAGAGCCGGGGTCCTCCTCTCTGCGCATGTCCGACAAATGCTGCTGCCGTAGCCAGACAGCAGCACGAAGAACCAACATACCGGGGATGGTCTTTTTTTTCTAACTAACGAAATCGGCGATATATCTGCACAAAATGAAGTTTCCTTACTCATAGATGCGTGAGGCGTAAGTATCGTCCTCTTCAGTTCGGCTCGCTTCTGCGCTGTTGGTCCGTGGAGGCTAAAGTTTGGTTAGCAGCTGGCCTGGTCACAATCAGCACAAAGAGGCTCCTTATTTGTTGTGGAGCCTGACTCGAGCCAGACCCTCAAACGGTCTTATTTCACCAGATTGGACTTCCAGAGACGGCGGCATCGCGGCCCTGCAGCGGGTCCAGTTTGTGTTCGGGTGCTTTAATAGTCTGGACACATTTATTAGACCTGCGCTGGCGTTAGCTAGCAGTGTGGACTACAGCAGATTAGGGCTGGATGCTAGACAGATGGCTAACGTTACATAGCTGCAGGCTGTGTCAGAGTTTACCTAAATAAATAATATGTGATCTGACACGGTTACATCTCTGACAGTGGTGGATTTAGGCGTTGGCCCCGGACAGACAGTGTCTGTAGAAAACGTCTCATTATTCAGTCTGATGATGAGGATCCTCTCGTCCTCTCCTGCAGGACACAGGAAGAAGAGCTAGAGCCAGGTCTTTTAGCCAGATGCATTTTAATCTAGATCTTGCTCCAGTCCTTCAGGGGCTGACTGTAAATATATGATCAATCTTCAAAATGACGCGTGACTGAACCGTTGGGAAACCTAATTACTATAGAGATCAGGAACAAAACCTGCAGCAGGGTCATTTTCATTTTCCACAAAGGTGCTGCCTGTTTAATGGCTGATCTGTCCTGATGACACCTTTTACATTTTGGTGTGTGTTAGAGCTGAAAGCCTTGAGAGAAAACAATCTTCAACTATTTTGATATGTATCCTTTGTGCCCAGTATTTTCAGATTTCAACCTTTCAAATTAGATTTTATCATAAATGAAAGTAGAATGAATACTTGGTGATTTTTGAATCTGGTCAAACAAAAAAACATCAGAAAACATTGTCGTGTCTGTGAAGGTGGGATGGGATGTTTTTGCTATCTCATGGATTAAACATCAGCCTAACAGCTGGCAGATTAATTAATAATGAAAATTACTGTTAGCTGCAGCCCCTGTGTGTGGGAGGGGGTGTTTCACTTCTCCAGGCCAGCAATTACTGTAGCACTAAAAACGTCAGTGTCGCGCCAGAAGTTTTATGACACTGATAAAAAAGCTGAATTTATTGAAGATTTGTCATGTCATGGCTGATAACCCAGTTCACTTAATAAGGTCTGTATCAGTGCCAGAACCACATCACTGCAGCCCTGGGAATGGCACAGTGTACTGACTAATGGAGACATGGATGTTTGCTGAAACTCTGCCTCATGGCCTCGTGCTGCACACTGCTTCTTTGTGTAATACCTGTGATATAATCTAGCAACATGCTTCAGCTGGTGACTACTGCAACAAAGGCCCGAGCTTTATAAACAGAGCTAAAAACAATCGGTTAATTCATGAGAATTTATGAATTGATATGCTGTCCTATGTGATAATAAATAGTTTATCTTTGGATAAAACGGAGATGTTGGGTTTAAGGATTTCTTGGTTATCTTGAACAAATATTTACCGTTTAAAAAAAAAAAAAAAGAGTTATTAGTGGAAGCCATGCTGTAGGTTTTGCCCTCATCTCTGCCAAAAATGGGATCAATAAAGAAAAACTGAATTAACAAATGTTAATATTGTTATAAGACAGACTTGAAAGATGTGAACTTGTCCTTTAATGTTGTTATTGTTGAAAATGTTCCAGTACTGACATTGCCTCTGTTAACCTACCCAGTAACTCAGTTTTCTTAAGGTTTGACCACACATCATTTTGCAGCATCATCGATTTACAGTCTGATTCATCACCAGTTTACTTCAGTTCTTGTTATTGTGGTGCAGGCTTAATCACTTTCCCAAAGGGTTTGGACTAAGCTTATTTGTGAGTGTTGTCTTGTACGTATAAAGCACTTCTTTGTATAAGCAGGTATTCAACAAGACTGCTGGCTCTTCTTCATTAAAATGCATATGGATCAGCACCAGGGAGGTGGTTCAGATTTGGGTCAGATTTTTTGTAACATGAAACATGTTGAGCAGGGTAAACTGCGGTTTTGTACTTAGAGCAAAATAATTTATTGGTTTGCAGCCTGCCATCATGGTGTTTTTGGTTTTGTAAGAAAATCAGGTTTTATAATCTCCATCTCAGCTGTTTACTGCAGCTGCAGGGCTGAGATCTTTTACAGAACCATGATGTCAGTTTATTGCAAGCTGCCATTTGCAAAAGGTCAAACTGTACTGGATGTGAAATTTGGGTGATAGTAAAGTCATTTCACACCAGCGTGTCTGCCAGCAGCTGACTTACGCCTGCTCTGTTTGTCCCCAGTATGGTGAGGACAAGGTGTCCCATGCTGCATTAGTGGAATAGTGACATGCTGGCCTGTCTGCCAGCATCAGGTGACCCTACCACCAGACTTCTCTCCCGCACGCAGATGAACACTGGACTTCAGAAATGTAAGTGCTTTTCTCCACCATATTGTGGTTTTGTTTCCTCTTTTTTTCTATTTCTCAGTCATCAGCTTTATGGATCAGACTGTTGATCTAGCAAATTTTTATACAGTTTGAGATTCATAATGACATGTAGCTATAATTTGATGAGATTTGCATGACAAGAAAGTATGGTTGTTCTGCATTACCATTATTGCTGACTCCTAAAACCTCCACCCTAGTAGTAACCATCCAAGAGCAATGTCACTCTGCTTCTTTAAGTTTAAATACGAGAAAACTCTCAATTCAAGCATAGAGAGCGTAACGTGACGTATGAAGCTAGGTTGAAGTAGCTTAAACTGGGTTAAATGGCAGGTGAATAGTGTACTTGATCCTGCCTTATAAACACAGAAATTGAACACTTCAGTATCTTGTCACTATAACAAGTGACTGTTGTGCCAGATTTGTAGGTCACTGCATTTGATGTAAAACCTCAGTGAAGGCAAACTGGGTTTTTGTTATCAATAAAAGCTCATGCTAGCTGCAATGACGGCAACAACCTCTTTACAGAGAGCTATAGCTGCACTACAGCTCATGCTACAGTGCACTTTATTCTCAAATCACTTATTGTCATACAGTGTAGTATTACAGTACATAAAAGTATATAGTGTTGTATGGGTAGATCCCACTCAGTGTGCTTCCCTATGCATTTCTGTTGGCTGACCTTTTACACATTACAGGGGAAACTACACAGAAGATGAGATCTGCCAGCTATCCGACCCCAGCGGAGTTGGATGCCTATGCTAAGAAAGTTGCCAACAACCCCCTGACCATCCAGATCTTCCCCAACAGTGTGAAAGTACCTCAAAAGAAGCACATTCGACGTACAGTCAACGGGCTTGACACATCCTCGTCCAGCCAGCGCCACAGTCCCTACCCCTCTCAGGTCAGCACCAGTGGGGGCCTGCTGGCTGTCCTCCGTGCACCTGCCAAAGGTGTGATCAAAGAGTCGGGTGGTAGCCGCACCCGACAGCTTCATAAGTCCATCATGAACCCTCACAGTGGGCCATACGCCACTCAAAGCACTTTAAATCTTCCTCAGCCTGCGCCTCACCTACAGGGCCCTTCACAGCCGGCAGCCCAGGCTGCCCAGAAGCAGGGCATCGTTCACCCACAGGCACTGCAGCAGCAGCAAACCATGACTCATCCAATGACGTTACAGCAGCCTCAAACCATGCCTCACCCACAGGCTTTACAGCAAAGGACCATGGCTCATCCACAGGCTCTGCAGCGGCAGCAGAGCTTGTCCCAGCTTCAGCCTTCACAGCAGCAAAAATTGTCTCATCCACAAGTTATACAGAGGCAGCAGAGTCTGCCTCACACCCAGGCCCTGCAGCAACAGCAGAACCAGTCTTGTCCATCGGCCGTACCACAGCAGCATCTTTCTCACCTCTCGACAATAAAGCATCAGACAGCTCCTCCGCAAGCTTTACTCACACAACAAGGAGTGACTCAGGATCTGCGCCACATGTCTGATGGAGCTCAGCTTCCAAGCCTGCAGCATACCCAGGGGCTTGTCGGGTCACAGCCTCTTACCCAGGCTGTGGGTGCAGGACCTCCTATCATGTCTAATAGCCTCCAGCAGCCCCCACTGGGGGCATATGGGCCTCGGAAGCTCCCCGATGCAGACGCCCCACCAAATGTAACTGTATCTACCTCCACCATCCCACTATCACTGGCAGCCAGTCTGCATCAGAACCGGCCTGGTGACCTGAGCAGCATTGTGCACCAAATCAATCAGTTGTGCCAGGCTCGGGCTGGCATGGGAACCACTTCAGTATGTGAGGGCCAGATTGCAAACCCCAGCCCCATCAGTCGAAACCTGCTGATCAACGCCAGCTCAAGGGTGTCTTCTCACCACCCGTCTCTGGGCTCTGTTCCCAGCTGTCTCATGGTGGGACCCCCAGACAAATCTACGACTCAGACTTCCAGTGCTGCCCTCCATTCACAGCCTAATATAGCTGCTACTAATAGTATGCCTGTCTTTCACACAGACCCAGAGAAGGTACAAATGCAGCAGCAGCAGCAGCAGCTTCAGCATCATTTACATCAGCAGAAACAGCAGCAGCAACATTTACAACAGCTACAGCAACAACAGCGCTCCTGGGCCCAGCATCAACTGGCCCACATGCAGCAGCCTCCCGAAGGTGCCCATCCCTGCAAGAACCCAAGAATGGAGCCCCCAACTGAGTGTGCTTTCCCCTCTCGGAACCTTAGCTATTCCCACAAGCTACCCAACACGGCGCAGTCATTTGCTCTAAAACACCCAGCAGAAAAACCACGGCCTTCGTCCCCAGTTAACTGCTCCGTGGGTTCTATGCCTTACGTTAATGGCCACTACATGCAGCCACCATGGGGCAGCATCCCGGCCTCGGCAGGTAACAATGGATCCGGCTCTCAGGACCTCCCAGTGGCTTTCCAGGGAGGGCAGACTACTGCCCCCCAGGACCGTGTCCCGGGGGCAAAGTACAGGCCAGGGAAAGAAGTTTCTACTGACCAGTCAAAGTTGATGCAGAACATGGATTTCTTAGGAGGGGACTTTCAGATGCCCGGCTTTCAGGAACAGAACATGGATGTAATGGAGAAGATGCACAGATCAGTTATGGGCCAAGTTCAGGAGCCCAGTAACAGTGGAGGTCTCCACATTCACCACCCAGGCTATTGTTAAAATGTGCACTTATCCTCAGTCTGTGTTTTTGAGGTTTTTTTTTTCTCAGCTTCTGTGGTTAATTCTTTAAGATCTTCCATCCATCCAATATCTACCACTTATCCTTCCAGGGTTGCAAGGGGGCTGGGGCCAATCCAAGCTGACATTGAATGAGATACGGGGTGCACCCTGGACAGACTGCCAGTCCATCACAGGGCCAACAAAGAGACAAACACACATTCTCACCTAGGGGGAATTTTTAGTCATCAGTCAACCTAATCTGCTTGTGTTTGGACTGCGGGAGGAAGCCAGAGTGCCCGGCATACAGAAAGGCCCTAGGGTCGAATGGGATTCAAACCCAGAACCTTTTTGCTGTGAGGCAACATTGTTAACCACCGCTACCAACACTGTGCCGTCTTTAAGGTCTTGCAAGTGATCAGTTCATTTTATTGCTTCAGAGGTTGATTTGTCAACCCACCTGGTTGTGATGTTTCCAAGTATTCCTCAGGTCTTAAGCCATGTCGTACATTTGTTGCAGATGAAGGGTTTTTGAGATTGCTATCCACTGTTGAGTAGAATTCCTCTTTTCATCAGTGGCATGGATGTGCTGCTCTTTGTTCGTGTCTGTATGGAGTTCTAAAATATGAATTTGCAGCTCAGAGTATGCCTGCTACATGATTGTCACAGTGCTTTTCCTAAGTTGACTTGAACCAACTCAACTTTCTTCAGCATTTGTGGCCTTACAACTGCCCAAAGGCACGTTTAGGATTTCCTTGTGTGATGTTTTTATTTGCAATTATTTATCCTCTTAACAGGTTGTGATCCATGTGAGTAAGAACGTTACATGTATATGCAATTTATAAGACTGTTGATAGGGTTTTTGTCCCGGAAGCTCCCTCCCATATTTGAGGTGTCCTCTTATTAATGGGCCTAAATGAGAGCTGCATCAGGAGTACAGCACGGCCTCTTAAGTGCGGGCTGAGTGGTTGGAGTAGAGGACGAGGTTGTTGCATCTTTCTTTTAGTGAGTACTGCGTGCAGAAATGGCTATTACTGTTGAGGAAAACTTTAGTTAAAAATCAGACAAAGCCAGCACTAGCAAAAATGGCAACATTCTCCATCTGTGAGTCATGTAATTTCTCAAGTTGCAACTAGTTTCTCTTCTGTTTGGAAAGTCTAAAGTCCCCTCTTGAGTGTGATATTTTCAGAATTGCTTTTGAAGTAGTTATTCTTTTGATTCCAGTGTTTGTTGTATTTTTGTAGATGATCCTACTTGAACCGTAGAAGTTTCTTTTTAGTGTTAGGCTTAACATTTGGCAAAAGGAGCATAAACTCCATTAGCCCGTTTGTCTATAGCTAATGTGGAACAGAATGACATCCCATTACTATTGAAATGGTTTGTGTATGTCAGTATGTGAAAAGCAAATTGATCACTTGCAAGCATGCAAGTACTTCAAATAATGCAAGCTGGGAAAATGCTTCATTTCCCCTACAACACATTTCCTCACCACTTTACTACTGTAACGCAAGTGAACTGAAGCGGTGTGGACATTATCTGTGTGGCTTGTGGTGGCCTGTGCATCTACTTATCACCGGCTGTACCCTGCCTTGTATTTCTGCTACCTATAAAGAAACGAGAACATTTAATGCAGGTTATGTTTTACTAGATGTGTCTGTCAAAAAGCTCTGGATCCATTTCCTTCTTTTTCAGGTTGATGTTATTCGGGCACAGTTTGCTCTGCTATTCTGAAGCCTTCTGGAAAAGCCTTAAATGTCTCAGTAATTATCCTCTACTAAATACCAGATACCAATTTTAGTTTGTGAGAAAAAGAATAAGTTTTTTTTTTTCTTTTTCTTTTTCCTAAGCTTTGGTTCAGTAGAAATCTGTTAAACTGTACTGTCAGATCAGTGGGCACTGTTAATATGTATAGGCAGCAGGAATAGGAGGTATTGCCTTAAATAGAAATATTAAGGCAGTATTGTTAGTCACACTTGATAAATCGCCTGTCTTACTGTCTCAAGTGTTGCCTATCTACTAAGCATTTAAGATGATTTTAAGAGTGAAAGATAAATAGTATTTAGCAGAATTAGAAAGTATGTAGAACAGGGCTGTAGCAGTTATTTTAAAGTATTTGGACTGTGTTTTAGTTGTTATAATTAATAAATATCCTGATATAGTTTCTTAATTTATTTTTTGGACCACTGCATCCTGAAGCCATAGGTGTTTTCACATTAGGTGCCATAGGTGACACATTGACGCAGACAGTGTAAACTCGATGTCTGCACTAAGAGGCAAATAAGAGGTTTGCATTCATGCTTTAATCTGATGTCTTCGACAACGCCGAGCATTTTTCCCTCTGAATTGTTCTCAGAACACAGTACAGGTCAAAAGGGAAAAGAACGGCGAGATGACACATTTTCAGAGAAGAACTGTGGATATACAAGCCGTAGCTTTTCTGGATTTTGGTCTTCATACTTGATGGCAGTTTTTTTTTTCCTGGCTCTCATTTTTGATGTGCCTGCCCCTTGAAGCTGCTATTGAATTTAATCTTAACACACACTAGTATGGTTTGTGTGTGTGTGTGGGTGTGGGTGTGTGTGTGAATAGTAATGATGTATGGGCTGTATGAGTGTAAACAAGTTCCATTTATGGGATGGGCACAGGGTGAAAATTGGCACCACTCTAATGCTGGTAAATTTGGGAATGGCTCCATATTTGGAGATCACACTAAATATATAATAACTGACCTGTATTCAAAATGGCTGGTGATTTGCAGGAGTCTGAGCCACTGTGGCCCAAAGACAGACCTTCAGGCCTGTTTGGATTTCTAAACTTTAAATCAGCAGTTACTCAGTGAAAACACTAAACGATTTGACAGACCTGTCCTGTTAACTTTGAACTGCCTCGTTACAGCCCGACATAGTCAGGTTCTACACTTTCATATGAAGTGCCTCCACTGGGCTTAGTATGGAGAAATGTGTGAATGGAAGCTTGAATGTGTGTACGTTGAGCTTGGGTACTTGCACACAGGTGTGCACGCTGACAGGGTGCACAAAGTTAATTTCTGATGGAGGACCAAGCTACTTAGTGAAACTACTGATACTGTGTCATGGACTGAAGTCCTGAAGTGTGCCACGTTTCCTAGACACTGTAGGGATGTGTGAACTGTTTGCTGCTGATTCACTGACCAAAGTGACCAAGCGTCCCTCTCTAACCACCCCAGCCAAAAGCCGCGGCAGGCTTGTTCTGGGAACGTATGTTCTAACAATAATAAGCAACGGCACGGTGACGTAAAGGGGAGCTGCTGCTCTCATTAGGACATTTAAAGAAACTCTTGTGAAGTAAAAGTGTAAAGATGTGAACAGAGCATAAAAAAAATCTAGAGTGAGAGGTCCCTGTCTGCATAGTACACCCCAATCTCTTTCTCCAAGCAAGATTCAAATGTAGTTCTAATCAGAACCTTCTGTATATTTTGTGGTTCCACTTCAAAATCTTATGATGTGAAATATCACAGTACATGTTAAGATACACTGTAATTTAGCACATTGTAACTGGCAATATTTCCTGGGGCACAGGCATGTAACATCTCTCTCTAGATTTCTTTTTACTCCAGTTAATGATTGTCTTTGATTATCAAAGATCTATCACGTGAATGGTGGTGGAGGGGGGGGTTACTTTCTCTACTTTGTGAAAATGTGATATTCCAGTTTTGCCTAACCTTCAGGAATAAAATGTCTTGCACAAACATTCCCCCTAACCAAAATAAAGTTTGCAAACACAAAGCCGTTATGAGTGACTTTGTTATAAGTATAAGTATGCATATGTGTGTATATAGATAGATATAAATGTATTATGTAAAAAAAAAAAAAAAAACTTTTGAGAGGGTTCAGATTTTAAACTCAGCATAGATTCAATGTTGTGATGAAATTGCAAATGCTGCAATGCTGTGGTTGGCAACATCTGCCAGAAAGCCTCTTTAAGAACATTTAACTTCTGCAAATTCCGGAACAATTAAATGGGAACTCATATTAGCGACATCTTCGTAGTTAAGAACAGAAAGTACAAGTTGCAGTAGTATAATTCAATTCAGTATTATTTGTATAGCGCCAAATCACAATACAAGCTACCAGGCATCTGGCTGTGGCCTCATGTGTCTTCCTCCCAGATAACACCAAGACCTGACCTACACTGTGTCTATTTGATTTGCTCCACCCTGAAGTCAAAGACTCACTGACAACACTGTCAGTGATTTACAGGATCTAAGGGTCATTTCACACAAATTCCAAAAAATCTTTTTCTCCATTTACCCGGTGTCACACAAAGTTTTCTGTACAATGAAGGTGAATGGGAGTTTTGCTTGAGGTGCGTAAAGATGAATGATATGAAAAATATGTAAATGCTGGAAGCACGTTATCAACAATGACCACATCAATGTGGAGAATCCACTGACTTCACTGTTACACTTTCCACCAAATAAATATTAATCATGTAAAATTTCACAGTGAGACCAGGACTTTCCATTAAACAATAATCTTTGAAAAGACTGGGTCACCATATTTTCCAATTTCCTGGTAAGTTTGCTGATTATTTCCTAATATTTGTTGGTGTTTAGCTATTAATTACTAGAATATTTAAAAGAACGGCCTCCACAATGAAGTACTATTGTAAGTGTAACATTTATAAATGTGTAGCTCTTCATGCACATGTATGTTTATACCTTTAAATAAATCAAAGTATCATTTTCTACCCAGAATTGCACTCACCAAACAGACCATCACCATCCCAAACACAGACTTTGTCCAAAAGGGGCGAGCAGGTCATAGACCCAACACTTGGTCTCAATATGTTTTACTGTTTCAGTACATCGAACAGACATATAAGCTACTAATCAACGTGTGTTTACATTTTGGATTTTTCCACGTGTTATCAAGCTGGCGCTGAGAGTCCCTACATGGACAAAACCTCAAGCTACAGGCTATGTGGGTCAGCACCAGTTCACTGCAGGGAAACTGCTCCATCCAAACACTGACAAAAAAGTCAATTGGGTTTTACTTATAAACTGGATTTTTCCCAGCATCCATAAGATAAAATCAAATCTGCTTCATTTCCAACAAATGACTAAGAGCCTGTTCAAAGGAGCCAAGGCTGAAATCCTGCTGCAGTCAGAGCTAGTCTGGTTCCCATTCGTGGTTCCGACAAAGAAGAAAAACACACGTTGATTTTCTCACGTTACACACACTTCCTGTTTCTTTGTTTAGTCTGGTGGCGGACAAGCGGCTTTCCGGCTACTACCCCCTACCGCTCCAAGCGGGAACAGCACCGGTGGTTTTCAGTGTGTACCTGCTGTGTAGTATATAACTCAGCAGCATCCTCCTATAGGGCGCAGCTCAATGAGCAGCTGTTTGAAACAGTTTGAACGAACAGACACGACCCATTTCAGGACCGGACACTTAATGATGCAGCACAGTTATAGTTTCATTGTTATAGAGACACAATATAGACACCAGACACTAGTAAATAATGCCTTTAAATATTGTTATTAAACATGTAGAGGAGGGTGCACCGTTCCTGGAGATACTGCAATACCAGGTCGATGCGTGGAGTGGACGGAGCAAGCCCCTATTCCATCTCCCTGTTCCAAAAATCAATTTAATATATGGTCCCCGGGTAGGGGACGTATCAGATATTAAACTGATAAGAACAGATACTACACTTGATCTTAGCCAAAAGGCCGAGAAGCGATACTGACGAACTGTCGGAGCTAACCGAGCCTTTCGCCGCACCGCCGGTCTCACTCATGGTTCACACCTAAAAAAAACATTTTTTTAAGTCACCACAAAAAACAGGAATAACATGTATTTAACAAGTGCAACGGTGGTCGGGTGATATTTTGTTGCAGTCTTTACGATAAACAAACTAATACGTGTTCGAAAAAACAGCTTTTGTGTAATTTCCTGAACACGTGATACGCTTTGGTCCAATGAGAAGCAGAAAAGTATAAACATTAAAAACAAAATGAAATGCCCTTTTACAGAGACGTTAGAATATACACTATGTTTGTACGTGTTTCGATATTAACTCGATGTCGTTTAAAGAGTTTGTGCGGTTGAAGAAAGGTGTGTTTTTACTATAAATCGCTCACAGAGCTCGGACACAGCCTCTAGCGTGCAGGAGGACTAGCTGCATCTGTGACCACAACTAACGTTACGTGTCACCTGTTTCCAGATTTACAGTTCTGCCTGAAAATGTTTTAATGCCGCGTAAAAAGCAAATGTTAAGAGTGAATTACTGATTATAACGAGTCACGCAAGGCCAACACAACCCCCAACAAAGTCAGACATAAATCAAAATATCCTACAACTAGCTGGCATTAGCTAGACCGAGTTAAAGGTGATACAATAAATCGCTACTCGGTATTTCCCTATAACGTTAGACTAAAATCTATTTTAGCATGCTACCTGGCTGCAACTAACTTTAGCTTGCCCCCTCCCAACCACAGCGACTTGTTGTCTCGAAAACGATTTCCTGAGTATTTGACACCACCGTCTAACTAAAAGAAAAGAAATGTTATTCGGTAAGAACCAGAAAACTTACTAAAAGTTGTCTCGGACCAGCAGTAGGTCAGGTGTGGACTTATGCTGGCCACTTAGCCAGCGTTAGCTAAAATAGCGTAAAGTAGTAGCGTTAACTCTATCTTTCTCTTTCCAACCTGTAAAAACATGCTTATAACCAACTAGTGTTGGTTGTTTTGGCTAAACTCAAATCTATGGTGCTTTCTTCACCCTTCCAGGTACCTTAATCAGGATTCAAATTAATTAGCTTAAAAAAAACAACTTTTATGCAATTCAGTTCAATTTAATCCAATTTTATTTGTATAGCACCAAATCGCCATAAAGATTATCTCAAGGCCCTTTACAAAAAACCCAACAAATCCCTTATGAGCAGCACTTGGCGACAGTGGAGAGGAAAAAACTCCCTTTAACGGAAGAAAAAACCTCCAGCAGAACCAGGCTCAGTTTGGGCGGCCATCTGCCTCGACCGGTTGGGGTGAGTGGAGAGAGCAGAGAGAAAAGAAGCTTATGCATATAACTTTATTTAAAATTAGCCACCATTTGACATAGAAACACAAAGATTCATGTTATACTATTTAAAATTTGTACATAATATCTTTTAAAAGGTGATTCAAACCAGTGATTGTCTTGTTTTTATTTTATTTGAAAAGTTATTAGCTCTTAATCACATTAGGTACATATAATGCTAATCATAATATGATAATCATTTGGATTTTTCACATTACATTGGACCTTACAGATTGTAAAACAACATCCCATAAAGAAGCAGAGCAAACCAGTTGCAGTAACTAAGGCAGGTAATGAAAAGATGAAAAGGGAAAGACTAAAATCAAACTCTGATGACAGTAACAACTGAGAGTTATCAGTGAAATCTCTTGTGGGAAATTTGACCTGTAACATTATCAGCACAGTCAGTTTGGTTTGGAGGAATATCTCTCATAGAATCAATAAACAGCGCCTAGGCCTATAGTTTGTTTTAGTTTTACTGTTGTTTCTCAACAGTGTTATATATTATTTACATGTTGTTGCTCAACAATACACACCTGTATAAATTTCTCCAGCAATATTGATTTATCAGCATCAGGTTTTTGAGCTGGGTGATTGTTGACCATGGGGTTGCATATCCACATCTTCTAAACTGACACTTCAAAGTGTGTTTATATTTCTTGGTGAATACTTGTGAATTTACACTTCCTGTTTGACTCGTTTTACCAGGTCACACCATTCATTGTATGTCATCATGCATGCTGGACAATTAAACGTATCCTGGTTCCATTTTGCAATAGTGCTGCTGCCGATACACAGGTGAGTGTCTGCCGTGTGATTGGTTAGTAAGTAACCTGTGACAGATATTGGCAATGTGACTTTTCTGTATGGATTTCTTCCCTTAAGTGTGTGTGTGTGTAATTGCAGAACGCTGAGTATATGTTTGCTCAGTAATCTCTGGTTGAACCTGTCTGATAGGCGTGGGCTGTCTGGTACTGACTTGCTCAGGTATGACGAAAAATCCAGTACAGTCCTGAGGGAGGAGGGAATCTTCAGCACTTGTGTGTGGACGGTCTCTGGAAAGGAAAGAGTGGAAGAGGAGCAAGGAAAGGCTGTGGTGAAGGGAGAAAGACAGAGAGAACAATGCTTCAGCGTGTGCTATGACCTAGAACAGATTCTTCTACTGTGGTTCGACAAATGGGTCTGAAATCCTAATGTGGCATTTCAGGCTCTGGAAGGTACAAGATGTTGCTGTGTTTCTCTGCGGCACATTGTATATGTGTCACATAGGTAAGGATATCCAACATATTTTTGGTCATTTGGTCTTTTTCCAAGTATTTGACTAGTGTTTCTGAACATTCCTGTGCCGCTTTCCTTTATTTGTTCAGGACTAAGAACAAGAATGAGGGTCTAGCTCTTTCAATAAAAACTCACACTGAGAATCAGGCAGGAGTGCAAACTGTAGCTAAAACTCACAGCTTTTTTTCAGGTTCTCTGTCTTTACTTAACTACAAGGACCAGGAAGATCAACACAGTTGTGTGCATACATAAGTCCCCGGTATATTTGAAGAAACCTGAATTCTAAAGAAGCTACAAAAAAACTACACATTGAAGTCAAGCTTCACTGAACAACTTTGCGCTGTCCTGATTCTTCTGCGGAGTTAATGAAAGAAACATTTTAAGGAAACAGTAGAGCTCATGATTAACAAAGGCTGTGAGGACCATTTCTGGAACACATCCTTTCACACAGAAACCATGATAGCAATCTTATTTGGTTTATCCATTAATCATCATTCAACTGTGAATAGGTACTTTTTCGCACGCCATCATCTTTGTCAGCATGATCACCTCTGGTGGAATTCATTATGCAAACACACCTCCAGCTGAACCAGATCCGCCAGTGACACTGCCGTGAAAATATTTGATGAAAGGTGGCCAAAACAGACAGGAGGCCAATAAATTGATGCTCTTCAGGTTATTTGACAGGTTTAATCCTCAAGCGCGCAGCTTGTCACTGGACAAAAGAAGTCACAGAATACCACATTTCTGACTGTACAGGTTAATGAATTACAGTGACTAATTGTGTTTTGGTAAAGGCTTTCTTTTTATAGAGCTGCATTTTGTCATGTGCTGAAATGTTTCTGCTTTAATTATAGTCCAGCCTGGATGAAGGCTGAACATGTTAAAACCATGAATGTGCTGTCAGTCAACCCCTGCCTCTTTTTGACTGCTGCATTCATTATCTATTTATTTCTACTCTTGTGTTTATCTGTTTTCTTCTCCAAATGTATATTGATATCAAATCTATATTTTCCCTTCATCCTGTGTTTGGAAGCTGGAGCCATCTCCATCCATTCTCCCCAGAGGAGACTCACCAGGTCTGTGCAGGAGGATGTGTTTTTCTCAGTAAATGTTCTGTGCAATGGAATCCCCACCATACAATGGACCTTTATGTCAGGAGAGGTGAGCCGCAGCATAGGGATTTGGCAGCCGGGGGTGTACACCAACCTAACAGTGGATTACAGCAGCAGAGTGCAGACCTACAACAATGGCTCTATGGGCCTGTCAGACCTGCAGCTGCAGGATGCTGGATACTATGTGGTCACTGTCACAGAAACAACAGGAAGCAGCAAGGACACTGGGTTTGTCCTGAAAGTGAATGGTGAGTGAGTTTGGGCTTTTCATGCCTGAAACATACAGGTAAACATAAAACACACAGTGCTACGTTTTGGAAAACCTGATGTCACACTTTAAAAACGAAAAACACAAGAAAGTACAGCCAGAAATTTGTTAAATCTTTTTGCCCACAGGAATATTTTGCAAATCACCAATGGCCCTAATTCAAGCATGAAGTAACAGCCACTGACTTAAGCTCCATAGGCCTGCCCAGACATCCCAAACCTATCTGCTGATATTAACTCTATGTGAACAGAAGGTTGCTGGTTTAGGATGAGTCTAGGTAGGCAAGTGAAAAGGCAGGTCAGACTGTGTTGTACTGTACTGTTAAGGTGTGAATGTGTGTAACATCCAGTAAAACATCCATCCATCATCTATACCCTCTTAGTCCTAACCAGGGTCACAGGGATCTGCTGGAGCCTATCCCAGCTCTCTTTGGGTGAAAGGCAGGGGTCCACCCTGGACAGGTCACCAGTCCATCACAGGGCCACATAGAGACAAACAACCTCACACACTCACACTCACTCCTATGGGCAATTTAGAGTCACCAATCAACCTGACATACATGTTTTTGGACTGTGGGAGGAAACCAGAGTACCTGGAGAAAACCCACACAAGCACAGGGAGAACATGCAAACTCCACACAGAAAGGCCCCTGATGGGTTTCAAACCAGGAACCTTCTTGCTGTGAGGCAACAGTGCTAACCACTCAACCAACGCGCCCTCCAGTAAAATCTCCCTGACTAACTAAATATATCAGAAATAATAAAAACCACCAGTATCTGTGTAGGAGGTTTAAAGTGTGAAATGTTATTTTGAACTTTTGGTTGCCATTCAGGTCTAAAAGCAAAGCTCAGAGTCATTTAAAATCTAATTCAGGATTTTGGTGGAGACAGTATATATACTTTAAACTGTTATTTGTAACCCTTACATAAAAATCAATGAATCCTTTGGCATGCAAGCTGATTGTAATATGTGTATTTTGTGTTTTCATGCCTGTGTTTACAGCTCTGGAAAGTATTAGTGTCCAGGGTATTTTTGTAGTAAGTACTTTTGAAGTAAATGTGATGTGGCTCCTGTAACTGTCGTCCAGAGCTCCTGTATGAGGATCTTCAGTACCTGTCTGTCTCTGCCTTAGTCCTGGCTTGTTTGGCTTCCCTGCTCATTCTGGCTGTGTGGCTACTTGACCAGGCCTACAGGAAGATCGTAGCATGGGGACGCAGGAAACAGATGCCAGGTAAAGTTACATGAACAATAAGACTCTAAAGTGTATGCTCAATGAACAGTGGTATCAGTTTGCATGAAGCACCTTCGTGCTGAACTTTGCACTAACACTGTCACAAGAAAAACCTCACGTGATGGGGACCATTACAGTAGCTTGGCAAACATTTTCTAGATAATAGTTAAAATAACCAGTAAAAAGATGTATATGTAGGATCTTAGTAAAGAGAAGCAATGCAGATTTCATGTAAACTTGTGTATAGTGTGTGAGGTTTGTTTGCCCTGTAGTTCAATGTTTACTCAGTCTTTTTTTTTCTGGTCATTGCGTTATTGTCTGAAATCTTAGTAATGGCTTAGTAATGGGTGTGGATGTGGGTTGAGGTTCTGTGTCGTGGGTGTGTTTTGAGTACAAAGGTCTGCAGCGTTGTGTTGTTTTGTTACACCAGTATGTTGCGTTTCTGTATTGACAATTGTAATTCTCTCTTTATGCAGAAAACGATGCAACAGAGCTGCAGCCTCTTTGATGGACGTGTCTGATGAGAAAACAGCCCAGAGACTGTTCTAACTTTAACCTGCACTATTTATATTTGCATTGAACACAAAGATACAAATCACTGCTGATGGAACTAAATGGGATGTAAACACATCACTTATGTCACTGGAATATATATATATATATATAAATATACATATATACATATACATACACATATATGAACTACAAACTGTATTTATTATTATGATGATTTTCTTTTACTTTGGAGTTCTTGACAAAAATCCTCCTCCAAATCCTTAAACCAGGCTTTGAAACTGCTGTAAATTTGCTTCTACTACTGTAGACTACTGTAAATAGACTTCAGATGCATTAAAAACAGACAAGTGATGTTTATTAACAATACTGTTATATACTCATTTAAAAAGTGGGATCATGGCATCTTCAGCCTGTTGAAAGGTTTACGCTTCACCACATGGTTCCTAATTAAAACTAAGATGAAAGTTCATTTTCTAAAATACTGGAAAAAGCAAGAATCCAGACCCTTGTTCCGCCTCAGAAAACACTGAATTCAGCTTTATTCTTCAGCACAAACACTGTACACACAGACCTTGCTTATTATTTTGTATCAAAATGTTTGAGGTATACAGACACTCCACACATGTCGTTATCAAAAACAGCAGGTAGCAGATGCTACTGGGGGAGGAAATGAGTTTATAGTGCTACTCAAATGAGCTGTGTAGGAAGTAGGGAAGGAAAAGTGGATTCTGTATGGGAGTTGTTGGTTTTCAGTTCACTGCCATTTAAGTCTATATCCGCTGTGGAGTATAGGGATAGGTCAGCAGGCAGAGGCTGTGTCTAAGGACAGGGGGTCAGTGCAGCCATAAGGAGCTCCATCTTGTACACAAAGTTTCGTCCCTCCATCTTGCTCCAGTGGACCTCTTTGTACGGCCCTCTGAGGTGGCTCCACTTGGCTTCCTGGATGACGTCGCTCTTTGGCAGATCTTTGGTCTGGCTGCGGGGAAACTGGACCAAAACTTTGCATCCACTTTCTGGGCCGTTACGTACTGAACAGAAACAGAGAGACAATGATTAAAACAGGCTCATGTTAATACAGCCATACTTAATTCTGACTAATTTGAAGTTATGAGAATTTTCAGTGTTTTTGGGATATACAACATCTAGAAGGTAATCCCGCATTGTTTGACTGACATATGGACAAAAATGTACTGAAACTGTGAGGCAAACATTATTTAGTTACCAAGATAGTTGGACTATCTGGCTGCTTACTTCTGTTCCATAAGTCTAGATTTTTTAAGACAAAGAAGAACTTTCTGTCTGGATCCTTATATTATGTATGATCATGCTTGTAAAATCAGAAGTGCTTGTTGAGCATGTTCACCCCTGAACCTGAACTCTTGCCTGTCTCACCTGAGATGGCGTATTCTCCGTTGGGAGAGGCAACAGTGACAGCAGAGGCGTTTCCGATGCTTTCCACAGGGCCCAGGCCTACATGGTTACTGAAGCTTAGGACATGCCAGCCCATCACTTTGGCCAGCTGTTGAACGGCATGCACCTGATGCTGCGACATCTGTAATTACACAAGGATGCATGTGGCTTAAAAAGTGACACAAAAAGCTGCACAAAAGCACAGTTGTAACTACTTTTATACCATGTTTTAAGCTGAATACACAACAGGTCTGCTGGCAGCCATGCTGCTTCATGCAAAGATGAGTGTGATACCTGTGAGAGGAGGAAGTCCTGCAGCTCCTGTTCCTGGTGTGACAGTGTGATGACACGTCCATCTCTGTGCACGACTCTAATCTGCTCAACACCAATGTTCAGCTGCAACTGGATGGACCTAAACACACAAAGCAGCTTTGTCAGAGAGTGGTCGTACATTATGTTACTGAAGTGCAATGAAACCATATTAATTTGATAAACACATATTGCCAGTTCTCGTCTATATTTCCCACATTCCTTCTTCTCCTGCACTTACTTGCAGATCTGCTCGTAGCCCTGAGATGTGATGAGCACCTTGACACTCGACTCATATACATCATTGATATTAGACCAGTGAGCCTGGATCTGTGGGTCTTCGATGCGGCTGGCCAAGCTGTCTATGGTCCGTGCCGTCCTGGTGATCATGAATATAAATGTTTACTGCTGAATTATGAAGCAAAAGGGCTTCACTGAGAATTACAGCCTTAACACTGCCTTAATTAAATAGTAACAATGAGAAGAGATGCATTTTCACAGTGAGAAGTATGTTTGTGGGTCTCATGGCATGGTATTTCTATGGTTAGACATAGAGTTCAGATTTAAGTATTTGGACCTGCTTATGGACTGGACTATAGCTACATAGATGAATGTCTACTGACTGCTAACATTACTGAACAACACAGTTGTCACTGGAAGAGGTTTTGGAACCATGTGAAGATACCTGCTGCGCAGGAATATGTGTTTGGCCTGTTTAATGATCTTCTCCAGCAGCCCCTCACTCTGCTGCAAACCGGATATTTCAGCCTTGTCGTAGGCCAGAGGCCCCGCCAGACGCAGGCGTTTGTGGCCAAAGGGGGCGCTGGCCGGATGTGGCATCACCACAGAACTCAGCTGCTGCTTGTGGAACTGCAACAAAAATCAGATTGTACAATTAAAAAGTGATAAAAGCAGACCATCATGACTGAAGTGAAAGATTTATTTATCCAGGTTCAGATGTGTTGCATGCCCTGGCAGAGCAGCAGTGTCGTCAGCATTAACAGAGATATGTGTATGTTTCTGCAATGTGGGACAATACAGACTGAAATGAAGAAGTAAAACTCTAGTCCAGTATAGTAACAGTTTTATTATGTCTATACTCTCTAACCATAGTGATCATTTTGAAATCTTATATGCAGTGTAGTGTGACCTTAGTTTGGCACCCATTCATCCACCCTTATCCCTGTGATGTAATTGCATCATCTGGTGGACAAGCTGTAGAATACACATGGTTGCAAGTGAGCTGCAGAGTGACTTCACACAATGTCTCACCTCTCTCATCATCTGATGCAGATTATGTTCCAGTACGTAAAGGTGGTCGTCTGGTTTGGGTTTCTCTGGAGACGTCCGGTGGTTCTTCTTTTCTCCTGTAGAGTGGCAAAGTGAGATGGACAGCTGCAGACCTATGGAGGAGGAGTCGCAGGAACAGACTGTGTGAGTGTGTTTGTTTTACACCTTCCTTATAGAAACGTAAAAGCCAACTGTAGAGCTACAGGGTTGATAAAGGATAAAGTTTAGTTTACAATGTGTCATCAGGTGAAACAGACTCTTTTTCAAAATAAAACCAACACAAATAATTAATCAGCATAAAAAGGCCTCATCTAATAAGGTGCTTTACCCCTTTTCTAAGTATTTTGGTACAACTTACATGCATAGCATCATATCTCTGTTTATCACACACACATCGATTGCCCACTCTTACAATATGTTAAGATTGCACATAGAAACCAAAGCCAGGCAGTGCAGTGATCTAACCAGCTAATTCTACCCAGTGGTTGCATTTAACTATTGTATAAAAAGACAAGAGCCAGAAACTGACACTGGGATTTGTACTTTAATGCTAAGTATGCAACAAATACAGGTCATTTCCTAACAAAACAAAGTCCTCATTGACAGTGAGGTGAAGAGCAGTCTGACCTGGGAAAGGCTGTGAGATGATTTGATTCTTCACAACAATGTGGGGAATCTGGGATTTAATCTGAACAGCTTCCCTGGACAGCTGGGCAAAGATCTCCTTACAGAGCAAAACATTCTGAGCAGCCTCCAGCTTCACATGCCAAGGCTGGGTACCTGCGCAGAGAGGAAACCATGACAACAGCAGAGAAGAGATGAGGTAAGGAGGAAGAGTGATCAGGTTAGCAGAATGGGAAGACATGAAAGATGATAATGTTTGGGATGTGATGGAAAAGAGAGCAAGGACATTTCAAAGATGACATACATTTACCAAGTCCACATGCCAAGATTTAGGATGTTACTGAACCAGTTTTAAAAGTTTAACACCTTGCTGGAAGACATGCTTTGCTATGAACCATACCGGCTTTGGTTTTTGGAGGCCTCCTGAAAAAGTTGATGGTTCCCAGATCACCGATGTCTGGAGCTTGTTTCTGGATGGACACCTGAAGACAAAACAGTACTGGACTTTTACAACTACACCTTTCCTACATGTCCAAAAATGAACAGGTGACTGCAGGGAAATTCAGGTGTCAGAGTAGCATAAAAGAAATCCCAATAAAAATAGCAAAACAGAAACGAAAAACACACATAATACTAATAATAATATAAAGAACATGTACAAATGCATGAGAATAAATAGTTAGGTGATGTCAGTCTGCAGTCAAACAAAATGTGGGTATTGAATGAAAGAGTAAAATCACATCAGCAGAGATATTTTTCCCTCTCACTTTGATATAAGCAGATCCTTCCAAATCACTGGGAATCTGGACATCAAGCGGGCAATAGTCCTCTGGGATCTTTTTGTCGAGATCAATGTCTGTGTTCTTAATAACCTCAAACGTTCCTTGGTGAGGAAAAAGGGAACCTGCATGGGTGAATCATCAAGCCACAATGTCAAATTAAAAATTCACTTGAACACAACAGGGTAACAAAAGTCTCTGAGAAAAGCATTTTGCAGATTTGACTGAACAACATTAGAGGCATTAGAACCTGCACTACGGTAGCTGAGGTCTCCCAGGATCTTGTCTCCCACTTTGCGTAGTTTCCACTGTGAGCGGAGTCGCAGCAGCTCAGAGTTGAAGTCTCTTTGTCTCCTGTTCTCCATGTTCTCTGCTACTGACTTACTGAGCTTCTCTGCACCCTTCAGGAGAAGCTGAGCAGCTGTGGCCAGGGATTTCTTTTTACTGATCAGCTGAAACACCTGTGGGGTCTGCGCAAAGGCAAGAACATGCCATTGATGAACAGAGAGCAGAGAGTATTTTTAGAAATATAAACCATCCATCCATCCATCCATCTTCTATACCCGCTTTTCCTGTTCAGGGTCACGGGGATCCGCTGGAGCCTATCCCAGCTCTCTCTCGGGTGGAAGGCAGGGGTACACCCTAGACAGGTCACCAGTCTGTCGCAGGGCCACATATAGACACACAAAGACAGACAACCTCACACACTCACACTCACACGGGCAATTTTTAGAGTCACCAATCAACCTGACATGCATGTTTTTGGACTGTGGGAGGAAACCGGAGTACCCGGAGTAAACCCACGCAAGCACAGGGAGAACATGCAAACTCCACACAGAAAGGCCGGGATGCGAACCCACGACCTTCTTGCTGTGAGGCAACAGTGCTAACCACTCAGCCACCATGCTGCCCTTGAAATATAAACCAAAGACCATAATCACATTTGAACATGTCATCAGTGTTGCTTTCACACATCTGTAGGAGCTGAATATGTTTAGTGATATTATTTAGCAGTTTACCTTGACAGCTGTTGAATCCTGAGACACTGGGTCTAAAGCCATGTACTTCTTCTCCTTCACCACACTCAGCACATCATAGAGTACACACATCTCTGTCAGCGCACTGCGCAGGTTGTTCCGCACTGAGTCCCAGGGCCAAAGAGAAGGCTGAAACTTAACTGTGCCTGTGTAAGGAAACAGCTAATGAGACTGGATTCCAACATGAGTTTATCACTCATCTATTCCAACTTATCCTGTGCAGGCTCATGAAGACTGAGTATTCTTTATTAATAAACAGGAAGGTGTTATAGAAGGGGGTGTCAGAAATAAATGTCAGGAAAAGTGTTTTTACTTTAATATGTTAATATGATGTGTACTGTTTGTCACTACAGGTCCCAGTTGATCTTAACGTGAAGGTCCTTATTTCTTCTAGTTAATTTTCAAAAAATGAATGAATTAATTTCAGTGTACCACTTTGAAAAAAAAAAAAAAAAAAAATCAGAGAATAATGCGGCTTGTTTTCCAAACTGTTTAACTTGCATTAATAAAAAGACAGAACCACTACATGTGGCTTAATGTTGAAGAAATGGGTTGAAAAAACAATGATCCCTAAGGCAATTCATGTTTTAACATATAATCTCCTGCTCTCCTATAATTTTCCTTAAGAAACTGACCTTGGTGGTACAGCTCTAGTGAATCAGTGATAGCTGGTGGAAGTCACATTAACAAGATCAAGCACTGACAAATCTCGCTGCTATTTTGTGTATGAATTACCCTCTTCTTCTTCTGGCTCCTGTTTGCCCCACTCGCGATCCCTGGGTTCACCCTCAACCCCCTCCTCCTCTGAGTCAGATCCCTGGCTGAAGTCAATTCTTTGTGCCAACTTTGCCAAGTTCTGTGACATAGACAGAGGGGGGACGTATGTCTCTGTCCCATCCAGGGCTACTTCCTGCACCTGCTTCTCACAGGAAGACTCGATGCTGACCCTCACTGCCGGACCACCAGACATGATGACAGGGCTGAGATGAAGAACAACAACAGAGAGACTCAACCATCAGACTGGAAACGCAGTAGAACACAAAATGCCTTAACTTATGAATGACACTTTCTAAAGGCAGTTTTAATAAGAGTGGGCCTAACACTAAATCCTCAATGAAAATATTGGTTTGCTCATCTACTTTACACTGCTTCTGCACAGTTAATCAGATTTTTGAGGCATTTTAATAACTAAATGCAGTTTAACACAGTTATAGTGACCAAAGTATGAAAGATATGAACATACACTAGCTGTTTTTAATGACCTTGACCATGATAACCAGCAGAAAATTAATTAAAAAAAATAAATTAATTAAATTAATTCAATGGCATTTTTTAGACAATAGAAATCACGGCTTTGTAACATGAACGTTAAGTCATTAGCTGCGAGTTTATGCGTTAAACTGTGTTTAGTAAGTTTGTAAACAATACAAAATGAAAACAATGATTGTAACGTTATAGGATTAGCTATCGTTAGCACCCTGCTAATCTCACAAGATAAATAAAGACTCTGGAGTGAGGCAGAAATATCAGAATGACAACAACATGGTCTTTAATAAGTGGAACACTTACCTATACTGTTAACCTCTAATTTTAACCTATAATATTAAAAACAGTCGCAGGTAAAACAGGCTAATCACTGGAGTTATAGTGTTAGCTCACTGTGCCTTCCTGTGGCGCCGTGTTTGGTCCATCCAGACAAAAGCGCACTCTACTGCCCCCTAGCGCCCCGGAGCAAGTGCAGGCGCTTCATGTTACTTTTTATTATGCGGTTTAAAAATGTATTCGAGCGTGTCGTTTGTACAGGCAGGGGAAGCTTATTTGGAACCTAGGAACATTTTTTTTATTTATAGTAGGAACCAAGAAGAAGTTTGTTTTAGCACGAACGGATACGGCGGGCAGTTTAAACTACCGGATGTGACGCAAAGGACAAAGACGGTCGGTTGGCATGGACTTTGTGATAAACAAAACGTTTGATTTATTCTCTTTTCAACACTTTATTTGTTCTGTACCTTGTTATTTTGGCTTCAATTTGTGTCGTAAAAATTTAGGTCGTGATGGTAGCGAGTGCCTGTAGCACAGGGAAGCTAGCGGCTAACGAAGTTGCTTTTTCGGACCTAAAATTGGACTTAAAGTAGCGACATTTGAACACAATGAAGAGAAAAGTGGTCAAATTAAGACCGAGCCCTAACGAGGAGGCTCGGATAATAAGAGAGGAGCATGAGAGGAGGAGAAAACTGCGCATACAGCAGGTATTGTCAGGTGGCAGCTAACAGTCACTTCGTGTAAGCTAGCTACGTGATTTCTCATTTTCTGATAACTTCTCATAGTGTTATCCGGCTAACAATAAAATACAGGACATAATAAAGAACTGGCACAACAAATAGATAACATTTCATTTACCCAGTGATGTTTTATTTTGCTTGTTTTGTCTGACCAGCAATATGTTTAATGTCTCAGATCTCTGTCATAAAAAACAGCAGTTCTAATGTGGTGTTTGTTATGATTCAGTTCATTAAGCCAATTCATGACTGGCGTTTCAAAATGAGCCTTCCTTTGTTTAGGCCAAGTTAATGAAAAGGTTTCAAACTTTTTTGTTAAATTAAGACTGTGTGTTGTGTTGTTGTGTTCTTTTCATGTGCTTTGTCCAGGTGCGGGAGCAGCAACGGTACGTTTCCCTGCAGATCTGCCGAGAGGTGCAGCAGAGGCGGCAGCGTGAGCTGGAGCAGCTGGCAGAGGAGCTGAGGCAGGACTGGGAGCAACAGCAGAGGGAGAAGCTCCACACGCTGCAGAGGTTATACCAGGAGAGCCTCCAGCTGCTCGGTCAGGGGCACAGGAGTGCAAAATTAAACGTAAGATAAGACTGGTGTCAAACAACACTTGTTAGTGAATCTGTGACAGACTTCAGCAGCATTTTAGTTACTGTTTGGTGAATTCTTCAGTGCAAACGAGATGCAAGATAAATTTACAGAAACTCCAAAAGTCCCAACCAAGGAAACCATCTGAAACAAAATGGGAACAAAACCATCACTTGATATTCTAGAAGGTAAATACATTGTCCAAATAATTAAAATTTTGTGTCATTTGATTCCTTTACACAAGGAACCTGACTTGGCAACTATAGCTCAGAGGGAGGAGGAAAATCACGCTAAAGCAGAAGAGCGTTATCGAGAAGCACTGAAAGAGCTGAAATCACAGAGGCTTAAAGACCATGAGATGCAAAGCCGGTAAGAAACACCAGAAACATTTGTTTTTAAGATGATTACATGTTGAATCTTATCAGAATGACCTAAGCATTACACCTAAATCATTGCTTTTCTGTAGCACCATCAATGCCAGGAAGAAGGCACTACAGGTGGAAAAAGAAAGATCAGCAAAAGTGGCCAGCCTTCCTCCACCTGCCCCAGACCCTACTCAGGTGATTTTTCCAATCAGTAATATTGAATAACTTAACATAACATAGGACAGTGGTTAGCACTGTTGCCTCACAGCAAGAAGGTTCCTGGTTTGAAACCCAACAGGGGCCTTTCTGTGTGGAGTTTGCATGTTCTCCCTGTGCTTGTGTGGGTTTTCTCCAGGTACTCCGGTTTCCTCCCACAGTCCAAAAACATGTATGTCAGGTTGATTGGTGACTCTAAATTGCCCATAGGAGTGAGTGTGAGTGTGTGAGGTTGTGTGTCTCTATGTGGCCCTGTGATGGACTGGTGACCTGTCCAGGGTGGACCCCTGCCTTTCACCCAAAGAGAGCTGGGATAGGCTCCAGCAGATCCCTGGGACCTTAAATAAGAATAAGCAGGTGTCGATGATGGATGAAATTTACTCTATGGTATCTGTGTAACAATGTGTCGTAATGGTTTTGGCCAAGTATTTCAGTAATTCCTGATGTGTGAACATGATGGAGATTTCACCTATTTAAAGCAAACACAGATAAAGTGGGCTAATTGATTCCTCTTTATAAATGAAACAGTTTTTTCCGGTTGTACTATGTACAGTAGGTGATGGATGAAGTTGAAGTAACATTCCTTTCTTGTTCAAGCAGTACGTCAACTCCAAAAAGCCACATGTAGTAAAGAAATCTGATGTGAGTGCCTTTGCTGCCACACATTACCACATGCATGTGAGCACAGTGGACAGAGAAGTGGACACACAGCAGGTAAGGCCTCCCATTATTGTGTGAAACCTCATGGTTTGCTAGTCCCCCTTTGGTTAGAGGTGTCTAATCTGTAGATGTATGAACAGCCTAGTGCCCACGAGGGAGCTGAGCTGGAGGCGAGGAGACTGCAGGACCTAGAGAGGGAGGAAAAGAGGAGGCGGGAGGAGCAGCTTGAGAAGGCTCGTCTTAGAGGGAATCAGGCTCTGAGGAAGGAACGGCTTGTGCAGGTACAACTTTCTCTGTATTATCTTTGTGTAATAGAAACAGAACCCCAGTCATCATAAATCCTTGAGCAGTGTTTCTCAGAGAAAGAAGTTAATAGTAGTTAACGTCTTTTAGGTGACAATCTAATACAAGTGGCTCTTTGTGCCTGATCTGTTTTTGATGCTTTCTTTAGGATTGTGAGCACTTGCTTGTTGAACTGGAGCACATGCAGCAGACAGACTTTCTGAGGAGGAGACAGCAGGTGTCACAGATGCCTCCTCAGATCTTCCAACCTCTCTACAAGAGACAGGAGATGAGGGAGGACTTCCAGAGGGAGATGGAATTTGCCTTTGAGGACATGTATACCGGAGAGAGGCGTAAGGACTGCTTTTTTATTTTAGAACATGTGGCCTCAAAAAAAAAAATGTCTGTCACCAGTTTACAGTATATGCAGCTTTGTTTAAAACCATGCAAGATGGAAACATCATCTTGGTGCTTTGACGAGATATAGCAAACATCTACTGTACATTTTAATGGCGCCTCTTGAAACTTTGACTGTGTCTGATCCCAGGGGTTAAAGGTGACCTAGTGGTCCAGTTGGTACCAGAGCCTCTGCCAGCCCTGTCCACAAGCAGCCAGGACCAAGAGCTGGATGTCACACTGGGTGAAATCACCACAACAGAAACAGAAAACACACAACCTGACACTGAGCAAAAAGCTGGAAGCACTGAGCAAGAAACATCTACTCAGGGTGAGGAGGAGCACAATATCTGCAGAAAACCTAAATTAATTTTCAAGGGTTGTTACAAGATTTTAAAAAATGGTTTTAAATATCTCAGTGAGGCCTTCCAGACCTGCACCTAGACGAGCACTGAAGAAACTCCTGGATCGTATCAGGAGCCAGAGGAACCAGTTGGCTGACCACAGCAGCCATGTCCCTGCAGCTGATTCTCTGACTGCCGTCTCCGATCAGATCCCAGAGCAGGACACGAGCATCGATACAGGCTCTCTGACCAGCGAGATGAAGGACACACTGCTGCCCGTCGAGCTCATTCAGCCTGCTCACTCACCAGCAGGCAAGTTGTTCAAGGTCATCAACTGTGATCCATTAGTTATTTTGACATTAGAAAATCTTTTTGCCTTTTGCTTTGCCTTTTCTTATTCTGCGCCAGTTGTTTTCATAATTTTCCCTCCATTCACCCTCAAGTTCAAAATTATTTTTTAAAGTTTGTTATTGCTGTTTTTTCCCCACTGTGTTCAGTTCTTTCTCTTAAATCTGAGATCCCTTCTTGTCTTCTTTTCCACATACACTTTCCAGAGTAAAAAGTGTAAATATTTATTTGTTGTGAAATAATAATCATTCAGTTTTCCTTGTGTTTAATCTGGGCAGCTTTGGAGACCACAGAGCACAGAGCAGATACTCTGTTTCCTGATGCACTTGCCAACAGAATCCAAGAATTTGAAGAAGAGCGAAAGAAAAGGGTATGTGCTGATTGTACATGTACTCGTAAATGTAGACAGGAGTGTAATGTGCTGCCAGTCACAGGTAATCTGATGAGTTTAAATGTTGTTGAGAGCAGCAGTGGGCCCTTACTGAAATGGTAAATCTTCATCTCACTCACTATGTGAAGGAATGGATATCGCGATTGATTGCAGTTTGTCTTTTTGATTTTTTTTCACATTAAATGACAATTGAGAATTAAATTAAACAGAACACAGAAAGTTAAAAGCAGCGCTGAACTTTATGTCACACCAAGGAACCCAGCTAAACTTGCTTAACACAATCCAGACAACTGATCCCATTTTTGCTCCCTTCTCATTTCTCCACAGTCACTGGGAGCAGCGGAAGCTGCTTCACTTTTTAACTCATAGCTTTGAGGGTATTTTGTGATTGGTCAGAAGTTACTCATCCAGGTGTTCCTCGTTTGTTTGTTTGTTAGTTAGGCAGGCAGGCGTGTGTTGTGCCAGGTGCTCACACCTTTTCTGAAAAGACTTCATATCTCCTGCTCTATTTATCTGCTATTGAGTATGTTTTTTTTTTATTGCTTGCTGTCTGGTTTTGGAGCTAAAGCACTGAGGACTTTCTGTAGTAATAATAAGAAAAACACAAGTAAAGGTGCATTGAGCAGAATGTGGGCTGGTGGACGGTGCATCTACATCCAGCAGAGGGACACAGGAGCCTCAGACTGGGAGGACTGGAAGAATTATCCTGTTTCCACATGAGATTGAGAAGTACCAGGTCACTAGACTAGACAGATTTTATTATGTGAGCTCACACTCACAAAACCTCAGCCTGTGTTATCTTTAAGATAACTGCTGACTCAAGTGATTTTTATTTTTCTGGCTATCGGTTCACCGTGGAGCTTCGCTGAAACCAATGCATGAAAGTTTTCCTGCTGTGCAGGAAGAGGAGCTCGAGAGGGAGAAGCAGCAGCAGGTGGCCTTGCTCCAGGAGCTGGAAGAGCAGAAAGCCAAACTGGAGCAGATGCTGCTTGAGGCTCAGCAGGAGAGAGAAGACCTGAAAGCTGCTGTGGCTCAGGAAGTACCAGTTAACCAACCAGAAGCACCTGTCCGTGATCAGGAAGTCATCTCTGTCACCCCTGGGCCAGCCACTGATGTAGGTTAAGTTTTGGAGTTATTTGTGGTTGTCCTCTCATTCATATTTATTTATGAATTGATGGTAAAAATTTAAAGTGTCATTATCAAAATCTGCTGTTCTCAGTACTTCTGTTAAATACAATATGATTATTGCTGACCCATCCTTTAAAATATACTGTGTAAAGTGTGTTCAGTAGAACTAGTACGTCAGTGATAAATAGTTGTTGCTTACACCTCTGCTCTGTACAGGTGATACCTCCTGCAGGTGAAGATAGCCACACCAGAAGGATTAGAGAATACCAGCAACGACTTCTGGAACAAAACAGGTGAACACAAACTGATTGTTGTAGTTATCATGTAACTCTGACCGCTCTTCCATGCTCTTATTTTTGATGTATTGTATGTATTGTATGTATGATATATGATTATTTTTTACCTTCATTATATTTATCGCACAGACTCCTCAAAGAATGCACTTTTAGAAAGTGTAGTGTCGTTCAGACTGTGAGGCCTCTTTTAATTTCAGCATTATAAATAAGGATTGCTGTCACCACCTTTTACGTTAGAGTTCACCAGAGGTCTGTGGAAGTAGCTCGTCAGCGCCTGGATGAATATCAGCGTGCTCTGCGAATTCGTTACAGCATGACCTCCACATCACTGCCGTCCACTCTCACTCCTTCTGGCCTCAGTCTCCCACCTGTAAATCCTCCAGCTCCTCTGCAACGTCCCATGACTGCTGCAGTGCCTGCATACCTCCATAATGAACCACAAACCTCTGTGGAAGTTCCCTCAAGAGAGTCTGTTATGCTGGTTTCACCTCTCCACCCTCCCCCCTCCAGTGGGAGTGCTGGTCCCAAGTTGTTACTGGGTGATGTAAAGTCTAGTTTGAGTAGTAACCAGAGACCGGATGTCAATGCATGGCTGACTGACAACATAATGGAGAGAGTAACGGCGCACCTTCCTGAGACAGTGAGACCCTCCTCAGTGACCACTGAGCCCCTCCCTAACAAAGGCTTCACAACACATCACCCAACCAGATTCCCAGTCCAACCAGCCTCTGAGCCTGTCCAAGCCATTATCCCCAGCACCACAGATGCTGCACCCCTGGTTCCAGGCCTTGCAGCTATAAAGTCTGGGACCTTGCAGCGTGGCTCCCTACAGATGGGATCCCTGAGCTCCAGCGAGGATGAATTTGTGAACCAGAGACGAGAGCTGCAGGAGGTCCAGAGACGGGTACTGGAGCAGAGAAAGACAGTGGAGCTGCAGCAGTCACAGCAAGAAGAGCAGCGACGGAGACAAGAAGTGGAGATGGAGCAGATGAGGCGGCAAAAGGAGATGTTGCAGGCTCTGATTCCTACTGATCCACAGGTAAGTGAAGGAACTATGACAGTTTCAGCATTGAAACTGTGTTTTGTTCCATCTAAGACAAAAACTACAGGATGACCTAGTGCTTGAGCTGCTTCTATTCCAAGCAGCTTATTGGAAAAACAACTTTTCTCTTGTATTTTCTCATCCACAGCCAGTTCCAGTAGCTGCAGGCGAAGTGCCGGTTTCAGACATCAGTCAGGCTCGCCTCAAATTACTTGCTTCCCTGCTGAGAGCTATAGAGGAGTCTAACGGAGGAACTCTATCGCACTTACAAGACCATCAGGAGGAAGATGACGCCCCTCAACAGCTGCTGCCTAGCAGTATCGAGAAAGGTAACTGACATATTGGATGGCAAACCTATTTTGTTTGTTTTTTTACGTTTTAGGTACAATTTCCATTTATTTAAAATTGTAAAAGTTTTTCACTTTATTTATTTACCCTTTGATTTTCCATTTACAATCTGTCCTGCTGGTCCCCGAGGATGGAAAAGTCCCATGGTGGCTCCAGCTGTTCCAACTATTTGCACATTTTCTACCAAACAGCATCTCATGAAACGTAGCCTGTCTTTAATGCTCTATTGGTGTTAATATGCAGTACTGTAGCTCTGATGACAAACATTAAAAGCCATTATAAAACACTGCAGTATTGTTGAAATTATAAATTGTCTCTTTATATTAAGATCCCATCAGTCAGAGCAGGGTTCTTGGAAGACCTGTCCCAGCATCAGTCCACCCAGGGCTTCTCCCTCCCCCTCGAGCAGCGAAGCCCCCAGTGACCCGCATCAGACTGGGAATGACAGAGATGATGCCTGAGCAACACGAGCTGAGTGCCATCCAAGAGGTGGAGACACCAGCTGACACCAGCCAAGTCACAGGTCAGACTACTGCCCAAAGCACGTGTCAGCCTACAGAGGATATCAGCTGATCGGTTGGGTGATGTTTCTGTCTGCAGGACTGGAGGATAGTGTGGCAGTTCCTACACATATTGCAGCCAGGGATCCACAGGAGAAATCACGGTCATCTCTGCAGACACCCCCTGTGTCCAGCAGAGGGCGACAGATAGCTGAGAGACCGACTGGGACAAGCTCAAGATCCAGTGGTCTTGTCTGGAGAGAGAGGCTTCTGATGGGAGCAGGAACATCTCCAGAATCCTCAGACTGTGGTATGTAGAGGGCAGCTGATGAATACAGACCAGGAGGAACATGGCAGTACAAAAATACAAAAGGGCAAAAATAAAGATATTTCTACTCAGGAGAAACTTTGTTTTTCAGATTCAGCCCTGAGAGTAATCTCACCACTTTCCTCTGACTTTGGGAGAGTTGCAGTCACAAGTGACAGGTCCCCCACAGAGGTAAAGAGTCCTGTGCAATATTTTCCTTCCTTAGGAACAATTCATCTTGTATGGCTGAGGGTCTGTTCCCAGGGAGGGAACAGTTGTGCTCAATATGCAGTGAAAGAGCACGTGTTTGTTGTCCAGTGGAGCGAACATCTGTATTTTCAGTCTGTTTTGTCCTGTGTGTTTACAATTGGTGTAATGCTCTTGCACTGTGACAGCAGGGTCATCAAGACCAGAAAGAGACATGAGGTGACTTTCATTGCATATTGGCACAGTGTTTTCAGTGTGTGTCAAACCCTCTGAGATTCACATGTTGTGGATCAGTGATGAAAATTAGCCAAATATGAGAGCTCGGGCAAGAAGTGCCTCAGCCTGTGACTACACTCGAGAAGCTTTTGTGTGTGTGTGAGAGTGTGTGTGAGAGTGTGTGTGAGAGTGTGTGTGAGAGTGTGTGTGAGTCTGAGCAATGATGTGAAGTTACTGAACCTGAAATGTGTTTGATTGAAATACATTTCATGATGGTTTCTACACTTGAACTGAGCTCAGTCTGTGTACATGTATGTGTCATAAACCCAGTACAGATGTCAACATCATTACAGTCCTTTACAACCTAAACATTACTTACTTACTTATTAATAGAGCCATGAGCATGTCCTTTAATCATGTGAGCAGAGAGTCTTTATCTCCTGTAAAAGCTGATTTTGTGTGTGTCAGTCCCCACATAGACCTACTGGTCCTGAAAGCCTCTCGTCCACCACCATTTCCACCGGCAGCTACACCACCACTGAGCCTGAGCAGAATGCTGGTGAGGGATAGCAGGACTCTGTTTCTTTATGCTTTGGTTCTGGTCTTTACCATGCAGTTAATAAGCTGCATGTGCAGCTTTACAGGTCAGAAAAAAACATGACTCATCTTTAAGGTGACAATGAGGATCAGTAGACAGGACTCGGTCTATACACAGAAGACATGTTAGTTCTGTTTCTAATTTAATTCAATCTGCGCCCCCCCCCCCAATATCATCTACATTAGATAAATACCTGCCTATCACACACTGTGAGCAACAAGAACGAGACACAGAGTTCTTTGACGTCTACTCTCCATCTGGTCTAAGCTCCTGCACTAAGGAGCATTCAGCTGCAGGTCGTGCTGTAGGCTCTCTGTTTAATGACACCAGCATCCAGTGCATCATAGACAAATACACCAGGAAGCTGAACATCTCTCTCAGCACTGCAGGGAGAACCTCAGGTAACTATACACATACTGCACACATCTAGGAACGCAGCCTCTTTCTTCAGATTGATTGTTAGGATGAGTCTGAAAGAGTCTGAAAGTCTTCTGTTTAACTTAATACCTGTAGACACCCTGAATACGATCAGACGTGTTAACAAGTGTGCAAACTGTCGTGACAGTGTCTGCAAACCAATCCGAGCCAAAACAGTAAAGTTGTGAGGCAGACAGTTAAAAATGTCTTTTAAAAATTGAAGCTCTGTAAAGCTGAGGGAGGTGCAGATTCAGCTGATAATTCTCTCTAAAGGAGGATCTTTTTCATTTACCACAATTAAACAGGCCCTACTCACTGATTGTATCACGTGAACGTAGTGTTGTCTTTTTCCCTGCAGTAAGTGAAGGCTCTTACATGGAGGAGCCAAACTCTTCAGTAGCTCAACAGTCTTTGGATCAAGCCTCTGAAAGCAGAAGGGACCACGAGAGTTCATCTGGTTGTTCACCTCTTCCCTCGGACGCAGCAGACACACAAAGCAGAGACCTGGTCAGTGACTCACAATCCATGAGCATTATCTTTTTTTTTTTTGTTTTTTTTTTTTAAATTGCAACTCAGACGTCTAGAGGCCACTTGGGAAAATATTTCCAATCAGCAGCAACAAATATGTACTTTAAAGGAGAGTTTTTATTGTAAGCTGTACTGATGTTGATTCTCATGTTACTACAGCTGCCTTCTATGGCTCATTTTCTTTATTTCAAACTAACAACTCACACTATAAATGAGTCAGTTATCAATGTTTTTGCTCCAGCAATGGGACAACAGGGTCTGTCCAGTCATGGAGGATGTCCCAGGTGAGGACCCAGAGCAGGACTCTTTCAGACCTCTGATTGGCCAGCTGGCAGACGAGTCCTCCTGCCTCGCTGCTGACCAGAGGGAGCCGCCAATGGAGCGACTGTTCGGTCATCCATCTGCTCACTCCTCCATCATTGGTCAGCTTCCAGGTCCGCCAGTGTCTGAGAGTTTAGAGGAAGGTGGATGGGATTCCACTCTGAGTCGGATGATTGGTCGACTGTCCCACCAGTCCAGCTCTCATTGGCTTAGTGGTGGGCAGGACTTTTATGCGGGTCAGCTGATGGGTCAGATGGCGTTGGAGCAGTCGACCACATGGTTGGAAGAAGATCAGGAGGAGAACCAGATGAGGCCGCTGGTTGGGGAGATGGATGATGATCACAGCTCAGGTAAAGTCGTATGAGGCTGACTTGATGCTGATTGGTGATGATCATTTTTGCAGCATTTTATTGTTAAACTACTGATGGACAATTAGAAATGAGACAATGTGAGACAGATGTTTACATAAAGGTTGAGTTGGTCATCAACTTGTTTGCAGGTGAAAGAAACCATGTTGACGTTTCAGCTGAGGCCAGGCTGCCGTCACACCCAACTCTGCCTCCTGACACCTCCATTCCACAGGAGCAGAACCACATCAGGCTGGACCTGGGCCCAGACAGGACTGAAGGTGAGGTATAAAACAAAAATGATCCCAGACCCTATGGTGCTTTTATAAGAGGGGGAATATTATCATCATTCCCATGTATGTAGTCTCAGCCTGTGACCTGTGTGTCTGTCTGGGCTTGTACCTGTTAATTTTTTGTTTTATATACTGAGCTATGATGTGAAGTTAATAAGCCTGAAGTGTATTTAATCAAAATACATTACATGATGGTTTCTACACTTGAACTGAGCTCAGTCAGTCTGTTTCATAAGTCGCCTAAAATCAACTCCCAAATTAACATTGGCCAAAAAAAAAAAAATCTTTGTCTGTTCAGAATTGTGTGTCAGTCTCCACCAGCCTGTTGATTCTCACATTCACAGAATCCAACGGTATCTGTAGTCTCTGTGAGCAGGATAGAAAAGTCTAATGTGCTGCTGTTCCTTTTGCTTCAGTTATCTTCCTGTTTGAGTGTGGTTTCCTTACCCAGTCAAAAACTTTACCACAGTTCATTGTTTTCAGGCTTGGATTCATTCCACCCACTCCTGGCTGAGGTCACCCACAACGAAACAGCAGATCCCTCCATGACCTTTCACCAGGTGCCTAACTCTCCTGAGCCAGTCAGGGGGGAGCACAGCATTTCCACAGCGTCTCAGGACTCTGAAATCCACACTGATCTTTCTGTTGGGTCTGACCCATCCCTGGAGCGTCTTCGAACGGAGCAGTGCAGCTTCACGACAGCTTTTCATGAATCCTTCTGCCATGTCATCACCACGAGAATGGATGTGGATCTGACAGCTCTGAGTCTGTCAAACTTAACCATGTGTGACATTACGCCTGCTCTGGACATGCCAGAGGGAGGGGAGGCAGACAGAACCTGCATGTCTGAAAGGCCTGAACTTCCAGCCCTGTTCTGTGCTGAACAACTAAAGTCTGAGCAGGGTCCAAACCTGAGGAATGCAGTCCCTGTCTCTAACATAACAGTATGTGGAAAACTTTGAAAAGCATCGTGTTTCAACACTGCAGTGTTTTTAAGGGCCCCATCTTGTCCTGTCATGCTACAGCTGCCCAGATTATTTTGGATAATTTTAGACATTTTAAACCTGGTCCTCTATTACTGGTTCTTTAACTTGTCTTTAGCTCAGCTGTGTAAATGTCCTGTGTCCCTGGATACCAGGATGTGGCCGGTGAGAAGGGGATCCTGGAGCAGTCTGAGATAACACTAGTGAGCCTGACAAACACCACACTGCAGGAGCAAGACAGAAGCATCACTGAGCAAGAGGGAATGTGGGAAGACAAACCTCCAGGTGAAGTGAGGGAGGAAGCCCAGAGAGGCCAACAGACACAGGTACACAAACATGTCATCTAAAAGCCCTGGTGTTTAACCACTGTGACTGTGGTCTCTTCTCTGAACATAAAACTTGTCTACTGCAGGGGTCTGAGTCCACATTGGTCCCAGAGGAGACACCAGAGGACAAGAACCAAATACATCCAGGTAAAAGCACAAGTCACAGACTGAATAGACTGAGCTGAAATGTGACTGTAGTGCTGTGTTGGGGATGTGATCAGGAACCAAAAAAAATAAATATTCAACAAGTTCAAACTAAATCCACATCAAAACTTTTTTTTTTCCCACAACTGTGTGCTCCATCCTTTCCCTCCCTGCATCCAGTGCGCTTCCTGGAGTTTCAGTGGGGTCCTAGCAAAGTGCAGGAGGCCTACCAGCAGAAGCGCACCGCTCTGGTGCAGAGATCATCCTGCAGGGTGGAAGAGCTAAAGGCTAAAGTGGCTCTGGCCAAGGTTCAACCTGAGGTCCAAGCTCCATCTGAAGCCAGAGAGCAGTGCAAAGCTAAGGACTCTCAGTTGCTCAGCTGTAGGACCAAGACTGAGTCAGGGCCTCAGCATAAGGCTAATGAGTCAAAGGGAGGATCAGCTGAGCAGAACCAAACTACAGAGACTTCTGGCCTTATCCAGCAGATGAAGTCTCAGCTTCCCCCTCCAGGTTTGTGAACTTTATACCATTTGACACAGATTTAAATGACTTCAGTCATTAGTGGTTCAAGAAACTGTACAGGCTCACACTGTGAAGTCTTCAGTCTCTTAGAGCAAAGGGTTTGTGTCACCATTTCAGAAATTTTAAAACTACAAGCACCAAGGTCACAATTGTCCAGCTTTAAACTGATCAGTTGATACTGTACCGTCAACAGAAGCCTGGTGGTTTCTGAGCCTGGTCAGTTTGAAACCATTAATTCTGTAAACTCTGCTGAAGAAACGTAATTAACAAAACAAACTGAACCAACCTGGTTTTCCTTTTCCTTCAGGGACTGATTCAGGGCTTAAGACGGTGGGGGAGGTGAAGATTTGCACACTGGAGCAAAGGAAACGGGATGTTTCAGGGATGCACCAGAGAACTAAGAGGTACTGTGAGATTTCAGCCTCCTACACTGTCAACTGGAAGCAAATATCCCAAATCTGCAGAAATGATACAGATGAGAACATGTTTCTGCAGGTTGTATGAGCAGCTGGAGGAGGTGAAGCAGCAGAAAGCCATCAGGAGCAGGCAGGAGGCGTATGCCAAAAACAGACTGAAGGCCAAAGAGTTTCACAAGGTAAAACACTCAAACTACAAGGTTTTAAAGACGAGACACTAAACTGGTGTAGTAATTTAATCCACGCAGATTTATTTTTTTCTGTCCTCTCTTTACAGAAAACCCTACAGAAGCTTCGAGCCAGGCAGACTAAGCAGTGACCGACTTCATGTTCTAGTTTTACAGTAAATTTAAGCTAATTTGTAGAGTTTTATCAATAAAGCATTTAAGTTATTAAATCAAGTTTTGCTCTGTTGGACACATTCCTGTCGATGGACGGTCAGGTGAGTTCGTCCATTTCTGATCTTACAGACCAAAACCAACAGCGTCTCTACTCTGTTAATGTCTGTCAGTCTCCAGCCTTGTTCACCTCAGTCTCTTACTGAAAATGAGCTGAGGTCATACAGTTGACTTCAGGTGCCATAGGAAGTTCTGGCTGTTCTGAGCCTTTGGAGGAAACTTTAAATAAAAACCCTTCAGGTCTAGGGTTTCATGAAGAACCATGTGTCACAGTGTCCCACTGATGGGTTTTTAAATAACTTCTCAACAACAGAGTCTATGAAACAGGCAACAAGCTAATCCAGACTGAAGACGGACTGACATGAACTGAGTAGATTTTTATCCTGCTTATGTTAAAATGTAGTATCCAAACAATAACAGAAACAAACTCCAGTAGTTCCAGTTAACGACCTAAACCCTAATGTCTTAGTCTCATCACATCACTGTCAACAGTGTTTCAGTTTTGGTGTTAGAAGCATTTCTGCAGAAAGGCCACTACGGAGAAATGAAACAGCTGAACTTTGGCTCAGTGAGGTCTAGAGTTTGGAGAAAGCGATGGTCTTGGGACTCTTCTTCTCCATGGCAGCCTGAGCTGATTTCATCACATCCTGAGTCTGAAGCATGCTCATGTTCCACGTGGCCTGGACACAGTGAACAGGACAGTGATGGAGTTTAGTGTTGGCTCACATGTAAAAACAGCAGCTGCAGGGTGAGTCAGGGTGACAGTCCCCTGTTTCTGCTGTTCAAGGTAGAAGAAGTTCTCACCATGTAGTCCAGTCCCTCTGGCACACTGTGGTCTCTGGCGTAGATGAGGTTGATTTTGGTGCCCTGCACAGCGACCGGACTTCGACCAGCAATTTCTCCAGCCATCTCCAGAGCTCCAGCCATCATGGCCTCCTTCTCCGCAAACACTCGGCTGGACAGGGAAAGTGTGAAGGGTTTAAAAATGTGTGTATACAAACAGAAATACCACAGAGTAAAACTCCATTCACTGCATTCAAGTGTTACTGCAGTAAAAGTACCATCATCCAAATGTACTTGAATTATCCAAAGTAAAAGTAGTAGCTGACGTTAACTACCTTATATACTTCTAATTTGAAGTACTTTATGTACTGCTGGGTAGATGACGTTAACTACCTTATATACTTCTAATTTGAAGTACTTTATGTACCGCTGGGTAGATGACGTTAACTACCTTATATACTTCTAATTTGAAGTACTTTATGTACCGCTGGGTAGATGACGTTAACTACCTTATATACTTCTAATTTGAAGTACTTTACATACCGCCGGGTAGCTGACGTTAACTACCTTATATACTTCTAATTTGAAGTACTTTATGTACCGCTGGGTAGCTGACGTTAACTACCTTATATACTTCTAATTTGAAGTACTTTATATACTGCTGGGTAGCTGACGTTAACTACCTCATATACTTCTAATTTGAAGTACTTTACATACCGCCGGGTAGCTGACGTTAACTACCTTATATACTTCTAATTTGAAGTACTTTATGTACCGCTGGGTAGCTGACGTTAACTACCTTATATACTTCTAATTTGAAGTACTTTATGTACCGCTGGGTAGCTGACGTTAACTACCTTATATACTTCTAATTTGAAGTACTTTATATACTGCTGGGTAGCTGACGTTAACTACCTCATATACTTCTAATTTGAAGTACTTTACATACCGCCGGGTAGCTGACGTTAACTACCTTATATACTTCTAATTTGAAGTACTTTATGTACCGCTGGGTAGATGACGTTAACTACCTTATATACTTCTAATTTGAAGTACTTTATGTACCGCTGGGTAGATGACGTTAACTACCTTATATACTTCTAATTTGAAGTACTTTACATACCGCCGGGTAGCTGACGTTAACTACGTTATGTGCTTCTGATTTGAAGTACTTTACATACCGCTGGGTAGCTGACGTTAACTACCTTATATACTTCTAATTTGAAGTACTTTATGTACCGCTGGGTAGCTGACGTTAACTACCTTATATACTTCTAATTTGAAGTACTTTATGTACCGCTGGGTAGCTGACGTTAACTACCTTATATACTTCTAATTTGAAGTACTTTATGTACCGCTGGGTAGATGACGTTAACTACCTTATATACTTCTAATTTCAAGTACTTTACATACCGCCGGGTAGCTGACGTTAACTACGTTATGTGCTTCTGATTTGAAGTACTTTACATACCGCTGGGTAGCTGACGTTAACTACCTTATATACTTCTAATTTGAAGTACTTTATATACCGCTGGGTAGCTGACGTTGACTACCTTATGTACTTCTAATTTGAAGTACTTTACATACCGCGGGGGAGCTGACGTTAACTACCTTATATACTTCTAATTTGAAGTACTTTATATACTGCTGGGTAGCTTATGTTAACTACCTTATATACTTCTAATTTGAAGTACTTTATATACCGCTGGGTAGCTGACGTTGACTACCTTATGTACTTCTAATTTGAAGTACTTTACATACCGCGGGGGAGCTGACGTTAACTACCTTATATACTTCTAATTTGAAGTACTCTATATACTGCTGGGTAGATGACGTTAACTACCTTATATACTTCTAATTTGAAGTACTTTATGTACCGCTGGGTAGATGACGTTAACTACCTTATATACTTCTAATTTGAAGTACTTTACATACCGCCGGGTAGCTGACGTTAACTACGTTATGTGCTTCTGATTTGAAGTACTTTACATACCGCTGGGTAGCTGACGTTAACTACCTTATATACTTCTAATTTGAAGTACTTTATGTACCGCTGGGTAGCTGACGTTAACTACCTTATATACTTCTAATTTGAAGTACTTTATATACTGCTGGGTAGCTGACGTTAACTACCTCATATACTTCTAATTTGAAGTACTTTACATACCGCCGGGTAGCTGACGTTAACTACCTTATATACTTCTAATTTGAAGTACTTTACGTACCGCTGGGTAGATGACGTTAACTACCTTATATACTTCTAATTTGAAGTACTTTATGTACCGCTGGGTAGATGACGTTAACTACCTTATATACTTCTAATTTGAAGTACTTTATGTACCGCCGGGTAGCTGACGTTAACTACGTTATGTGCTTCTGATTTGAAGTACTTTACATACCGCTGGGTAGCTGACGTTAACTACCTTATATACTTCTAATTTGAAGTACTTTACATACCGCTGGGTAGCTGACGTTAACTACCTTATATACTTCTAATTTGAAGTACTTTATGTACCGCTGGGTAGCTGACGTTAACTACCTTATATACTTCTAATTTGAAGTACTTTATGTACCGCTGGGTAGCTGACGTTAACTACCTTATATACTTCTAATTTGAAGTACTTTATGTACCGCTGGGTAGATGACGTTAACTACCTTATATACTTCTAATTTCAAGTACTTTACATACCGCCGGGTAGCTGACGTTAACTACGTTATGTGCTTCTGATTTGAAGTACTTTACATACCGCTGGGTAGCTGACGTTAACTACCTTATATACTTCTAATTTGAAGTACTTTATATACTGCTGGGTAGCTTATGTTAACTACCTTATATACTTCTAATTTGAAGTACTTTATATACCGCTGGGTAGCTGACGTTGACTACCTTATGTACTTCTAATTTGAAGTACTTTACATACCGCGGGGGAGCTGACGTTAACTACCTTATATACTTCTAATTTGAAGTACTCTATATACTGCTGGGTGGCTTGGGAGTTTCCCCACTGGAGAGAAGTATGTACAGTTAGTGAGTAAATGTACTTTGCAGTGAAACAGCCTGTTTCATGTCACAGAAAAAGAAAAGTGAAGTTTTCTGACCCAGTAACAGTTTGAGCTGAGCAGAAACAACAGTACTGATGCAGAGGACGGACTTACCTGACCAGGCCACTGCTCTTTGCTTCGTCTGCAAACATCTTCCTGGCAGTCAGGGCCAGTTCGTTCACCAGGCTGGAGAGAACAACATGTATGGGAGTTAATCACATGACAACAACCTTAGAGAAAGTGCAGCAAACTCAAAATCTTGTAGTTTGTTTGTTGTGTTGCCACCAGATCAGAGAAATATAAGCAGCTGTAAGCAGAAAAATGAATGACATTATTTTTTAAAGTGTTCTCACATTAAGTGCCTAAATGTTTGCAACATCCGTTAAAACGTCATTAAAATCCCACGTGATCTTTTGTCCTTGTATGATGCTTTCTGGAATTAAACCACATCACGTGTATTCATACACACAGCCTGAAGCTGCAACACAAAGCAGAAAACGTCTCGTCACTCTTCGGTGTATGAAAACAGGCGGTTTACCTGCGGCTGCCGATGACTTTGGGAAGTCTCTGGAGAGTCCCGACGTCCGCTGCGAGTCCAATATCAACTTCCTGTCAAGTCAAAGACAAGCACAAAGACTGTGGTAACATCATATCCAACGGTATCGGAACATCAGCCACAACATTCACCTGCGTCCTTTAAGCATTTTCCTCCTCATGTTTCTGAATAACAAACACTAATGAACATGTACATACCTTCACCTGGAACCAGGCGTCGTGGGTACACAGGCGAATGTCACAGGCTGTGATCAGGTCAACACCTGCCGCAGAGCACAACAACATTCATTGTGAACATGACGACTCTTCCTGTTTTACTACACAACCTCCTCTGACACGGGCACTTCAAGCTTTGCAGCAAGCAAAGAAACATCCTGTCTGGAATGTACTAATGCTATAACTATACAGAAGAGTAGGAATTATTATCTACATGTCTTTTTGTCAAATGATCAGCAAACTATTCTGAATATGTGGTGCACTCCGACTGTATCTGCTGCCAAAGCACAGTCTGATCCATCTGAAATGGTTCATTACTAATAATGAGACTTATCGGACAACTGTGGGAATTTATTTTCCTTATCAAACCATAATTGTCATCATGTATTTGTGGTGGTGTGGTAAACGTTTCCTCTGTCAAAGGCAGCAAGTTTCTATGGATCTGATTGGTTGGTAGTGAGGCTGTTGGCAGGGCTGATTGGGAACCTGGAGATCTGCTCTGATTAAAAGTGAGCCAGCTTGGTGTTACCAGAAAACCTGAGAGAAACCCAAAGAGCCAGACAACCCACTATTCTCTCTCTGCACTCTAACTGTGACTGATGATGCTGATGATGATGATGATGATGATGACCCACCTCCTCCGATACAGGCTCCATGGATGGCCACAACAACAGGCTTTGGACACTACAGGAAGAAAAACAATCATTTCACTGACAACCCAACACTTTCAATACATAATCATGTGCACGACTGGTCTGACCTTATAATTACTGTTGCCTATTAGTCGAATAATGAATTGAAACAATAATATTAACAGGCAACTATTTTACAATTATTTAAGCAAAAAAGCGAAACTCAAACTCAAATGAAACTATTTGCTGCTTTTGTTTTCTGGTCATAAACTGAACATCTTTGGTCAAAACAAACATCTAGAGGTCAAGATTTTATAATCCGGGAAAAACAGACTTTTTTTTTTTTTTTTAGATTTCCTAGACTAAATGATTTATTTACTGAATTAGAAAAGACAGAAATAATTATAATAATTGTTTGTTGCAGGTCTGACCTTCTCTATGACGGAGAAGGTTTCCTGATACTTGGTGATGATTCTTCTGATGTTCCAGGAAACCCGGGCCGTGTCGTCGCCCCCCGGCTGCAACACGTCGCTCGCCATGTCCATCAGGTCGATACCTGGACAGCAACACAGCACGGAGAATAAATACAACTCATCTACGACAACAGTGCCTCTAAAAACGTCACCAGGCTGACGCCCACCGGCGGTGAAGATCTTCCCTGCTCCAGAAACCACCACCACTCTGCAGTCTGGGTCTCCAGAGATCTCGTTAAAGCAGTCCACCATCTCCCTGGGAGAAAGTTTAATTTAAAAAAGTTTAGTTAACACTCCTGTCAGCTTTAAGTAAACACTTTAATGCATTAATGCTCCAAGTTTATCTTCAGCTGAATATGAGACTTTTAATCGTGTTTATGATGTTTCCTGTAATTTCAGGACAGAAAATTAAAAACTGATGTTCTTCTTCCTTCTGTTAAGTTTATTTTCATTATTTAACATCTTAAATCTAAATGTCTATTATATTACTATAGTCCGGTCGCTGTTCATAGTATGAAATACAGTAAACTTGCCAGTTCAAACCTCCTCTGAGACGATCTGAAACAAAACGTTATTTTAATAATCAAACTTTTTCAGATTAAAGATCCAATACTGATCATGTGACAGCTTTTATCCTATTTCTCATTCTTCACATGTCTTAAAATTATAATCTGTTTGTTCTTGAGGTTTTTGGTTGCTACTGTGACAAATGCTTGTGTATTAATGAAAACAGATTCCTGCCTCCAGAAAGCCTTGTTCATGGCGTTGAGTTTCTCAGGGCGGTGAAGCTCCACATGGGTGACGGACTCTGCTGGGTGGCTGATGGCTAGGGTGGTGTACGGGGAGGTGGGACCACCTGAGGACGATGACATGGCCCTGGCCAGACTGTGACTGGGCAGCCAGAGACGCCTGTCTGAGAGGACAGAGGGGGACTCAAAGAACAGCAACAACACGATGACACTGAAGTCGTCTGGAAAACGACTGTGCTCCCACAGAAAAACAATCACTAATCAAACTATCAGTTCAACAAAAATACCAAATATTCTGACTCCAGCTTGTCAGACTATGTAGAGGGTTAAATCATTAACTTTGACATTTCTGGTTTTTGGACTGTTAGTTGGACCTGAGCAGATTAATCAGTAATGAAGATCATAAGTATATACAGCCCCAATGTGATTTGTTCTGCACTACAATAAAAACAGATAATCCTGAAACAGAAGCTAAAATACATATATTAGTGTTTAGTGCCAAATTTTATTAGATTTTTATTATAACTAATCGATTCAATGTTTTGTTTATAAAAACAGTAAATGTTGCAATATGTCCATTATAGTTTCACTACAGACCAGTGAGCGTCAAACCCAAATATATTCACTCTCATGTGTGTGACAGGAAAAGCATCAAATCCTCTTATTTGATTAAAAAATGACTTAAAAGATTATTAGTTTAGTTTTCTGTAAAATCTCTGCAGCTCCAAACCACTTCAATGCTCAATTATTTCTCCTTTCCAAAAAAAGATATATTTATAACTGTAATATTTCCCTCTTTATTCTTGCCTCGTCTGATCATTCATTTAGGATTTTGACTGTTGTGTAAAAACACTCCATTCATTTATTATTACTTATTTAAAAAGTGCGATGTTTCTATACTTCACTATTAGCTATCTCAGTACAACGAGCATGGTGCATTCAAATGACCTTTCACCTACATGGTCATTTAAAGCTGCAGTTTAGCTCATTTCAATCAACACACGCACAGACAAACTAGTACAAGGGAATATAGGTGACAAACACTTGTGTAACATACTCATTTTGTGTAGCGCACACACACATCACTTACATTTACTAAGAGCTGACCTGGCAACGACGGACAACATCGGCCTTCACAGGTCTGCAGGGTCCACGTCTATAAAAAGGCAGCAAACAGAGCCGGACCTCCTCCACCTGTGCTCACACCTGAGTTCCTGCAGCTCACCACGCTCACAGTGAACCAGCTGTCTGACCTGAGGTCTTCGGTGATGAAGTTCGCAGAAAACGTCAGTAAAAATATCTACAACTTGTCTTTCAGACCTTGGTCAATGAAAACAAGCTGATACTGTGGCCGACGAGGCTCAAACTGCAGAGCTAAAAGCCACCGAGTTTCAATTCTTCTTCTTCTTTGTTTTTAATGGCGGTTGGTAAACCAGCTTAAAGGTTCATTACCGCCACCAACTGGAAAAAAACGAAAACAAAAAATATATATAACTATATCCATACATGTATATAAATAAAACCATATCCTTTCAACAAAACCTTTCTCTTAAAAAATCTACTATATATATATATATATATATAAGTCCTACTGACCATCTCCCCAAGAAGACCCTCTAATCAAACATCTTCACGTTTTATCTTCTGTTAATGTGTTAAACATCATTATGTTTTATCTTTATTAAATGTTAACAATCTAACATTCACTCTAACATGTTTGTGACTATTGCAGTTCCTGTTGCGCTGTGGGCTCTGATTGGACTAGAGTGTCACGTGACCCGAAAGGAGCTGAGTCAAACGACGATATTTGGTTAAAATAACAAGGTTTTCTGTCATTTTCTTTCTACTTTTCATCTGTGTTGTGTTTCATGTGTTGGTTTCTATCTCTCGAAGCACCGACGACCTCAACACAGACCATGAGACCATGAGTGAGACCGGCGGTGCGGCGAAAGGCTCGGTTAGCTCCGACAGTTCGTCAGTATCGCTTCTCGGCCTTTTGGCTAAGATCAAGTGTAGTATCTGTTCTTATCAGTTTAATATCTGATACGTCCCCTACCCGGGGACCATATATTAAATTGATTTTTGGAACAGGGAGATGGAATAGGGGCTTGCTCCGTCCACTCCACGCATCGACCTGGTATTGCAGTATCTCCAGGAACGGTGCACCCTCCTCTACATGTTTAATAACAATATTTAAAGGCATTATTTACTAGTGTCTGGTGTCCATATTGTGTCTCTATAACAATGAAACTATAACTGTGCTGCATCATTAAGTGTCCGGTCCTGAAATGGGTCGTGTCTGTTCGTTCAAACTGTTTCAAACAGCTGCTCATTGAGCTGCGCCCTGTAGGAGGATGCTGCTGAGTTATATACTACACAGCAGGTACACACTGAAAACCACCGGTGCTGTTCCCGCTTGGAGCGGTAGGGGGCAGTAGCCGGAAAGCCGCTTGTCCGCCACCAGACTAAACAAAGAAACAGGAAGTGTGTGTAACGTGAGAAAATCAACGTGTGTTTTTCTTCTTTGTCGGAACCACGAATGGGAACCAGACTAGCTCTGACTGCAGCAGGATTTCAGCCTTGGCTCCTTTGAACAGGCTCTTAGTCATTTGTTGGAAATGAAGACACAAAAATGTCTCTTTACATGGCGACTTACCATTTCCCCCAACATCTGCACTGACATCTGGTTCTGTGCAACAATGTCAAAACTACAAATATTCATCAAAACACGTTACTTCACCCACTTAAACCCTAGTGCCCAGGTAGCAGACTGGAGAAAACGAAAAAGGAGCAACACTCCAGAGTTTAGTGGCATCTGTCACTATTGACAAACTCAAATATACTGTCCCCCAAATAAATACTGTTCCTGGTCTTCTGGGTCCAGTCCCAGCCCTGGTCTCTGCGGAAAGATAACTCCATATTTTACATCCAAAAAATCCAAATCAGCAGAAGACAAAGTCAACCAGGTTGCAGACACATTAGTTTGGTTGTGACCCTGATGTTTTTCAGCAGAAGAAATAAGCACTAAGGCCTGTAGTAGAAGCTTTGGAGTGGAAAAAAACTTTGGAGCCACAAATCTGAACCACTTGTGTATCAACGTTGTTCATGATGGGACAGTGAACTTTGAAGAATCAGAGGAGATCGACAGTCCAGGACAGACAAACAGCTGCCAGGGACAGTGTGCAACAGCTGAGACGGCAACTATTTCTGCATCTGTATTAAGGTGCAGCTACACTTAACGTTCTCAGAGGGGTCTGTGGAGCCACTTCACCTGTTTCCAACCAGCTTCACAGAAACACCATCTCATCCATTGTCACCTAATTAACTATCATAAAGATTGAGGTCTGTTAAAACAGGTGAAGGAAACTTCATTTCCCAACATTCGGCCAAAGACACAGAGACCGGAACACAGTCAACAAGGGTAAATTCAGAAGACTTTAAACTGATTTTTCTTTAATTTTCTTAGACCAAAACAGTTCTCCAAGCTGATTTCAGACCTGGAGACACAAAACTGAAGAGGCAGCAATTAAAATAACACACAAAAAAAAAAAAACCCAAACTGAGCTATAATAAAAGTTACAAAGACAAATTCTTTTACAAAACCATGTTGTCCACTGCCTCAACCACCTGAGCATAAAACCAACACTTTCAAATGTGCTTCCTCACAATGACAGGTTACTGTATAAGCATAATACAAAAGTAAAAAGGACAACTTAAAAATACTGAAGACACAAAGACAGAAACCATATCTGGGGCATGACTATCAAAAGTTTGAAATGCTTGTTAGCACTTAAGTTACATAGGAAGTGTTTGCACTTTAGGGATCAATCGCTTTGTGAAAGGTAGTATTTCACAGTATTTGAGGTGTTTTTGAAGATCAATTTCCCCAGGTGTGTTGTGAGCAGTCATGATCTAAGTATGCATGAACATGGGAATGGCAGACCAAACTTCATCTTCCTGGCTTCTGAGGTGTTCTCAGTTGGCGTGCTGAACGGTGGAGAAGCACAGCTTGAGGGTGTAAGGGTAGGGACCAGCTGCAAAGAGGAGAAACTAAAATTAGGCAACAACTAACACGACTCAGAGTGAACCAAGCTTCCTCTGGACATTATTTAACCGAATTAGTTTTAGATTATACTATAAATCTGCTTCACTCACTAGGGGTCGATTATATATGACAATAAAAAGAGGAGCCATAACATTGCTTTCAACTTGCTCCTATATAAAAATTGACGACAGCACAGTGTGGAACAGAAAGAGGTCACTGCACTGACATGGCATCATGTTTCTATCTGTGTGGAGATCTTCCCAACAGACAACTGTCACTGTAATAACACCAGAGTAAAAACCAGTGTGCATCAATTAAGCTTCAAAGTCCTTCACCCAAACCAGACTCGGCAGATCTGAAGTTTCAGATAACTGATAAACCCTGCAGCATTTCTCCCCTTCCTTCAACTGCTCAGAGGTCAGATTTCCTGAAACATCTTCACACTAAGCTGTGTGTGGGTGTGTGTCACACATACCTGCATTTTTCATCTGGTAGTGGTTCATCATGGCCAGAGCCTCCATGGCATCATTGATGGACTCCCACTCTAGCAGACCTGAAGCACTGCGGTCACTGGGAGCTGCACCGCCTGGTGGTCAGAGGGGCCGACAGGGGTCAAACACAGAAACATGCATCTGTTTTCTTAAATGACCCAGTCTACAAAAACATTCATGCTGCAGTTCCTCCAGATGTGACATCAGCTGGATGATAACTAGAATTTCTCTATGTTCAGTGACTTACTCTTTCCTGTGAACATTTTGACGTTGACAGGGGACTTGACACCAATCTCATCACAGATCTGAAAAGAGCACAGCAGTTATTAGAAGGTGCAGAATATTTTAATTCTTTATTGTCCATAGACATTTTCCAACACAACAAAATACAACCAATAGCCCCATTATAAAAAATTCAGGGAAAAATGAATTTTATTTATTCATTTTCTTTAAATGCAATGACTCGAACCTCCCGTGTTACGCTCTATAACCTACAGTCCTCCAAATATCTGTCAGTTTTTGGTTGGTCTACTGACCTGAGAGAAGACCTCTGGTGTGACGTCTGGCTGGGCGTTGAAGAAGTGCAACACGTTGCTCGGGTGTTGGATACGGTTTTTGGCAGCCTGCTCTGGTGAGGTGAACCGGTTGTTTCTGGAGCCATGGAAATCCTTGAAGCTGCTGGTGCCGTCATCCAGCTCGTAGCACTGCCCAGGTACAATGGCTTGCTGCTTGGACACACTGTGGGCACGGGCAGTTGGATGAGTTAGGAATGGTGGGGAGAATTTCGACAAGCTACAGGGACGGGCTAAATAATCCTCAATCGGGAACACAAAGAGCAGGAATAGCATGGCCCATTCTCGAGGAATCCTACTTCACAGCACAGTGTAGCTCTTCCAGACAATGGAAATGTTAACTGAACTCACCACACATTGAGTTTCTGTCCAAAGAGGAAGTTGTTGTTGAGATGAGTGATGGCACGGTCCACTGCATAGCAGTCTCCCATTTCCACCATGGCTGCCCCAGGCTTACTCTTCATGAACTTTACCTACAGAAACATCAGGGGACAGGATGGACCAGTTTAATGCAAGACAGTTGAACAGATCTGAAATTCATCTGTACACACTATCTGTCCGGGTGGAGATGATGTGAAGACATGGCTGACTACAGGTCCAACTTTATCAGGCAGGTGGAGCAGTTATTTGTGTCAGTATATTCACAGGAACATTTGACGACTTCACAGGTTGAACTGTTGCAGCAGGGATACTTCAGAAACAACTAATGTCAGATACTGACCCGCTCCACGTTGCCATAGAGACAGAAGATATTGAAGACACGGTCTGCGTTCATCTTGAGAGGGTCCAATCCATACACCATGACCACTGGAGAATCAGCGTGGGCACCATACTCTCCAGGTGGAGGGGGGGGAGGTCCATAGCCTGGCCCGTAGCTTCTCCCCCCGCGCCCTCTCATTGGTGGACCCATGCGGCGACCCTCATAAGGTGGGGATCCATAGCTCTCATCATAGCCATGGTAGCCCCCTCCTGAAGAATGAGGGAGTGAGTTGGAAAACAGAAAATGAACCGATGATCACAGAAGGCACAGTCAACTCCAGAGAACTGCCTCAACTTTGCTACTGCTTGAACATAAATACAGCACCTGTGGAGTCGCAGGTAAAACCACCAGTTTACTGCCGCTGTGCAGAGGACCCAGTTACAAACTCAGGTCTCTTCTTTAACATAAATACAGCAGCTTTGCACAATGTCAGAATCAACAGAAGAATTTATTTTGAACTTCTCAGAGAACAGAAGGGGAAAAAGCATTTATTTTATCTGGCAGGTATGTATATGTGTTTTCTTGTCTCCCCAGGGGCGTGAGAGCCTTACCGTACTCTGGAGGGTGGTCGCCCAGCAGAGCAGGCTGCCTCTGGCGCTTGTTGGGGTTGGCATTCACGTCTTCTACGAGAGCAGGAAGATAAAAGCAGAGGAGAAAAGTGGAGAAAGAAAAAAAGCAACAGATAAATATGACAAGAGACTGGAACTATATCGCTACATGACAATGGGATGCCTGAGCATTTCAAATGTGCATTATGGTAAACTGACATTTTGACGCCAGGTCTGCTTCAGGCTGCACATCATATATACGTATGTATATATATATAAAATCTGTCAGGGCAACTTTATAAAAAGATTTCACTCAAAATAGTACTTGAGACAGACATGCATTTCAAGACTGGCTGTTCTTGCCTGCGAGAGCCATATGAGCACATTACAGAGATTCATCTTGGTCTGTTTTAACAGTAGTTAAGGAAAAATGGAGAGGAAGGCATGGGAATGTAACAGATGGTAAGACCAATATTAGATTGTAAGGAAATGGCCCTAAACCCAAGCCCTTCAATCCAGAAACATCCACAACAGCAAACCTTTGGTAGATAAAGTGGGACGGGGGAATGAAAGATGAGATGGATGTATGTGGATGTAGGAAGGGAACAGGGTAAGGATTTCAAACAAAGTCACTCTGGTAAGTATCACAAATGGCTAAATTTAAAAATAAAATTTGTACGCTCACACACACCTGCACTGCTCCCATTGCCATCTGCATCACCATCTGTACAGGCACACAATAATCATACACAATCAGAATGGAAGCCAGGTTAATCAAAAGGTACATTTTCTTTTGGGCAAATGTGAAATTACCCTCATTAAATGTCAAAAGAAAGATGTGAAACCGCTCATGGCAAGGCTGTCTCGTTCAGGAAGTGTTTCAGGATAGATGCAGAAACTAAAAGCATAAACTATGAAATGTGGATGGGTTGGTACCTCTGCAGGTGACCAACCAGGGTCTAACAGCAATTTGGCAACAAAAACATCAGAAGCTGCTTGTAAATTCTGTGGCTGCTGGATGAAAGCTCCCCTGCCTTTCCAGGAACGTGGCGTTTTGCAGGAAACGGGATTGATCATGGGTCAAGCACATCCTACATGAATTAAAATGAAGTTCACATCCTTTTCCCAGATTAAAAACATGATTTCATTCAAAAAAAAAAACAAAACAAAACAAAAAAAAAACAAAACAAAAAACTATCATATAAGTCCAGGGAACCACACAGAGATGAGATTCCTAAGCGACAAGACACAGCAAACAGACAATAGGTTTGAGTGACATTAGAAATGCAGTCTCTGACAGAACCACAACCACCACCCTCTCGCTGAAAGAGAAAGCTTAAGCCTGTATGAGGAAAAAAATGGAGTCATGTCAGTCTTGTGTGGCGATGTTGAGTGCTGGGCTTTGGGATCATGTGGTGCTGTGCAGTTATGTTCCCTGAGGAAAGTCTCGATTTACTTACTGCATGCTTACAAACAGTGGGAGGACGACATTTGTAGCAGTAGTTCCACCACTCTCCACTCAATTCATTTCATCCCATACTCCTATCCGTTTCCTCTTTTGGGGAAACAACGCTCCACCTCAGGATCGATTCCCGGTTTTATCAAGCTGAAATGCCCATTGGTGGCTTGCTTTGGCTGGCGTTTCCATCCTTTTTGTTCCGTTTTGGAATAGTCGCTTAGCGCCCACTGGTAGGCCTTGAGGCTGCCATAGAGCACATTTCAGTTGGGCCGCAAATTGCCAAACCTGCATCACATGGAAGGTGTTACACAGGTTCTAGAGACTACAAAATACTTAAAAAAAAAAAAAAAAGAAAAAAAAGCTGCACTCAAAAAAGGGATAGCTAAACAGGGATGCATGTAGTAAGAAAATCAGAGGGAAGAAAAGATGAGAAGAAAGCAAGAGAGAAAAGCTGAATTCCATGTGGGAGGAAACACACAAGGGGTAAAACCAAAAAATGGGCCTGACTGGGCTCTGAGTGTGCTTGATGGTGTTGTCAGCAGTGTCTTCATCAGTTGTCTGGTGTGGAGTCCAGTGTGACTGGCTACTGCTCGACTCAGATAGTGGATCAGTCGGTACGACATCAGCAAGTGTCAGAGGGTGTGTTGCTCGAATGTGTTGTTTTCGTGTTGATGATACGGCCCAAAACAGTAAAGGAAGGGCCTCAAAAATGTGATCTCGGTCGACTGGTGAGTATCAGTATGCATCGTCTGCTGTGCTGAGAGATGTCATGCTACTTCTGTTTGGATGGATGCTGTGTCTTCGCTGGTATCAGTCTCCATTGGGTGTAGACAGTGGGGGTTTGACGATGCAAGCTGTGGCCTGCTTCAATGTGTCTTTCGCTTGTGTCTCAAAATGAGTAAGAAAAGACGAAGGTGGAAAGAGGGGGGAGGGACCAAGTGTAGCTCAGTACCCAAAACTCCCCACCCTCTAGCAGTGTGCGTTGTCTTCGTGGCTCTTGTGCTGGAATGCGATGATAAGGAATGAGTGGTTTATCAGTCCTACGTCAGCATGTTGAATTGGGGGTGTCTTGTAGTTTATCCCTTGTATCTCAGGGGACATTTGGCCCTCTGTATGCGAGTGGCTGTGTCCTCACTGCAGAAGATGGTGGCTGCTGGGTGGTGGTGATGTCAGCATGTGTCTGCTTTGACCTCTCAGCAGAAATTCCTGTGCATGTGTTTTTTTCACTGATTGAGATCTGAGCTGTTGCAGATAAAGGCTTGTGTAATGATGCTGGTCCATGCCTCTGTAATCACTCCTCAGATCAATCACAAGTCATCAGGACCTACAGATAAGGCTGCCTGAGGTTGGAACAACTGCTATTTTGCCAGAACCACTTTCCATTTGACATCTAACCTGCTTTGGCTGCACTAAGTGCTAGACTTTCTGTTGGACTTTTAAAAACAAAAAACAAAAGTCAGGGAGAATTTGCTGGTAGGAGTTGGATGACAGTGGAAAAGACCAGGATCAGTGTTGGTGGTAAGCAAATGTGTTTCCAGCAACTACATTTTAAAGTCAAAGCTGAATTACATGTTTAAAAAAAACAACAACATTGTAATGGAGCTATTTTTAGCTTTGACTTAATGCACTTCTTACTTCAAACAGCAATTAAAGGTGTGGCAAGAAGGGCAGGAACGGCAAATGGCAACAAAAAGAAAGATCATGCCTATGTCTGAGATATGCAGAGAAAGTAATAACATTATTGGGACATTCCTTCAGCAAAGAACGAATAGTTGACAGTTGTGTAATAATACTTTCCACAGCTGTTTAAAGAGTAAAATAACTGTATTGGGTGCATCCTGACAGAGGGACAAACCTCTATATTGCTTTTTAAAATTGAATATTGTATTCTAGTGTTAATTTCTGGCCCTGACTGAACAGGTCACGTCTGATTCTGTACCATGTTGGGTCTTTGTTTTTCTTTACCTTTGCTATACTCTATACCTGCATCTACATAACTTGTGCAAACAGATAGATGCACTAGTACTTTATATACACAGGACATGCATCGGTTCCTGGCCCAAATCTTATATACTGTTCACCCAAAGGTGGGCAGTAAAAGACGCTGTCTGGGACCATGGAACAGGTAGGACTGGGAATGGACCGAGGTTCTCTTCTGTAGACTGTAGTAAAATGTGTGAAACTATATTTGCACTTGTGTTGCACTAGAAAAGATTGGCTGACACATTTTACTATGCAAGTGTGCATCAAACCCTCCTATCATAACTGGAAGCTGGAAAACTGCCACTTCCAAACTATCTTCTATGAATCAGAAGCATTTGCTGAATTTTGAAGAGGCAAATAATTGTCACTGATGACAAAGAACATGTACAATAACAGAGGAAACTTAGGACTTAACACTACATACTCTATACTAGGAGCACAAAGTTTATAGGCGTGACCAATGCTCTTCGCAGGACTGGGGGCAAAATAGAAAGAAAATGCAAGCAAATGTGTTCCTGCCACTCTCACCACACAGACTTCTGCATTTTTACAAATTCAGCCAGTGTTTACATGACAAGGTTTGTCATCTGATAATTCACAGGTCCCTGATTTTCCCAAATGTTCCACTCCTGTGTATGAACTCTGACCAGTATGTGCTGAGAAATGTCAAGAGAAAAAACCCAAAGCAACACTTCAGTGATAATGCCACTCAGGTTCTTCCCAAAATGCAAGATTGGATCAAATTAAAAATACATTTGTTCGTAGCATTATCAGTGAAGGGCTTTGCCTCCACTTTCCCCGTAACCTGCTAGCTGAAACGCCCCACAGTAAGGGTGCTTGCCAGGTCAATCAGCAAAGGCTTGGGAGTGCGTTCAGCTGTGTGAGGTTGTACCTGGTCCTCCCAGATTGGGGTTTGTGTAGTCCCAGGTTTCCTGGTCATTCTTGAACACATTCAGGCGAGTGGGCTGAGGAAATACAATTTATATCAATATATGAAGTACAGTTCAACCAAGCATGACAGACACAGACACGCACACACTATTCGTGTTAAATAGAAGTTTCACATTTTAAATTAAAGCGTGCACATGAAAATAGCGTTCAGAAACAATACCACGCAATAGCTAACTTCCAAAAACTTGTGCAAATTTAGTTGAGAGCACTCCCATCAGGGCTCCTGTGTTGGTGTGCATTCACTTGTGCAGCTGATTGTGGTGCCGCATGCCCACCACACCTGCTGTCTTTGTGATCACTGCCTGTGCCATTTGTTGTAGTAGTACCTTGGCATATTCAATCTTCAGCGTGCAGCAGCCAGAATAGATGTCTGCACCGTTGAGTGATGCCTTGGCTCGCTGGGCACTTTGCACCGAGTCAAATGTAATGAGAGTTAAGGATAAGACAGAAGTACCAGGTTGTCAGTGTAGTAATGGCCATCTAGACTGTCAGATGCCAGCAAAGAATGAAAACATATGTGCACACCTGCATCTCCTTTACAGTGGTTTTACCACAGTAGACTTCAGGTTTGTTTTTGTTGCGTAAAGAAAAGCAAGTTATGACCCAAATAGCTACTAACTGCTAGTTTTATAATGTGTGCCTGATATATGCATACATGCTCAAGACCACTGTGTGCCACAGGTTGGAAAAGGATATTCAACCATGGCCTGGACACCATTCTTCCTGAAGATGACGATTCTCTGGACAGGCCCACAATTGTTGCAGATAGTGTAGAGGACATCCTGTATGTACCCAATTTAATAAGTTAACGACCACATTCACAAACACATTCAAATTTTAGCCATGTTTACAGTCAGCAAAACAAGACACTTATAAGCCTGACCTTGAAGTCTGGGACAAACTTTTTTTTTTAAACATTTTTTTCATACTTTAGAGATTAAAAAAATGGGGCTAGAAAATAGATGGACAGTATTTCTCTTCTAACAGGCTCGCATTTCAACAAAATACCTATCAGTTGTTCAGGCTGACACTCATTACAACCCTGTATAACTTAATTTAAACAGACTGAGATTAAGTTAAATCTCTAGTAGCCACACTGCAGCCCAAGTGTTTGCATTTACCGTGGTGATGGGGTAGATGGGGTTCATGATGGTGAGTAGAAGGACATTGTTAACACTTCTAGAGTCATCAGAGTCTCCTGGCCTGGATATCTTCTGACTAGTGGAGTAGTTGATGAAGGCTGGATGACCAGCAATATAGACTTGGTTATCTGCAGCATAGGTTACAGCTGTGGATGATCCGTTCATGTCTTCGTACTCCACTAGCGCCTGACGCTTCTTGGGCATCACCACCACATAGCTAAAAAAAGCAAGTTCAGATGAAAAGAAAGATGCTGTGAATGTAACAGCAGCATATTTAGTCAGTTCCTTGGAGATGGCACAGAATTTCTTACTACTTCACAACATAAAAACTGAGTTTCTTGTCATTACTCCCCCCATCTTCACTCATACTTTAGCAACCTAACTATAAATCTCAATAACTCTGTAATCACCCACTCACAAATAGTTAAGAACATTGGGATCACACTAGATAAATCTCTCAAGTTAGGCTTGCATATCAAATCAATTTCTAAATCAGCTTGATTTCACCTCTGTAACAACGCATGAATTAAATCATTGTCCCACTACCCACCTCAAACCTCTCCAAATAGTTAAAAATACTGCTGCCAGAACACTCAAATTAATTAATATGATCACATCTCACCTGACTTTGCTTCATTATGCTGGCTTCCCATTACTTAAAGAGCCGATTTCAGTCCTTACATACAAAAACCACGGTACAGTTCTTTCCTACCTTTCTGATCTCATTTCTTGTTAGTCCAGCTCTCGGAGGTCTTTTGAACATTAAACCGCACATAAATTCAGCTTGTTTTCAAGATTTTTTTTTTTTTTTAAACACAGAGCACCTGTTTTATGAAATTCTTTACCCTTTAACATTATAAATGCTGATTCCATTCAGTCCTTCAAAACAAAACTGAAAACATACCTTTTCTCTGCTGGCTTCAGCTAACATATTTCCCTTAATTGGTTGCACAAATGTATGTTTTTAAAGTTTTCCTTTTAAGTCTGAAGCATTTCATTATGTTTTTATCTGATTTTAATCCTGGTGCATGTGTAATTTCTTATTTTGTTAAGCATGTTGCGACTATGGTGAAATGCACTATAAATAAACTTGAACTGAACTTGAACTACTAAAACCACTGTTAGCCCAACCTTGGGCTGTGTTAAAATTCAGATAGTAGAACACAATGTCATTCATTTACACTGCGAGGAGGAAACTTTAAAAAAAACAAAAAAACAAAACAAAAAAACAAAACAAAAAAAAACAACATTTTTTTCCCCTCTACCTGATTGCTCCAAATTCCTGCAAGGCCTCAACAAGGTCAGCCTCTGTAACACCATCCACCAGCCCCCGAACATGCACCACCACAGACGGAAGCGTCTTATGTGGATCTTCATATCCCTGTTTCAACAAAAACAGACTTAGCAAACATGTTCAGCCTCAATCTTCATGTCTGTAAGCAATTTTCCAGTTAACTGCAATTTGAAGCATAAAATTATTCAAATCCCGAAAGCGATCTCTGCATTTGTGCCTATTATCAGTGAACTAATACATCTGTTCTAAATGTATAGTGTATGCATTGCTTATTTGTTGTGTAAAAAAAGATCTACATCAACTGTGGAATTTGGCTTTTTGCAACAAGCACTGAAACGTGAAGTTGAAAAATGAACTGTGGTATCAACAATTCTAATCTATGTGGGCCTGTCGTGACTCGATATGCTAACTATCTCAAAGCAAATCTGGAATAAAAAAAGACTACAGACTTTGCACACTTGAAATATGAGACATGAGACTGTGGTCAATTGAACAGTGTAGCTTCTTTACTCTGCTTACATTGCAGATAGACATAAAAAAAAAACTGCAGACAATTCTTTCAGTGTCTGTGAGCTCAAAGTGATAAAATAGATGTACATTCAAGTTTTAAAATATGCGTAATTACATAATGGTACAGGTGTCCTGTGCTTGCTGAACTGTTTTGCACATGCAGACGTGAAAATATAAAAGATCGCAATTTAGTGGAAAAACTAAATCAATCTTCTACAGCCCTGTACCACATAAATGTATTCACAGCTTAACCATAAACATATATTTAACACAATTGTATATTCAAGGACACAACAGTGTTGCATGCAAGAGAAATTTAAGCTCCCAATGTAAATTCCAGTAAGCGCTTTACAGAACACCAATATTTATCATTAGGAACCAAACAGAAATGGACTAACTGTGGATCTCCTGAAATCATTTATCAAACTTCAAACTTCCATATAAAAGTTTGTACTGTGGGAATATTTGCTGGCTGGTGTTTCATTTGGTATATGTTCATGTTGTGTATTGTGCTTAACCTGTTTGACATTAATGAACAATCACTGTTACAGACCCGAATAGAAGTAATACATCCTCACACACAACTCAGGGGATAACAGAGCAAACAGATGTTGTTTATTCTATTCTAATAACTAAATAGTAGTGTTAAGGGGTGTTAAGGGGGGGGCGGGGGTCAGCTCATTATGGTGCTGCGCCTTATTTTAATGTTTAAAGTCAATTAACGTGACACACAAATAAACATTAGCTTTAAGGAGCCTGCCTGTGCCCACACCCCAAAACAGCTGCTTGTATGATGCTGGCCCGAGTCACCGGCCTGACTGCGGTGCGTATGCTAAGCTAACAGCTAGCTAGCTGGCTGCTAACGTTGCCGGGCTTAGAACAAAGCCGGGAGGCCCGGCTGGTGGAAACCGCCCTTAAACGAGCTCATTCCGGCTCTACAGCACCGCGTTTATGGGCCGGAGTGTGTCTTTGCTAACCTCAAAGGTGAAACACAAAACGTTAAGGTGGCAGAGAGGGGAGAAAAGAAGCGGTAGGCACCGAGACCGCATTTACTGAGCGGCGGCGTGTCGTGACATTTTCCCACCGCGCAACTGAAAAAAACAATCCACCGACGCTACCGTAACGGAGCCGTGAGCGTTCGCTACTTAACCTCCATTAACCTCCAACACAGCGCATGCGAAAGCGACTCACCGTGGCCATTCCGTCGGTTTTCTGTCTTTTGGTTGCCCTGCCGTCTTCGCTGTAGTAACGGCTCGCCGCAGTCGCCATGTTGTCCCGGTTAAAAAGGATGGTGGTAGTGACGACCAACCGACACCGACGGCAGAGTCAAGACAAACCAGGCTCGGCTTTCCACGCCCATTAGCACAGCACCGCGCCCTTTGATAGGCTCAGGCAGCTGTCAATTGACATGTGACTTCAATTTTAGCCAATAGGAGAACAGGGAGCATAAACAGGCGGTATTATAAGATTTACAGTAGCTTCACTTATTCTGATTTTTTTTTTGTGAAGATTTCACTTTCACATGGACAGTTTGTTTTTTTGCCAATTACTCTATATTCAGTGACCCCACATGACAACGAAAATATCTTAAGTTTTAATGCAAATTTACTATTAATAAAAACTGAAGTTTACTTGTATTTGCTGTGACCCACGAGTTTGATCCTTGAGATATAGTTAGTAGTTTAAAAAGGCCTCTGTAGTAGGGCATAAAAACGTTCCTGCAGCTTTAACTGTCAGATGTAGGTACAGGCTGAGTGCTGCCACATAAACCTGCAGCAAAGTGCAGCCATTTGAGACTGGGATCAATTTTCAGCACAAACATGACCTGAAAACGAGACAGCTGTGCTCCCAGACAACTCAAGATGACAAACTAAGGATTTCACTTTGATATTTAGTATTTTACATTTGTACAACCACGTTTTCTTTTTTTATGAGAATATAGGTTGACAAGCATTCACTTGAAATCTTACAACACAAAGTGTAATAAACTGAACGGCTACTTTGTGAAGTCATTTTTACTCTAATGAATTACTTCAGATGCAGTACTAGATTCACATCTAAAAAACATCCCATATGTTGTTCTTTAGATAAATGTGAGTGTATTTGTACATTGTAAAGAGAAATATTTAAAATGTCAATTTTTACATATATAATTTGATTTCATTTTAAGAGTTCCAGAGAAGTATAGTAAATTTACCAAAGTCTGAATCTAGTGATCAACTACTGATATATATTTGTAATAAAAACTGCTTACCTGCAAATGACTTCACAGAAACATTCAGACCTTTAGGACAATACAAAGAGCAAAGTTCCACAAAATTGATACCAGGAGTATGTTGAAGAGGTTTATTCAAAAATAAAACTGCCTCTGTCTTACCATATGAGCCAAGACCAGACCAAAACTGTCTAGGCAGCTGCAACAGAAATCAAACTTATGCACTGTATGTATTTTAAAATCAAAAGTCACAGGCGCACATCTGAGATCAACACAAGGAAAATCTAATCAGGTTACAGTGAAGCCGATTAGGTTTGTAAAAATGGGCAATGCAGCACAGTCGCAGGAATGTGACATATTTGGAGGCATGCGGGCCAGCAACCCTCTCCTCATGCAGGTGTCAGTGGAAACCTTTAACTGCATTTCAGCTTAAATCAAACTGGGAAAAAAAAATATCTATATATATATATTGTTTGCACATTCCTAATGGGGGCAATATTTAAAGGTCAGAAAACCAAGCTCAAAAAATAAAAGCAGTTCTTCAATGCATTGACCTCACCCTCAACTGCAATTTACTGTACAAACCGCCCAAATCACTGCTAAAAGACAGCTGCAACACTTAAGTATTAACAGGTGTTCCTTCTTACACTTATGTGGTGTCTGAGAAATATGACATATGCAGCAACAGCAGAAACATTTTTTAAAAATCCCTATACACTAGAAATTGATGTGTCTGTGATACTGACTGAATCATCAACAGTGTAAGACACAAAGACAGTGCAGATGAGAAAATCATACCAAAGACCGGGACTAGACATAAAGGTACAGAAACCAGCTGCTGTAGGGCTGGACAAGCAGACACAGGGCAGGGGTTGAGGGTCTGTATGATAAGGAGGGTGGTAGAGGGAACAGTCGTCTTCACTCAGTCGTCCGCTGGCGTAGGGCTTCGGTTTGGACTTGCGGAACGGGAACGACTGAAACAGAAACAGAGAGGAGTTAGCGCGAAACAGGGGAGACAAAGAATGGTTAGAAACTAAAAACCCACATCATTCATCATGAACTCCTGTGAAAAACCTCCTTGACCTCTTACACCAAGTTTCATCTCAAGAGCCATAGAATTTTTTTTTTTTAATCTGTATAGCGCCACTAATCTCTATACTTCTGTAATGGCACCCTCGGGTCCTTGATGCTTTCTCCCCATTTGTTATTAGAAAAGACTGTTGCCACATTATCTGCTCTAAGGAGAGGTTTAGGACCAAATCCTTCAACAGCTACAGACTCTAAAGGATGCAAATTTTTCCATACCATGACCAGGAACTGCGCACAGCACTGAGCTTGATTACTGAGATAAACCCCTTAATGGTAAAGCAGCTTAACATGGTAATGATGCTGTGACATGTATGGCACAAGAACATATGACAAAGCCTCCTCAGAGATTTCAGCCCATAAAAAGAAATGATGCTGCACTCCTTGCCTGCATTCAGTCAGTCTGTCTCACACACACAGACACACACACCTGAAAATCTGAGCATGCTGGATAAAATCTCAACTTTAGCTCGATAACCACCAGTTTTCCAGACTACATCAAGCCTGTGCTTTGTCTTTCACCATCAACATGAGCTTGTCAGGGGGTTTGGTTTTTGGTTACCTTTGGAGACAGTGGCAGAAACAACAAGTACAGAGAAGCGAAGGATGAAAGCACTGAAGGACGGATGACTACAACTTGAAGAGACACTGCGCTGGGAGGCTCTTGAAGACTGATCTCTCGTCAGCTCTTTCTCTCACTTTCAGAAGCTAAGACAGAGGCTGAAGAACTCTGGTAGGTAGGGGGTCTGGTAGGAAGGTAATGGATTTAAAAAGGTAGTGGTTGAACTGTGATCTGTGTGGGTCAGCCTCTGGTACATCTGAAGGCTGGCTGGGTGACTCTAGTAGAACAACTGTATGTGTGCGCGGGCTGATCTCGTCTGAGCGTGTGCGTCGGTTGAACAGACGGTCACCCATTCACTGTGGGGGAAGGTTCGGTCGGTAGGTCGACCTCTTTCTCGCTGTCTAACACCAGATGCAGGCGAAGGCTGATCTCAGTTCAGCGCTTAGTCACCCTCCCGCAGGACGTACACACCGCCAGCTGGCAGACCCTGGGCCTGGGATCAGCTGCGGTGTCAGTGCAGTGCTGAGCTCCCACCACACGCTTTAAAGAAAATATGAAAAATAAACAAAACTGTGCTGCAAAGATGCTTACCCTCACTCACACCAATGGTGTCGTTTGATCTCAGCTAACATGTTTCAGCTGCCAAATTCAGGACAGGGAATCAAAATTTAAGATAAAATTAAGAGAATTTATAATTCTACCTCTGACCACCTTTACCTTGTTAACCCAATAGTTTCTTCTTGCTCTGAGTCTAAATTCATTTAGAATAGGGCTACATCTAGGGTGGGTGACACTAAAGAAAAGCAGTAGTACAGAGGAAATGGGTGCATCTTACTGGTTTTAGCTGCTGTGAGTCTGAATAGTTTACAGGCTGAGCGGAGACTTTCCTTCATGTTCATAGCTACACTGAGGTTAAACAGTGCAGAGCTGTGAAGAGCTGAACAGAGAGAACAAGAGTGGTCTAATCTTTCTACTTGTACTTCCCTATATCAGACAGAGCAAGGCCTGCCCATGTCCTCTAACCCAGCCACCCCACTACTGGCCAACAGCAGATGCAGAAGACACGGCAGAAGAAGCAGGTCTCTGTGTCGAGGAGGTGCAGGGTCTCGGGGCTCATCCATCTCAGTCGTGCCGGTCGACAGGTGGCAGCATAAGGCTCCCAGGGGGAAGGAGGGTCTATTAAACAGCCAATCCCTGCCTAGGATGGAGCATCTAGCTCTGGCTAATGTGAAGAACTGACCCTCTATTTGAATGCAAGATAGTTGTGGTCTGAACTATGACATGTAAAATCTACGATGCATCATTTACAGAATGTCTTGTGAAAACACTGATAACTGACAGATCTAAGCACTTGAAACCTATTAGACAACTACAGCTTGTTCCAGTGAATGAGACACTTCTTGACTGAGGGTTTACCTGTTCCTCTTGTGGTTTGCTGACTGAGATCGAGAGCGGGATCGGGAAGCAGAGCGCCCTCTGGGTGCAGAGCCGGAACGAGACCGAGATCTGGAGCGACTGATGAAAAGGAAAAAACACTTACATGCAGTACTATAGTAGGATAAAGCTGGAATTATGCTCCTATTGAGGCAGACATATTTGCAAACCTAATTAGAGAAGGGTGTAATGGGTAACTTAGGCTACAGAGGCTGCCAAATCTCAAAATGTGGTGCTGAGCAGATTGGTCAATCCATCAGTGTGTCAGGGAGTTACCGTTTGTCTTACATCTCAGCAGAGTACAGTATGAAAAATCCTCTAGCAGAGCTTAGTAAACTATATTCTTTTTCAGGACTCTCAACATCTTTGCCCAAGTTGATACTGTCCCTTCACTTTACAGATGATTCTTTGTAGGCCAGAGAATTACAAACCTAGCCTCAGGCACAAATAGCTGCTGAAAATGTAATTCACAGAGAGCCGTAAATAATTCAGAAATAAAATGGTTTTAATGCTTCAGGTAAAGTGGCCCTGAAACCATGATGACAAATGTTGAAAAATCCCATTTAAAACACAAACCAACAAACATGCAGCAACCATTTCTGTGTGCATATATCAATAAGAAAAACTATTGTGACTGGTCTCAGTCTACAATCATGTCAGCGTTTCAGACAAGCTGTGCAATTATGATTTAAAACCCACCTTCTCACTGGAGTCCTGGACTTGGATCGATTTGGGGAGGCAGACCTAATATTAAAGGAAAGAAAGTGGGTTTAATTACAGCCTTGGTGGGAATGATTACACTGCACATTTACTTAATTAATCCATGAAGGACGTAATAATAATCCATTCCAACCTCCTGCTACTGGATCTACATAGCTCTGACGAGGAACAGCAACATCTCAGTAACTATACATAAAACTTAACAGTTCTCACCTGCTCCTGCGCCTGGAATAAGATGGAGATCGGCGACGGCTCCTGTGAAACAATATGAGTGACCAAAATTATTGATAATGACAAATTACTACCAACTACTTATTTTCACCACAAGACTTCATGAATTTCCCTTTGGGGTATGTTAATCTCTTCATCTCATATCTAAGTTAAGTTTTAATTATTCAAAACAAAAACTGATGTGTGCATCTCTATGAATAGTGTCTTGTTATGAAAGATATAAATGATTGTTACAAGAGGATTTCCAAACTCTGGAATATGAGGCCAGTGGCAGGTTCCCCTGTACGCCACTGCTTTGAAATGTCACCTGCGTACTTGCTCTACTGGTCATACACCTAATTTAGACTGTGTGCTGTATTCACACTAATCAAACCACAAGAATCAACACTCCCTGTTGATGGTTTATAAGGTGTATCTGTGATTTCATAGGGACGTACCGGCTGTGGCTACGGCTGCGGGAGCGAGAGCGATAGCGACGTCCGCGAGACCTGGATCTGGAGCGAGAACGAGACCGAGAGCGAGACCTGGAACAGAAAAACAAGTTTATCTGCTTCTGCCCCCTACTGACATTACAAGACAGTAAATAGTGTTTGTACAAGAGCAACAAATGATGAGCTGCAACAATTAATTAACAAATCATAACTCATAAAAAAAAAAAAGGGTCTAAACCCGATGGGTGATTCTGATAGTCAAGGGCCACTGTCCTGTTTAGTCTCCAACTATCCCTGCCCACTGCTGATTACCTTGATCTTCCAGCTTCTGACTGGCTGAACACACATGATTCAGTTAATCAGCAGTGGGTAGGAGAGAGAGAGTTGAGAAAACAAACAAGACAGTGGCCCCAGAGGACCATGGGATTCCCAATCCTGGTCTAAACTGTAGAAAAGATCATCAAGAGATCATGAAAAATAAAATCAACCATGATCTTAAACTAAGCACAATGTAAAATGGACCTGCTGCGTCGGCCTCTCTTGCTGAAGCGATAGCAGTCATAGGCATAGTGGCCCCGGTCCCCACACTGGTAACACCGATCATTGGGGTCAAACTGACGTCGGCTGGGACGCCCGCGGCCCTTCCTGGAGAGGCCTGTTGACATTTCAACGCGAACACGGGAACCACACAGGACCCTGAGGAAAAGACAACAGATTAGTAAAAGATAAGTGACAGAGGATTAAAACCTACAGGCCAGATTTCACTTTGTCTTTCTCATTCCTCTAAAATGTGACAAGGGAAATAGAGATGACAACACCACAGATGGGTCTCCCAAGTTACACAGTACTGTTTTGTTAAAGATTTGTTTCTTGAATGCTTAATCATTTTATAATAGTCAAAACAATAACAAAAAAAAAAAAAACTACGCATACACTACAGGAAAATGTTACTACTCACTTTCCATCCATGCCTTTCACAGCATCTTCTGCATCTCTGGGATCCTCAAACTCCACAAAGGCAAATCCAGGTGGGTTCCTGGCCACCCACACACTTCTCAGAGGGCCATAATAGCTGAAAGCTCGCTCCAGCTCCCCCTTAGCGGCACCATTGCCCAGGTCACCCACATACACTTTACAGTCAGTGGCTCGAGAGGAACTACGAGAGGATGAGTAGTAGGACATCTCTGCTCTCCTGATGGAGAAGGGGGAAAAAACAACAAATTCAAATATCACTCAACAATAACTTACTCTGCAAACATTTCAGTCAACTTTCAAATAAAACTGAAAATCAGAAAACAAGTAAGTTAAAATGATGTAATATTTATTTAAGAAAATATTCTTTTTAGTTTATTTAAAAATAGCGACCCGTCTGAAGGCTGAAAAATTATAAATATATCCTCATTGGCGCCAAACACGACTCCACGTCGATGAGCTGCTGTTTTGGCCCTTCTCAAGACAGCTCCGTTAACACTGTCCTCACGTGGACGGCGGGTTTATAGCAATTACATACACGGGGTATGTGTACACATATGGATACTAGTCAGGTAAATTGTAATTTCTCAGTGCCCTGGTTATTTACGGTAACGTCTCTGATGCCAGGCGGTCCCACAAATGTCCGCAGCTCCGCGTGTTATCGCACGGATCGGTCTATGCAATGTAACTTCACAATCACAGAGCAATTTCTAACTCGTTAAAGCGTTATTAAACAAATTTGTAACAAACAATATACCGATTAATACAGACAGACATTTTCATAGATAAGACTTCAAACTAAGTATGAAATATTCGCTCGGTTTGTTTGTGTATATAAATGTGCAAATCCAGGAATTAGACGAAGGCCTTCCTCGCCTCCTGCTCATAAACAATGGCGGCTGCACGCGTTAGCTAGCTTTACCTTTTTCCGTTGTGCCGATGAGCAGTAGAAATTAAACTTCAGCCTCCTCCAACAGAACCCAGGGGCGCTATTTAGCCGATAGACAATGTCTCTTCTACAATTAATTCGCTAAATCACCTCTGTGACGAAGATTAACAGACCTTCCACATATCTGTCCCGCACGGTAACCGGGCTAACACCAGAAACAGAAAGAAACCCCGGGATGGCATCACGTGACTCGCGCATCTGCGCACAACGACACTTCCGGCGAAAACTTTCAAAATACAGTGACTTGTTTTGTTTGCAACAATGTAAATTATTGTTCACTAATATTTATTTTCAGGATTATTATATTATTGTCACTTGTATATTGTAAAGTAGCTCGTAAACAAGTGGTTAGTAGTTAGTTTTAGTAAAACCACCACCTTATTCTTTGGTGAAAATAATTAAGATATTTATACATGCACCTTTTGTTATCAAAAGTTATGTTTTTCATTTTCAGACTGTTTTAACGACCTTGAATTTCTGACTAAACTTCAGAGTGTGAACATGAACTATATAGTATAATAAATATGGCATTCAGGGTCTACAGACACCTTAGTTGTTCATAAAATCTATTTCTGATCCAAACAATACAAATGTATCTTTAAAGTCAAGTTAGTCTTTTCCTGTTCAAAATATCAGAGTAAATGCAGTCACTAAACAAATGTTTGTTAGAATAATGTTTCTAATATGTATGTCGATTGCTTTGACTGTGATTTATAAATGGGAAATCTTCATTAATATGTACCTAGGATCAAAATATGGTGTTTTCTGCCTTTTACCTTTAGGAGCAGATGGTAACCACCTGACTGTGTCAAACATATCAAACATAAGGAATACAAATACTGCCAAATGACTTTAGCATACATTGAAATAAAGTTATAATAGGTCAATGGATTTTGTGTTCTCCCCAGCACCTGTACACATTTCCATACATGAAAAATTCTCCATCAGGTCCATGCATTCAGTTTCTCCCTGCTCTATAAGTCCAATCCCATGTTTATTTTTGTTACTTCTGCACAGGACACACTTGGACTGAAGACAGTAATTTTAAACAGAAATACTGTATAGTCTTATGGTGATGTGGCAGCAGCTGTATATGAGATCTATTGTCTCATACTTGAGTTTGCAATTTAATGTAAAAAATAATGACTCAGACACATCATGCCTTGAAAATAAATAAACTATATTCAAATAAGCTCAACTTCACTTGATTAAAGACCTTCATTTTCTTTCAGTAACACATTACACCTCATGCCAAATTCTCAAAAACAAGTTACGTTTTTCTAAATGTTTTTTCACATTTCATAAAAAAAACTTAAATATCATCTTCAGTTATTAATTTATTACAGTATTGAATAAATGTATATGTCTATCACATGATATTGTAGTAACTCAGTCATTATTTCCCTACAAAGGTTCAGGCAGAGAGAGAAATTTTCAACATCACAGGAAAAAACTTTACAGAGACACATCAAAGATCAAGACCTGGGAGGGAGCAAATGGGAGAAGAGGAGGAAATAGCGGGAAAACACTAACACAGACACAGAAATATTGTACACCAACAAACAAAAAGATGACCAGGGATGTTGCTTGTTGCAGACACAGCCTTGACACAACACAGTACACTCTCTTTTCACAGCTTCTGAAGGTAACAAAACAAATATGCAGTAGACATTGACTCCATGAATGCAGCCTCTGTGTGTTTGTTTGTATGGAATTGTGGTTGTGTCTGTGTGTGCCACTTGCTCACTTTAGTTCACAAAGAGCCTCTGGTGCTTGGGACTGTGGGGAATCAATCTGAAAAAAATATGCCTATAGGCGTCCATCACAGTAGACCATGCTGCTAACACACGTACACAAGGATTCATCATGCATCTGCAGAGGAACACAGAGGGGAAGCAAACACAGACACACACTGGGGAGGAAGGGGTGAGGAGGAGAGGCTGAATTGGGGGGGGGTAACATCTAGTTACAGAACAGCAAAGGCCAAAGCCAGACAGTTAGTACAGAAGTTCATGAAAACATGGAGCATTGTCCGGACATTGTAGACAGTTCTCTTATTGGGTGCTGAGCCACATCTGGGTCACATCTGCTGGAACAAAGCTGGGAACGCAGGGCCCAGTTATAGATTGTACAAGAGTTCAGCAGACCTGTGTGTGTATGTGTGTGTGTGTGTGTGTGTGTAAAATCTCGGTCCCACCTGGTGGTTCAGAGGGGGGATGACTGTTACGACCTCACACACCACTGACTCACCTCAGCCACTACAAAATGTCCCTCTTTAGCTCAAGACAACCCAAGACTGACAATCATACTGGCAATGTTCCACAGTTTCTTCATGTAAACATGCTACTTACACTCAAAACTCCTCCTTCAGGAGGACAGGATGCAGAAATCAACCTTGGCGAATGGTTACAACTAGCACTGCAGCAGAAAAACATATAAACTGACCTTTCGTCAAAGCGATGAAGGAAATAGGATGCACAATGAACCTAAACTCCTTGAACTAAACTCCAAACTGTTCGTCTCAAGGATCTGCAGCACAGCTTATCCATAGATAAATAATCTCCTTGTAAATAAATAAATATCTAAATTGTCTCATGAGAAAACATATACACAAGTAAGACACATAAATCAACAGGGAACAGACTTCAGATGGTGAGATGAAACTATGTTTGGTTATATTAAACTACACTGTTCAAACAGGAGCTTTCTTTGTGGAAAGTATATCAAAATCTAATCCACTGAATTCAGGAACAATGTAATCTACACTACCAGCTGTATATACTGATACTATTCTATATATTGTTTAGAAATACCAAAAATCTACCTTGGCTATAGCTGCAAGGAAAAGATACAAAATTGATTTTAGAAAGTTTACAAAGTATATTAGCTAAGGGTAAACGAATCAAATCCTTCTGATGTTATCGTTTATAACAGTAATAACAAATTCCACTATAGCACTTATCATTTGTGAGTGAAATGTTTGTAACCCACCTGCAGCATAAAGTAAAATGTCCCCCCAGAAATGGACTGAATGCGACTGATATCAGGCAGTGACTATTACGGTAATAAAGTGATGCTCCAGTGTGATAATTCTCCAGCTAATGATGCTGATGTCTTGATGCATCTAAGCTAATAGTAAAGTATTTGATTATTAGAGGCTGAACTCTGCTTGCTGCATTTATTCCCACATTTTTTTTCAGCTCCACATTGGGAGGAATAAAGCTGAAATGTCAGCGTGTAAACGTGGCTGCATGTGGTTCAGTGTTTTCTACTGCTGTGCACCTCTCTCATTGTGCATTCACTGTTCATGTAGCAGCCAGTAATTTCAGTAGCTTGTGAATATTTTTACTGCATGTTCCAACTCTGTCGTGCAGTACTGAGCAACACATACATGCCTTGAAGGTTAGTTTTCTAATGTGCTTTCCACTGAACACAATCTGTGTTGGTGTCTGTGAGTGAAACACAACATTACCACTCCTGTACTGTTTATACAGTGTGGTCCAGCCAAATCAAAGCACTGTCTGCTTATGACAGACTGCAAACAAACTCTGTTTACACTACATGATTTTTAGCATGTCTTGGATGTATATTGTGCTCTAAGCACAGACAGACGGGCAGGGACACATGATAACAGTATTCAGCTGGACCAGTGGAAACAGCTCATAGTGACTCTCTCTCTTCATGTATCCCACACCAACAGTTTGTCGACTAAAGAAAAAATAAACACACAAAACAGTCTATTGTTACACAGTAAGTTACTTTAAATAAAGTGCAGCCTGGACAGTTTGTATAGCTGAAAGCTTGAATATTAGATTTTCACTTGAGAGTTTTCCTTAAGGCATTGTATGTGTGCTATCATGAAGCATCAGTGTGATGACTAACATCCTGCATCCTAGTAAACATGTAGATTAGGATCTTGTCCTAACCATAAATGCTGTAAACTAAATGTTCACTGATTGGAATCTGGCTTGTCAGTTTTAAAGCCACATCAGTGTAATTTTGTGGCTTTAGAAGGTTCACTCTGGAATGTAAACTAACACTGTTAAGTCTTATTCGACGATCCATGCATGTTAGTCTGACCATGCTGCTGTCACTACAGGGAAAGGATTAGTCTGTCAGGGAGCATGCCACAGTAATGGATCAGTCTGCCGCTACACACAAAGACACTGTGTGTAGTTCAGATCTCAGTCCACCTGGATGGAGCAAAAAGCCTCGAACAGTGTTTACATTTTACACGAGGAAATGTTCTTTTTGTTCGCCTCAGACCGACACACTGCCTGCACACACAGCTTAACACCGGCTGAGCAGACACTAATGCAGGGATGGAATTTACAGGTGGTTTCTGATCATTCTCTGCGACATAATATATATATGACTTATTAAGTGGATACGCTTCATATCTGGCTATACATGCAGGAGATAATCCTTCAGTTAGATTTATAAACCTGTCAAAGAGAGAACCATCTGATAAAGAGACATGTCTGGTTTTTGAGGAAGCATGGCTCTTTAAAACCTCCGAGTCGACTTTTATTAAACTTTTATTCCACCAGCCTGTCATTCACTTTAGGCTCTTTACTAAATTATTATTCATCTCCACACACATTAAAGTGTCTTCACTTTCCTGATGTTTGGGTTCTGTGGCGCGACAGTCTGTTCATGAATTTCAAAAGCCCTGATCTTTTCTGACAGCAAACACCTGACTGCTGTTTTTATCTTCTTTTTGACAAAAGTAGCTACACGTTCTCAGGAGCCCACTTTCCACCCACCTTCACAATTGCAGGCATCAGTGCCAGTTGAAAACACTACACTCTATATGTACACTGGTTTTGTATTATTTACAGCGCATGTGGAGAACAGCCTTCAACTATTCTGTGCATTAGACAAGCATCAGCTCCTGTAGTAAACAAATTGAATGTTGTTGTTGATACTGTAAACATTTCACTCCTTTTTTCACACAGTGCTCCACCTCCTCAGTGAAGACAGGTGAAACAGAGGAGAGGTGGGAGGGACAGGTATGCTGTGGGAAATAGACGATGTGTGGTGCGCACAGGTTTCTGTTCTATCTTCACACTAATAGGCGCTTCCCTATCAGTGGTCTGAGCCTCCAGTGCAGCCCAAACCCACCTGGCTTTACAATAAACCCAATGTGCTACAGAATGAAACAGAGCTCCAGAGGAGACCTGATCCCTTTCACCTCTAAAACTCTCTTACTAACTTTCCTGCAGCTTGTATTCACACTTCACGCCTCTAACAAACACTTCCTCCCACCTCTTTATCAAGCCTGTGTGTGTTATGGTCAGTGTACACAAGTGTACATACAGTGTGAGGGTGAACATGTATCTAAACTATTGGAGCATCGCTGCATCACAGACGAGGACACGTGCAGGCTGCATGAACCCCGTTAAACAGATGGATCTTACACTAGTTTGATGTTAAACTGTGGACTGTATGGACCGAATGTTTAGGGATATGTGTGTGTTGCTGTGCATTATTCTTCCAGAACTTTCTCCATCTCCTTTTTAAAAGCCGTTGATGTGGCAGTAGGCCTCCAGGCTGGAGAAGAGGATATAAAGGAACCACAGACCCAGGAACAGCAGGGTTGTCAGGAGGCGAGACATCCTCGGGCCGCCCAGCTCTCCGCCGATGGAGGGCCGGCGTCTGAACAGGAGCACACCCATGCAGATGAAAGCGAAGATGGTGAAGAGTGTGACTGAGAAGGCAAGAGACCCTGGGTCCACCTTGAACTCCTTCCCTTTGATTTTCCAGTAGATGGCGGCCACCGACCAGGCCACGCCAATCCCCAGGAACACGTTGACAGCATTGCTGCCAGTGACGTTTCCAACAGAAGCATCAGCGTGTTGGTCCTGCATGGCGGCCACTTTACTGGCAAAGGTGTCTGAGATGGGAGAAAGAGGTGGGAAGAGTAATACATATGCTTTCAAACACGTCCACACACAAACAGAAGCATCTGCTTGCTCAAAAGGAGATACCATCGAAAACACAGACTTTATGTGACAGTGAAGTCCAAGGTGTCAGGAGACAAAAAATAAATAAAAACAGAGGGCTGTAAATATACACAAAGAGATCACAAAGAGACCAAAAACCACTGCAAAAACACAGAAAATCACCATAGAGACAATTTGTCTTTTCCAACCCTGGTATGTTCCTGTACAGGAGGGGTGAGGGGACATGTATATGTCTTAGCCCAGGGGCCTGTTGTCTCATAATCCATCCATTTTCAATACTGAGGGAAGGATTGTGGGAAGACATGAAGTGTCATGATGCTTATAAGGGGGATATTCACTCACCTGGGATAGAAGTTCCCAGTGCCACAAACACCACAGCGGTCACGGTGTCCCGGAGCCCCACCGTGCAGCCGAAGTGTGACGCCAGATCGCCGATGATGGCGGTGAGGAAGCCGATGACGCTGATGGAGACAAAGAAGCAGGCCCAGCCGTTCCAGTACTCCGTGGGTGGTACACAGGCAAACAGAACCTTCCAGAAGACAGTGAGGAAATGCATGACGTAGTCATAACAAGATGGAAGGCGCTCCTCTCGACCTTCTTCATCATCATCATCACCGTCACCTGAGGGCAGAGAATCTCAGTGAGCTTACAGCATGTACAGAAACGTCATGGTGTCTATAGGACTGACAGGTTTCATGTCCATGACACTGTAGGATCAATCTGAAAATCACACATCATTTTCAGGGGCTTAAATTCACTTTATATGCTCAAACAGTTGCACAGAGGAATATCTACTGTCTGCAGTGAAGTGGTTCTTCCAGCAGATGGTGGCCTTCACTCACAATTCTCCCACCAAAGCTGGTTGACTGTGAAAGCCGCCTGTGCTCATGTGTTTCAACATTTTTATTCCCCACAGACGTGTTCATGAACAGAGAAGTCTGTGCAGCTGACAGGCAGGTCGGAGGCTGAGGTCTTTTACTGCTGTGGTTCATGAGCCTTATTGACTCAACACCAAGTTACACTAAGCTCAGGTGGTTTTCTGCCTTTTAGTGGTTCATAATCTAATCTGTAGATATTTTGCATTAGACTGTACTGCACAGTACAACGGGTAGGTTTGGTTTCAGAAATGTGTATCTTTACAAAAAAGAAGCCAGTGAGTTGTTTTATTCGCCCGGTGTTTGCAGATATACCTTTCTCATACACACAGCTCACCTGCACTGACGGTCACCGCCTCCACAAACTGCTCCCTCCAGGAGTGTGTGCCGATCACCAGCGCCAAGTTGGTCTTCTTAATGAGCTTGTCAACGGTGCTCTGTCAACCACAAGCACAACACACGTCATTATCGGCCACTTACAGCTGAGCTCGAGGGTTTATGAGGTGGAATTAAAGAGGCTGTGATTATGGGAAATGTTCGGATACGTCACCCTCTGCTGCTTTGAATGTGACCAATACTTTATTGTATTTTCTAAAAGTTTAACGTCTGGGGACATGTGTTGTTCTGTTTGTGGCAGAGAGTGGGCTGAGGACTGAATCCACATTCATGCCTGTGTGTGAAGTATGAAGCTACAGTCAGCAGCTGGTTAGCTTAGCTTAGTATGAAGACTGGCTCCAGAGGAACCAGCTTTACACCAACAAAGGTCACTAACTGTCCAAATTACAGTGGTGTGAAAAAGTGTTTGCCCCCTAAACCTAATAACTGGTTGGGCCACCCTTAGCAGCAACAACTGCATCAAGCGTTTGTGATAACTTGTAATGAGTCTGTCACAGCGCTGTGGAGGAATTTTGGCCCACTCATCTTTGCAGAATTGTTGTAATTCAGCCACATTGGAGGGTTTTTGAGCATGAACCGCCTTTTTAAGGTCATGCCACAGCATCTCAGTCGGATTCAGGTCAGGACTTTGACTAGGCCACTACAAAGTCTTCATTTTGTTTGTCTTCAGCCATTCAGAGGTGGACTTGCTGGTGTGTTTTGGATCATTGTCCTGCTGCAGAACCCAAGTTCACTTCAGCTTGAGGTCACAAACTGATGACCAGACATTCTCCTTCAGGATTTTTTGGTAGACAGCAGAATTCATGGTTCCATTTATCACAGCAAGTCTTCCAGGTCCTGAAGCAACAAAACAGCCCCAGACCATCACACTACCACCACCATATTTTACTGTTGGTATGATGTCCTTTTTCTGAAATGCAGTGTTACTTTTACACCAGACGTAATGGGACACACACCTTCCAAAAAGTTCACCTTTTGTCTCCTCAGTCCACAGAGTATTTTCCCAAAAGTCTTGGGGATCATCAAGATGTTTTCTGGCAAAACTGAGACCAGCCTTTATGTTCTTTTTGCTCAGCAGTGGTTTTAGTCTTGGAACTCTGCCATGCAGACCATTTTTGCCCAGATTCTTTCTTATGGTTAAGTCATGAACAGTGACCTTAACTGAGGCAAGTGAGGCCTGCAGTTCTTTGGATGTTGTGGGGTCTTTTGTGAGTCGTCACTGTGCTCTTGGGGTAATTTTGGTCGGTCGGCCCCTCCTGTGAAGGTTCTCCACTGTTCCATGTTTTCACCATTTGTAGATAAAGGCTCTCACTGTGGTTCTCTGCAGTCCCAAAGCTTTAGAAATGGTTTTATATCCTTTTCTCTCAATTACTTTCTTTCTCATTTGTTTTTGAATTTCTTCAGCTCTTGGCATGATGTCTAGCTTTTGAGGATCTTTTGGTCTACTTCACTTTGTCAGGCAGGTCCTATTTAAGTGATTTCTTGATTGCGAACAGGTGTGGCAGTAATCAGGCCTGTGTGAGGCTAGAGGAATTGAACTCAGGTGTGATAAACCACAGTTAAGTTATGTTTTAACAGAGGGGGGGAAAAAACTTTTTCACACAGGGCCATGTAGTTTGGGATTTTGTTTTCCCTTAATAATAAAAACCATTTAAAAACTGTATGATGTGTTTACTTGTGTTATCTTTGACTGATATTTAAATTTGTTTGAGGATCTGAAACATTAAAGTGTGACAAACATGCAAAAAAAAAAAGAAATCAGGAAGGGGGCCAACACTTTTTCACACCACTGTATATGTTGTTTGATTAATCTGTTACACCTGCAATATCCAGCAGACATAACATAAAAACTGTCTGTGCATCAGTAATAACAATGTGTATATAAATACAGTGTGAGATTGTTGTCATAACTTCAAGCTGATTTTCTAATTTCCAATTTAGGACAATACAGCTCAGACACAAAAATGAGCAGACAACACAACCTTTGACCTACACTCACACTGCTCAGCATCTGCCACAGAGAGAAACAGGCAGGTCATGACTCTCCTCTTCATTTATTTCTGCACACAGGAACAGTGTTTCTCACGCTGAGCCTGGGCATACTAAATCGAAACGCCAATCACACTGAATCACATTATTCCCTGTTTGTTCCCGCTACCCACAAATCATAAGAGACAAGGCAAATTACATTTCCACAAAGGGTCAGTAGACTTCACCATCAAACAGACGATGCCAGGACTGAAGTTTAGTGGCTGGTGTTTAGAGTGAGGCTCAAACTACAGGCTGTTCATCTGTTTTGTTTCTTCCCTGAGTGCTCTCCCTGTCTGTAACAAACTCTCAGCGTGTTTCTTTTTAAGTAGCTGACAGTGAGGAGGGTGTTTCATTTGTTTGCTTCCACTGTTACATGTGGTATTTACTTTAATTTGTTAAGTTATTTAAGAAAAGAATAAAAACACATGCATAAGAGTTGAGGTTTCCTGAGAAATGGACACACAAACACACATCAACTACAAATTCCACTAATATTCAGTGTAATTTCAAAGAAAAGCTGCAGCTGAAAAACAAGGAACTGCTGTTTATTGTATGTTTGAGTGAATTTCATACCTCAGAATAATGAAAATAGATAGATTAGCAATATAAAGCCTTACTGCTATGACTCTGAATTGAATGTATTTCGTGAGTACTGGCTTATGTGCAGGTGGCTGTTTTTATGTGCTTATAATCCACCTGAGTCCAGTGCACATTTCACATATTTGGCTTGCTCACAGTCCACTTCCTATGGTCTTGCTCTTTGCACAGGGGGACCCAGAGGAAAGTTGAAAGGCAGCACTCTGTACACACCACAAGAGTCTGAATTCTGCGTGCTTTGAGCGAGCTGCTGTATCAGGGGCAACTCATGCATTTTCAATAATTCAAACCATATTAGCCCTGCTCGCTCAGAGAGTTCAGCCCCAGGCTCAGCAGTGTGAGAGTAAGTGTAAAGGTAGGGTTATGTAACAAAGCCAGAAATGCACAGTTCAGACGTTTTTCTCCATAAAATCACTGTGTACAGGAAAAGGAGCACAAGGGTTAACATTCCTGCTCTGCTTTTTTTAGGAGAGAAATGCTCAAACATACTGGGTCAGACCTGGAATTACATGAAGTCTTTTACGGTCGATGTTCAGAGGCCACGTTTATCATTCCACTTCCTTTGGCAACTCTCTCCTTTATATTATTTCTAACAACAACAATGCGATGATCTGGCCGAATAGTAAACTTTAAAGTTGCTATGAGCTCCCATCTGCACATCATCACCATTTGTTTTGAGGATATAAAAAGAGCTGCAATAAAAAACCAGACTAGTACTGGAATGAACTGGCAGCCACAGTCAACCTGCACGCTGCATTTCACACGCTGTGCAGCTGCAAAGCAAGAACAAAGATGGTGCTGTTCTTCCAGGAGAAGCCATGTAAGGGAAATAAATAATAGATGGGGCACCTTGAATTCATATGACTCCTCAATGACCACCTCCAGACGGCTGTGCTCTCCCAGAATGGGCTTCCCCATCTCAGCTATCCTCCGGGCCTCCTCCTCCTCAGCACTCATCTGCCCCTCCGCCACCTCTGTGGGGAGACGGGAAGGAGGAAACAAAACAGACGCCAAGAGTGACTGAAAAGTCAAAGATATTAACAAAGATATTCCACCTTTTTCATTAATAGATTGTCAGTCAGCACTTTATGTAGAGCTGCACTAAATTATTTGAGTCTGAAATGTCCTTCTGAGTGTGTTTGTGTGTGCTCCTGCACAGTGTGGGAGGGCGACATGAGAAGATGACAGATGGGCGATATAAGTGTGTGAGGAAGCAGGAAAACAAAAGCACAATGACACAGAAAGCTCAGAGGAGCCACAGAAGAAGAAGAGCAGGGTGGGACGGTTCTTCCAAAATGTAAAGACTAATATTTGATTGGTTTGCTGCTTCACTGAAGGTCAAAATGAAAGAGGAAATATTCTTTTTGATTTAAAAAAAAAAACTAAACAACACCAGCTCTGTCCTATCTGCTCACTCGAGTCACACTGCACTAGATGACTGACTGACTGTGTCACATGGTTCAGGATACAGTTTAAAGCAGCTCAGATAATGGGGTGAAAGGCTGGTGAACTAGTACTGCAACATAAACAGACAACAAGCTAACAAACAAAACAGACAACATGGAGCGAGTCTGTGTTCATTTGGAGCATCACTGCCAACTTTCTTACTGGAGTTAAAAGGGTCACGTTCACATTATGATGCACACAGTAACACTAAATCCTATTGTTTGAAAAGTGGGATTATTTCAGTTGCTGTTTAACAGATGAACAGTTTCAACAATGTCTGATGCTGACAAAAGGAAAAGTCAAGAAATCTAAGATGTTAACTTTTCCTCCTGTCTGTGATCCAATTAAAAAAGGGTTTTCTCTGCTACACATCAGGCCTTTTTCAGCCGGTGTGAATGATATAATTTCAGATGTGGTAAATCCACCTGTGAGGATTTCTTCTTCTGCTTCCATATTGTACTTGAGAGAAAGTTACACTAAATTTGGAACAAGAAGGGATTAATGCTGACGTGGCCCAGTTCGTGTTATTGATTTGCTGCCAGCAGCAGTTACACCAATCAAAGTTCATCCCACAGACATAACTGGGAAATTGAACCATTCAGGGATTGTTTTACAGCTGAACACCTCGTCTGCTCACACTAAAGATAGATCATGACATTGGTGGTCCACAAAAAGCTTTGGAAACACCTGGAACCAGCCTCACTCTGTGCTGAGTAGCCTTTTCTCATTGGCCCTTCTTAATAAAGAGCTCAGTTTGTGTGTCCCCACAGTCTTATTAAGAAAAGACTAATACAGCATATGGTAACCCTGCAGTATATGTTCACAGTATATCAGGCTGCCGTAAATACACATGCACAGACGCATGAATGCACACATGGCAGCACTGACTTTGCTTCACTTTGACGTCCATCGTCAGCCCTCCCCTGCTGTGACAGTCGAGTGAGGCCAATGAGAAATCACCTCCAGGACAGTGAGCATCAGTATGTGTCATCATCCCACAGGTGCTTCTCCTACAGCTCCTGTCTCTGAATTCCACTACCTGCAGTCATCTGTCATTTGAGGTCAAACCTGACCCGTTGCTTCACACTAACGACTTCGAGTGGCAGCGGAAGGTGTTTTGAATTTTGAGACTTCACCACAGAAAACCCAGGTGGTGTTAGTGCCCTGTGCACACTGGCTATTAATAAATCCTCCTATTTACAGTTTATTCTAAGAAAATCTGATGTCCTCAGCCTGCTGCTGTTTGGAGTTTATTTTTTTTTCATTCCCACGTTTTCATTTGTCACCAGCTCAGTGGGCTGTCAGTTAGCAGGGGGAGGTTCCCTCCTTCTTTGCAGGTTGACTAGATTTAGATTTGGCAGTAAACACATCACAGACTCACTTTTTTTTCCTACTGCTCTCTTCATTTTCTGATAAATTCGAGAACAACTTTCACATAAACAAATCGGGTTTTCAAGTGATCCCATTTATGCTCTTTATCCTCCCACACACAAAGCACTGAAACAGTCACTGAAAGCAAAATCATGCAAAATTACCACATATGGTTGGGCACAACAATGACAGGAATCTGTAAGTGGCCTCATTTGGTTGCCTAAGAAAGGCCACAAACATGGTGCTCAAGCTGCATCAACACACAAAAGCAACACAAAGTCTAGAGCTGCCGACTCATTCGTACACATTTATGTCCAAAGTGTGCTGTGCTGAGATTTAACAAACACTCATCGCTCCTCAAAGCAAGGCTATAAGAAGCTGGAAGAGCTGCCAGAAATGTGAGCCAGGGCTGGGGATCAGACCAGTGACCAGAGTCTGACCTGTACTACCACTGACAGAATGTGGGTTTGAGTTAATAAACTCAGCAGGTTCTCCCTGGATAATTACAAGCTCGAAATGATAAACCCACAACAACAGCAGGACATCTAGAAACCTGCATAAACATGTTTTTTGTGCAAGTGAGTGAGCTGCTGTGAAAAACAAAACAAACAAAATTCATTTAATGCTTTTTTCTGTTTCTAACAACAGCACAAAAGCAGCAGAGCAAACTGGAAGACTGAACCAGGCTGGATTTATCACACACTGGTTGATGCTTGTTCAAGTCACCGCTTCAGATCAGTGCTGCTGGGTTCATTCAGAGTTAGAACTAAAATGATTGATAGAACATTGATATGCAACTATTTTGATAATGTTTCTATCATCTTTTTAAGCAAAAACAGTCTGAGATTAAGAACATCATCACCTGCTAAATCCATAATTGAAAGTAACTGTTAGTTACAGATCTACTCAGATTTGCAGACAAATCAAATCAAGCTTGGATCTTCGGTTTGAAGGAGAAGGAATAATCAGATGGTGTTACCTTGGTTGAGCAGCAGAGCTGTAAAAAGATGAGGGGGGGGGGGGACAAGAGAAAAGAGCAGTGAGAAACAGCACAGATCAACAAAATCAAAAACTCAACGTAATAACGCACAAGACTAAAAACACAGAAAAAAGAGAATAAACACAAATAAATCTCTAAGTTGATGAGACACTGTGGTGACTGCTTCTTAAACTGTCTGAAAATCTTCGTTCTATTGTTGACATTTTAAAGACAAAAGGTGTCCCTGCCTGTAGGGACAGGTAATGGATGAATGAGTTGGTCTCTGAGTGAGTGTGTACTTGTGTGTGTTTCTTTGTGCTTAAGATAAAATGAAACTTTATTGATCGTGTGAGTAAAGTGGGTCAGTGAAGCAGCTAAACAGCAGAACAAACAAAAGACAAAGAAAAGAAGTCTGTCATAAAAACCCACAACAGACACAGAGTGTGGACACTACAAAAATATGCTGCACTTCAATTTTGCTGCATGTATTTTACATTTAAATACAAGCTAATTATCAGTGACACCAATCCTTTAATAAAACAGTCATATGTTCCTGTTTTTAGATTTATGTATTTCTGCAACATTAAAAGGTTTTATAGTTAGGGCTGATTATCATTATATTTACATATATGTCTCTTCTGAACTGGTGTTGATGCCACACACGAGAACCCACATACATTTTTGTTAAATATACATGTCTTATACATTTTGCCATACAAGTTGTTAAATGTTGTCCACAGGCAGGAGATTGTGCAAGACCTAATTGTCTAACTGCATCTGGATGCATCTCTGGAGGAAACAGCAGCCATAAATAATGATTTCTACCTCAGTCCCTGCCCTCAGACACTTCTCTTCTTATCTCTTCTCTTCTTATCAAACATCAATTTCTAACTGGATGTTCAGCTCGGTGGATCAGTGTAGCCTCCATGATTTCACCCATTTAGTGCAGTTATTTCTCTCCTCCACCTCTTCCTTTCTCCTTCCACAACCATGGACCAAGTCCTGCCAACAGCAGCTCCACCTGCAGCTTCTTCTCAGACATGTTCTGGATCAGAAGCAGCTATAAACCGTCTGTGGTGTGAAGATGGTCAGCAAACGCTGCTTTGGTTACTCTTTGTATATCTGCACTATAGGTCTTCTACTGTCCCTGTTTGAGTGACCAACACAGACACAGAACGTATGTGCTGGTTGACCATGGCTGGAGTTTGTGTGGTGTGTTCAAGCACCCGGTTTTACTGTTGATGTTATTCAATAGCCTGGTTGAGCTTCCTATCAGACTATAGTTATTAGTCAGTAGGTCCCTACTCACCGAGCGGAACCTACTAGGTTCAGTAGGTTGTTTTTATCCTACAGATCTTAACTGTCGTCATCACATTACGTAAGTTACGTCCTTAAGTTTAAGCACGACAACTACTCTTCTTCTTCTTCTTTTCCTTTCGGCTGCTCCCTTCAGGGGTCGCCACAGTGAATCATCCGCCTCCATTTAACCCTATCCTCTGTATCCTCCACACCCACACCAACTATCCTCATGTCCTCCTTCACTACGTCCAAGAACCTCCTCTTTGGTCTTCCTCTAGGCCTCCTTCCTGGCAGCTCTAACCTCAGCATCCTTTTACCAATGTATTCACTGTCCCTCCTCTGAACATGTACAAACCATCTCAATCTGACTTCCCTGGCTTCTTCTCCAAAACATCTAACATGAGCTGTCCCTCTGATGTCCTCATTCCTGATCCTATCCATCCTCGTCAATCCCAGAGAGAACCTCAACATCTTCAGCTCTGCTACCTCCAGCTCTGTCTCCTGTCTTTTTCTCAGTCAGTTTTCTCATCTGTCAGCCTGTCCATCAGCACAGCAAACAAGAAGGGGCTCAAAGCCAATCCTTGGTGCAGTCCCACCTCCACCTTGAACAACTCTGCCACCCCTACAGCACACCTCACCACTGTCTTACAGCTCTCATACATGTCCTGCACCACTCAAACATACTTCTCTGCCACTCCAGACTTCCTCATACAAAACCACAGCTCCTCTCTCGGCACCTTGTCATACGCTTTTTCCAAATCTACAAAGACACAATGCAGCTCCTTCTGGCCTTCTCTGTACTTCTCCATCAGCATTCTCAAAGCAAATATTGCATCTGTGGTTCTCTTTCTTGGCATGAAACCATACTGCTGCTCACAAATGCTCACTTCTGACCTCAGCCTAGCCTCCACTACTCTTTCCCATAACTTCATTGTGTGACTCATCAGCTTTATTCCTCTGTAGTTTCCACAACTCTGCACGTCTCCCTTGTTCTTAAAGATGGGCACCAGTACACTTCTCCTCCATTCCTCAGGCATCCTCTCACTCTCCAAGATCTTGTTAAGTAGCCCAGTCAGAAACTCTACTGCCACCTCTCCTAAACACTTCCATACCTCCACAGGTATGTCGTCAGGACCAACTGCCTTTCCACTCTTCATCCTTTTCAATGCCTTCCTCACTTCATCCTTACTGCTCTTTGCTACTTCCTGCTCCACAACAGTCACCTCTTCTACTCTGTGCTCTCTAACATTTTTGTCATTCATCAACTCTTCAAAGTATTCCTTCCATTTTTCCATCACACTTGTGCCTCGCCAACCTGTACAAATCCACCTCTCCCTCCTTAGAGTCCAACCTATCATACAAATCCTCATACGCCCTTTGTTTGTCCTTTGACACCTCTACCTTCACTTTATGCTGCATCACCCTGTACTCCTGTCTGTTCTCTTCTGTCCTCTCAGTGTCCCACTTCTTCTTAGCTAACCTTTTCCTCTTAACACACTCCTGAACTTCCTCATTCCACCACCAAGTCTCCTTATCTACTTTCCTCTTTCCAGATGACACACCAAGTACTCTCCTACCTGTCTCCCTGATCACTTTAGTTGTAGCTGTCCAGTCATCTGGAAAAACCTCCTGACCTCCCAGAGCCTGTTTCAGCTCCTCCCTGAAAGCCACACAACACACTCCTTTTTCAACTTCCACCACTTGGTCCTCTGCTCTGCCCTTGTCCTCTTCATCTTCCTCACCACCAGAGTCATCCTACACACCACCATCCTATGCTGTCTGGCTACACTCTCCACAGCCACTACTTTGCAGTCACTGGTCTCTTTCAGGTTGGAACGTCTGCAAAGATGTAATCAACTTATGTGCTCCTGCCTCCACTCTTATATGTCACCCTATGCTCCTCCCTTTTCTGGAAAAATGTGTTCACTACAGCCATTTCCATCCTTTTTGTAAAGTTTACCACCATCTGTCCTTCTGCATTCCTGTCCTGAATACCAACCTTCCCTCACCAACATGTCCGTTGAAGTCTGCCCCAATCACCACTCTCTCACCACTAGGGATACCCTGGATTACCTCATCCATCTCCCTCCAGAATTTCTCCTTCTCTTCTAACTCACATCCTACCTGTGGGGCATAACCACTGACAACATTCAACATCACACCTTCACCTTCCAGCTTCAGAATCATCACCCTATCTGACACTCTCTTCACCTCCAGAACATTCCTAGCAAAATCCTCCTTCAGGATAATTTCTACTCCACTCCTCTTTCCATCCACACCATGATAAAACAGCTTGAACCCTGCTCCTAATCTAAAAGCCTTCTTACCTTTCCACCTGGTTTCCTGAACGCACAAGATATCCACCTTTCTTCTCTCCATCATATCAACCAACTCTCTAGTTTTCCCTGACAAAGTCCCTAGATTCAAAGTCCCTACTCTAAGTCCCTACTCCTGCCCTTCCTCTTCTCTCTTTGCCCACGAACATGCCTTCCTCCTCTCCTTCTTCGACCAACAGTAGTCCAATTTCCACTGGCACCCTGTAGGTCAACAGCACCAGTGGCAGTCGTTGTTAACTTGGGCCCCGACCTATCTGGTATGGAAGTCATATTTGTGATTCGCATGTTTGATTTGGCTTAGATTTTATGTCGGATGCCCTTCCCGACACAGCCCTCTGCATTTACCCGGACTTGGGACCACATGAAGACATTGGATTGTGCCCCCCTGTGGCTGCATTACGACAACTACTCTGTTACTCAGCAATAAAAAGTCTTGGTTAGGGTTAGCAAGTAAAACGTCTTGGTTAGGGTCACACACTGGAGTCAGGAGTGGAGCCAGCCTGGATCCAGCTCCAGGTGATGTTCCCTGACACACGGTTGACCATTGTCGCTGCTAGTTCTTTACTGTTCACTTCCATCTTTTCCTTGGGTTGTAGTCCTGCCCATGTAAGATGCCAAGAATAAAAGAAGCTAAAACAAAGCAATTGATGAAACATGTTTTTAGAGACATGAGATGCATTTCCTCTAATCTGCTATCTGAAGCATCCAATCACCAGCTGATTTCTGATAAAAGGGCATGTTGATCCACGAAAGAGCTCTGTGGAGTCCTGCTTGTCAGAAAAGAGCTTTGTGACAGCGTTCAAGACGGTGGACAAGAAACGACTTCAGGGCCAAGTGGGGAACCATCTGTTAAGGAAACTGAGATGTATCCACACCCTCAAATTATTCCCTATACCTGCCTGCACCCCTGAGCCCCATTCCTTAGTCAGCTTCACACTCCTTACTCTCATAGCACACCATCATTTTCCAAGTTTAAAAAGCATAAATACAGCAGTTTTTTAAACAAGGTACCAGATGCTTGGTGACAGTGTGTTGCTGCTTCAGATCTTGTCCTCATCACTCGTTTTAAATGTCAGTAAATATGACCTCACTACACAGCTGCTGTATTAGGTAATAAACCCTCGCAATTAGGGTTAAAAAATTCGATGAACAAAAACATACAGCATTAGCATTAGCAACTGACGATGCTAATGCTAATGCTGCTAATGCTAATCACCATTGACTCACATTGGCTCCAGTAGTTGTAGTAGGCTCCTACTGACCCATATAAATAGGACTGATATACACTGATAATGACTATTCAATAGTATTTCTGGCTTAGGGTTGGAGTTAGTATTTCTGTTTAATGGTCTGATTAGAATATAGATTTCTTTACATAAAAAAAATGCTCAGCAGCTTAGTGATGCCTGCTGGTCAACATAATATTTTTGAGCAGCAATTAAGTTTCACACTTCAGAAAAATGTTAGTGACAATAATTACAACCAGAGGTTTGGCCCTGGCCTCACTAACTATAATCAAAATAAGAAGTTTTGTTGTGTATGTGTGGCTGCAAAGTCGGAAACAAATAAACTGCATTGTTAAAAACATATTCAAAGAGCAGCCATTTGTATCCATGAAACAGACTGATGATAATATCGACTTTATTACAGTGTCCATAAAAATCATATGTATGTACATACCTGAGATTCCTCTCTTTAGCCAGCGTGGCTCCTCCAACACAATGAAGAAGTTTTCATGCTTTTCATATTCTTCGTCATCAATTATCCTCACCTGGATCGTCTGACTGCACACACAGAGACACACACTGTCAGTCGCACACACAAGGTAAAGCATTTCATTCATCAGCAGGTACTGCAGGTACCAGCATGTCGATAACAGCAAGTCGTCTTTGTTATCAACCTTAAAAACAGAGCATCAGTAAAGTTAAAAAGAAAGAAATGTGCTGAAACAACAAATTAAAAGAGAATGGAAAAGACAGATTTTGATGTGCTCGTTTCTATGTAAAGAAAATGCCAGGACATTGTGTTTCTCTCCAATATATATCTAAAATACTGTGAGGCCATGGTAATGCTGCACAGTATTGGAGCTTGTTTTAATCCTATTTGTAGACATTTTTAGAGTGGTCTTAATACGATGAACAACACATGCTTTTAATGTCCTTGCAGCCTTGTGCAGCTGGACTCCTTAAATGAATAGAGGGCATTTATGATTATTTATCAGTGCTGTGTTGAAAGTGAATCAGAAATGGAACAATCTCTTCAGAATCAGGCTGCTACTGCTGAGCAGGTAGTGGACAGTGGCTTTTTCCAGCTGTAGCTCTAAAAACAGCTGCTGAAACTCTGGGTGTTTTACACAGTATGGAACAGGTGGTCAAAGGGTCACTTATGTGTTGGGCTAAAGCATGCATGTTTTTAGTGTTTTAGGGTTTTAGATGCCTGTAAATAACTGCCAGCAAGTTTCTTTGCCAGGTTGTCTGTTGAGACACCATGTTCCATGCCTTAAGTTCCTAATTTTTGCATGCCTCAAATCAGCTCGCTTTCCCTTTTTGGAAATTTGATCATCGACTACCTTTTGTTCTCCCAAGTTTAAGTTAAGTTGTCTGCCTCTTGTTTGCATGTGTTTTCTGGTATTTTCCCCATGTCTTGTGTTCATGTCTAGCTCCTTGTGTTCCTGCTCAGTCCCCTTTTTGTTCATGCCTTGATTCCTTGTTTTCGTGTTCATGTTTTCTGTGTAGTCTGATGTGTCCCCGTTGTGAGTGACCCAGACTTTCATGCCTTGTTTCCCTGTCCTCGTTTCCCTGTGGTCTGGTGAATCCCCTCGTGTGTGTGTGCGTGCGTGCATGAGTGTGTTCGTCCCCCATGCCTTGTCCTCCTGTTCATGTTTTCCGTAGTCTGGTGCGTCCCCCATTGTGTGTGTGACCCAGCAGACTTCCATGCTCTGTTCCCCTGTGTCTGTGCTCACATTCATGCCTTGTCCCCTGTGTTCATGTTTCATGTTCCCTTAAAGTCTGAACCCCTGTCTTGTCCTTGTAGGCCTGTGTGACCCCAGTGTGTGTGTGTCCCTGGTCCCATGCCTTGTCCCCTCTTGTCCATGTGCTCACGTTTCCTGTAGTTCTTCTTTCTGTTTCAAGTTTGAGTTTAAATAAAGTCCTTTTTGTTGAACCCTGAGTACCAGAGTGGGTACAATCATTGGTCCGAATATAACTAATAACCCCTGGTTCATGACAGAGAAAAGACAGAATTCTGTAAGCCTTCTCTCCGTACGCACTTCATTAAACCTGAGATGATTCATCACACTTGTTTGTTCTTGAGAATAAACAAAACAAAATTTCTACGACAAAACACTGAACAACATGAACAGGTGAACTGAAACAGTAAAGACAAGACAAACACTAAACAATGAGCCTAAAATCAGTTCTACTCTGTAAAACTGAGGGGAAATCAAATACACTGTATGTAAAGGATACAGTGATGGAAAGCAAATAACCTACATTTACTCAAGCATAATTTTGAGGTATGAGTACTTTACCTGAGTATTTCCATGTTGTGCTACTTCGTCCTTGGACTTCACTACATGTCAGAGTCAAACCTTGTACTTTTTCCTGCTCTACATTTATCTGATAACTTTAGTTCCTTTTCAGAATCAGATGGATCCAACAAAATACAGACTGATCATCAAACTTTATTGATCCCTGGTGGGAAATCCATAAGCTTTAGCTGCTTCAAGTAGATTTGGATGCTTGGAACAGTGTGGTATTTATACTGTTACTGCAGTAAGTGTCTTGGTACTTCTTCCACCACTACAAGCATCTAGTAAAAGAGTATTAATTCTCAGAAAGATGGTTTGGTATTAGGAAGTAGTATTAGGTATTAGGAAGGGACCTGTCAGTGTCTCTGAGGAATGAAATGTCACCACAGAAATAGCTCAGAGACAGCAGAGGAAAATCTACAGTGACAACTGCCAGAGAGGGAGAGGAGGAAAGGAGTGGAGAGCAGGAATCCAGGAAAGAGAGAGTGAGAAAATAGAGCATGCAGGAGAGAGGAGAGGAGACTCACTGACAGGTAAAAGATTAAAACAGACAGAAAACACTGATCTGGACAGATGCAACCATTGGCCATTCACCCTGATTGGGGATCAATGTGGGATGAAAATGTCAGAAATGAAGGAAGCAGATGATGAGACGAGGCAAAGATGAGAAGATCAATGAATATGAAACCATGAAAATCAATAATTCATCTTACGCACACCTTCAAAACTGTCTGTCACACTCATTCCCTTTAGCCTGCACAAGTGCTAAAACTGCAGCAATTATTACTTTGTTTTTCTGCAGGTGATGCATTTTTTCATCATCTGTGAAGCAAAACCAGTCCACTTCCAAGGTGAGGTCTTCAACATGCAATGACAAGAAGAGTCAAAACTGCTCCCCTGACAGAGCTCACTGGGCTCTGAGAGGAACAAGTCTCCTCACAGGACAGAGCTAAAGCAATGTGAGTGGGCTACAGAGGCATGAAGTAGTCTGGAACTGCAGCCACAGTGATTTTCAGAGTTAAAGTTGGAGGCTTGTCAGTGAATCGTCGCTAAATAAGGAGCTCATTGCAGATGAAGCTGAATGTGGCCACACAGAGCAGAAGGCAGAAAGAGGGAGGAGGACAGGAGCACTGTCAGTCCAGCAGCAGAAATTTTTCAGGTGACAAATATTCAGACAAGCTGGCAGGGCCATCATTAACCACTGGATGAACAAACTGGAATAAATTCCACTTATGAGCTTTGCACCAAACACACTGAGCTCCATCTCCTGTGCCATCACCAGCCCTGTCCCACGTAATCCAGGCCTCTGTCAGTGAGCGAACCTGCCAGCGCACCTGATGTGCGCTGGCAGGTTCTAAAAAGCAGGTAACTAAAGGCAGGTAACTAAAAAGCACACCAGTGTCACAAGGTCATTAACAGATGCCCTCACACTTTGTTTCACAACTTCAGCTGTCTGAAGCTAAATCAGTGCTGAACCTACATGTCAAATATGTTTTACAACTGAAACACCTAAAAATAACAAATATAACTCTCTCTCTTCAATCAACCTTTGGCAGGATTGAACATGAATGTGCTGTGAATAATGGCTACTGTCTGGAATACAGAGAGGTGACGGAGAAGAGCGTGAGAGGGAGGATAAGAGAGGAAGGAGGAAGACAAGAGGTGAGAATAAATCAGTGGAAGAGTGTGAAAGGGGAGATTAGGATTACGATGGAGAGGAACGACACAAACTGCTCGGCTGCTTTCTGCTGTGTATGTTGCAAAGTCATCTAAACATGAACATGAAGAGGTGGATGCTGGTTTTCTCATCGATGCAAACGTGTTTTTGAAATCGTACAAAACACACTCTCCAACAGGGATTACTCAGCATATAAAACACTGAAGTCCCTCCTCACAGATATAAACATAAAGAGTGGTGCAGTCTGCAGCTGACAGGGCATTTGTTTTCCAGCTGTTGACCTGACTACCTGCTGCAGGAAGCCAAAGGGCTGCAAAGTATGGAAACAGAACATATATCATCTGACGCGACGTGGTTCTGAAAGTGTGGTGAAATCAGCATTATTATTCAGAATTATTTATTTATTGGTTATTGATTTGGTTGTGGTGTATTGTTATTACTGCTGTTAATGCAGCGTTTAGTGTAGTGCCTGATGTGGACCATGTGTGAGAGCAGAGAGGAGGCTACAGGAAAACTGGTCCAAAACTCATTAAAAACAGCAGCACTCTTCTGTCTGGTGCAGATTCATGAAACCCTTTGTAAAACATACAAAACACGCAAAACAAGTGAAACTCAAACAGCAGGTAAACAGAAAATAGAGCTGAGGTGTAAAAATAAGTTGCAGCCACCAGCAGCAGTAACAGCTGGACTGATTAAAATATCTAGATGTTTAGATATAAAGGAAATATTTAATGCACAGATTCATTTTAAGGCCCTACCCAAAAATCGCTGGACCTGGGAGAACAGACTCATTGATTCCAGTATTAGTGCAGAAAATATGATTATTGGAGCTTTAAACCTTTTGTTTTCTATGACACTATTCAACCTCCAGCTGTGTGGAGATTATTAAGACCCTCAGACATGTAAATATATGAACATGTAGGAAAAAGTAGTCCAGCCTACTTTTCAGAATAAAAGTGTGAAAACAGTAATTGTTAGTGCGGCTTACGTGGTCTGGTCGTTGGTGAACTCCAGCTCTCCTCGGGCGTCCTCGTAGTCTTCTCCGGCCTTAGCCGTGCCGCACTCGGTGTGGTACGGCAGGATGACTGTACCGCGTGCGCCAGAGTTGCGCACCACCGTCACCTCCATGGTGCCCACGCTCTCGCTCACGCGCGCCATGCGCTCGCTGAAGGTGAAGATGCCGGCGTGGTCGTCATCCAGGATGGTGACAGTGGCGACCAGGGGCTCGACCAAGCGACCTTTAGGGGTGGCCCCCACCTCGTCGCTCTCGAACATCCCCTCTGCGTCGCCAATGCGCAGATTCAGCAGGCGCACGAAGAAGTGCTCATCCTCTTCGAATATGTCGTCGTCGATTATACCGACCTGGACACGCATAGAGGATGACACGCTCATTATCTTTAGGCAAGAATGACCACAAGCTGAAAATGTCCCTTTTGATACTTGGTCAATTATAGTGAGACAACAGGTGTAAAAATGTATTATTGTGACGGGAAACATTTTTATTATTCTGGCGGAAACATTTTAGTTTGTTTCAGTGTCCACAACCTAAAACTTTAACTCAGTCAGCAGCCAATGATCTTCATATGTTAGTGAGTAAAGTCCATACATCTTCTAATGTTCTACAGCAGGGGCGGTTCTAGACCCTTTTTAGGGGGGGCTTTAGCCCTTTAACCTCTGTCTGTCATTATAAAACGATTAACTATCAAACTATCAAAATTTATTTAAAGTATAATTTTTACTTTTTAAAATAAAATGAAAATAAGAAATGCAGGACATTAAAGATCCAAGGATTTTTTGTTTTATTTATTTATTTATTCTCTCTGCTATTCTGCACATGCTTGATAGCCCTTCCTTAAAAGTGCAACGGCTTCTGCTGTATGTCAGCCGGAGGCGGGAGACAATGAAACGTCTTGCCACGCGTAGGTGGATTTAGAAGGTAGGTAGTGTTATCAGCAACAATAGTGAGGGCTAAGCCCCCCTAAGGATGAAATCCTAGAACCGCCCCTGCTCTACAGTTTAATATTAGCTACATGTGAACATGTTTGGAAAAAGAGATGAAATGAAGATGCGAAGTTGGATTCAGTATCAGTTATCTGTGATTTTTATCAATATTTACATTTTAACATGTGTGAAATAAACACAGTTCATTATGCAAAACCCCATTAGTCAAAAAACTGAGCTCTGGAGGTGGAATTTCATTTTGCAGGAACTGAAAATTGAATGTTTTCTTTATAAGAAGCTACTAGAAAATAGATCACAGACTGGTGTGATTATTGCATGAGCCTCAGCATAATTTTATGATCTGGATTGAAAGAGAACTGGCTTGGATACTGGATTGTGTGGGCGGCTGTAGGTGGAGCTGAGAGTCAGTCATCTCCCTCACAGACACATAAACAGCAGCTTCAGTTACAACTGTCTGCTCTTTGAGAGCATCACATCACATCAACTGACAGGTGGGCGCTCCCAAATCAGATTAGGCTGGAAGTGTAATCCAATGAGCCCGGTCACATCCTGCCATGTGTTCAGACACAATGCAACATGAAGAGGGCGAACATGAGGTCGAAGGATTCCTGTGACTCCTTTTTGCAGGATGACACAAATACCTAAAGTCTTTCAACAATCAAGTCCTTAAAATGAGGATGACAGGTGTGAATCTGCAGTGAATCTGCAGTGAATCTGACCTTTTTGGCCAGTGTTCCGTCTCTTTCAGCTGTTTCTGTTTTTGGCTCTTCAGCAGCTAAATCCTCCATCACTAAACAGTGAAGTTGTGGATTGACCAGTTAAACAATTTGACAAATCCTTTGTTTGCTGAGTGGAGCTTTGTAAACACGTCTGCTATTTCTGTAGCTTTGTTGGCAGCGCCTCAGATGTCCACGCCTTCTCTTGCTGTGACAGGCTGGTGTATGTTCAGTGTGTTTTATCTCTGTCAAGTCCAATTCTAATCTTTACAAATGGAAATATGTTACATGCAAATGAAGCACACTGCTGTTTAGAAGTCCACACATTTTAAAATGCCCTGATCAGTGACTGATCATTGCAGAAATGTATTTGTCAAAAACTGCAATGTTGAACTGAAATATGAGAATTTGCCTGCTTTTTGTCTGTTTTTCTGAAAATCTTAAAGTCTCTATTGGGACAATCTGAGAACCTAAATCCTATAGATGAATTGATTAGCAAGTCACACAAAGATTCAGACTGGTGTGTATTTATTGACCAAACATGATGCACGTTTATTTGCAGTCATAAACCAGGTGCTGCTGTCTCTCAACCTGTTAGGTCAGTTTCAACAGCTGCTAATTCATCTGCAAATAAAAACTTCACATTTGATTCATGTTTATTGTAAATAAAAGTACGAAGTGATTGAGTGACACTATAAAACTATTATTTACCAGTTTAAAAGGCTTTGTTTCATTCATTGAAGTGAACTTAACTTTCCTGCACCAATCTCTATTAGAGAGCAGGGAGTTTTATAATTATTTATAATTGTCACTTCATGCACGACTGCACACTGCAGCCGTGAAGAAGGAAAGTTTCCTAGTTCACGCTGAGGCGTTAATGCAGTCAGGGATCAGACCTGGTTAAAAACGTGTTTCACTAATGAACATGATCTTGTAGCTACAGCTTTAAATTGCAGTGAACTAAGAAACCCTGTATATTTTAATAAATGGTGTTAGACATACAATTTATACACTCACACATCCTACCTGTGGGGCATAACCACTGACAACATTCAACATCACACCTTCAACTTCCAACTTCAGACTCATCACCCTATCTGACACTCTCTTCATCTCCAGAATATTCCTAGCAAAATTCTCCTTCAGGATAACTCTTACTCCATTCCTCTTTCCATCCACACCATGATAAAACAGCTTGAACCCTGCTCCTAATCTATAGGCCTTGCTACCTTTTCACCTGGTATCCTGAACACACAAGATATCCACCTTTCTTCTCTCCATCATATCAGCCAACTCTATAGTTTTCCCTGTCAAAGTACCTACATTCAAAGTCCCAGTGGCGGTCATTGTTAAGCCGGGCCACGACCGATCCGGTATGGAAGTCATATTTGTGATTCGCATGTTTGATTTGGCTTAGATTTTACGTCAGATGCCCTTCCTGACACAATCCTCTGCATTTACCCAGACTTGGGACCGACACATGAAGACACTGGATTGTGCCCCCCTGTGGTTGCATTATGCTGTTTCATTAATGATGTATAATAATCATGGACATATTTTTTAACTCTATTATCTCAGATACAGATTCAGTATTTTAAATGGTTATCTGCTGCACCGCTGCTTTAGCAGGACACTAAAGAGGCAATGAAGCTAATTGTAAAACTTTATTGAGCCAGACAGAGGTGTCGGCTGAGATGCAGTTTGGTATTTTAGCTGCTGTCAGGAAACAGAGGGAATTTCACTGCACCCTGCAATAAAAGTCCACAGATGATGTTGTTTGATGTTGTTTAGGTGCAGGACAGGAGAATCTTTCAGGATTACGGATGCATGCAGATCTATATTTACTGCTGATAAACTGCCATTAAATACATTTTGGCCAATTCAAGGCAACAAGAAGCTGTAAAAATACAATCTAACACAATCACCTTATAATGATGATGAGATGAGATAAACTTTATTCTTCCCCAAAGGGAAATTCATAATGTTGACATACTGAACTGGTTAGCAAATGTATTTACACATCAAGCAGAAGAAACAAACAGTAAGATCTGTATTGCTGACTGTCTGATATTCACAATCCTTTAGCTGTTTTCAGAGCTTTTTTCTTGGTTCAGTGCATTAGTCATCAGTCTCAGGCCTTTTAAAGCAATTTAAAGCTGTAGGATTATTAACTTGAAAGAAAGAAAAAAAAACAAATTATGCTGATGTTTGGACATCACCAAATATGATGAATAGCAAAAAGGTATTTTTCCGTTATTATTTTATAAATTAAAATTAAATAAATTAAATTAAATTAAAGATAAATTAAAGATTTAGGACCATTTTCAGACGTTCCTGCTCCACAAAGTAAACAAGTGGCAGAAATGAACAGTTTGTCGAGTGGCCGCAGAAATTTTTGCCTCCTTGAATCTCAAGATTTGCCTGTCCTCAGCCTTTCTCTCTCTCTCTCTCCTGCAGGGACTCACATTATTTCTCTCCTCACCTGTCTCTCCCTCTTTCCTCCTCCCTTTGATCTGCTCAGGTGTCATGCAGGTTATTCAGAGCCCTGTAGGATGTTTACGCAGCATGACCCAGCCCAGGACGACTCCTGTAATGGGCCTGTTATGAAGAAGCTGGTAACCAACTGTGTGTAAATGCAGTTAAAGCATCAGAGGTTTGTAACATCTGCACTCACAGATAAAATCCATCTGCTTCAATGTACAAGCTTTCAACAAAGAAAACTTTGAGCTCCAAGATTTGGGGATGAACTAACAGATCTGCTGTTTCATAATGTATGTGAAAGGCCACTCACACAATTTTCCAACAGACATCATTAAAGTTTCATCCCATCTCAGAAAATCTTGAATTAATGCTTTAATACTGAGAAACCACAGCTCAAACCTGATTTGATGAAGGGCAGCAGTGAGTCCCCATGTACTTTTGAACTGGTGTGTTATGTGTTACTAGAGGTCGACCGATATGGGTTTTCTCTGGCCGATGCCGATATTTAGAAATCAGGGCAACCGATGGCCGATATATGATGCCGATTCTTTTGGCCGATTTTAATTTCCCCCCTCATCTCTTTCCTGTGTGTGCCGGATGCACAGACACATTTATTGAGGAAAGATATCCTGCGTGTTTTAGCAAGAATATTCGTCTGAATTGCAGCGTTTCTACTTTCAGATTTCATGATAAGCATGAAATGTCGTATTTTCTCTGGACAACAGTCCAACACAGAATAACGTTCAATTTATAATAAAAGAAAAGAAGAACATTTGCAGAATTCAAAAGCTGCAACAACAAAAATTAGTCAGTTTTCCTTTACACCTGACAGAAATCATTGGTTATTAAAGTAATTCTGATCAGTGAAAGCAGACACACATACTCTGATGCTCATGTCTCCTCACTGGCTCCTGGGGTTGACCACCTCATGTTCAAAGCTGCTCTAATCTGTTAATTGTTCAACTAAACAGCACCTCTAACACCCCCATCCAGCCCCTGTCGCTCACTGCGCTCAGTCCGTGGACAACGTCTGGTGGTCCCTACACCACACAGCAACAGATCCCAAGATCCTGGTCGCATGGAATGACTTACCCACCTCTGCACAGTCTGCAGCCTCACTGCCAATATTCCAAAAAACATCATGTTAATATTTTTTATCATGAAAAGGAAGAAAAGGGGGCGGCTCAGTGGATTAGTGGTTATCACTGTTGTCTTTAGAGAAAGATCCTTCTCGTCTCAGCTGTCTGTGTTTGACTGACAGCAGCTGGCAGACTGTCAGGGAGCCAGGGACTAAATAAACACAGCAGGCTGGACTGTAGCTATCTGGCCCAAAGTGACGTCTGTGGGGATGTTTACATGCTGTGTGAAGAGCAGCTACTTATCCAGCAGCTGCAAACCTGACGTTGGCATGATGTTCATGTGATGGACCGTTCTAAAAGCTGACAGACAGGGGTGTTTAAAGTGTGTGTGTAGCATACGGTGGCCCTGAGAGCTCAGAGCACTGCAGCTTCAGAAAACACTTGCAAACAGACAAAACACAAACAAATTAACTTCACCAATATGGCAACACAGGCACAGCATTTAAAAAACACCTGCCGCCCTCTCCTCTTCACTCACCTTAATCTCTTTGTGAGTCTCTCCAGGCTTGAACACCAGCGTTCCTTCACTGTACTCGTAATCTGACCCAGCGTTGGCTGAACCGTCCTCAGTCCTGTAGTCCACATAGAAGGTGTTTTCTCCCAGACCCCCTAAACAGCAGAAATAAAACCGAACATAATGTAAGCACCCTGTTTGGTAAAAGAAGACAAAAAGCCCTGATAATCCCTGGATCAAATGCTCTTTTTGCATTGCTTAGCATGTGCTTTTTTTTTTTTTAACCCAATGCAAATTCAACAGTTTTGTAATTTTTTAATGCTTTTAAATAACAGATCTGAGGATGACTCTAACCACTGCTTTAATCCAGTGATGAAAGAGCAGGCTGGTGTGTCCAGACAGGTCACTGCACTGCAGTTATGGCAGAAAATGAGCACAGAATCCAGACCAAACCCTGAACAAAGGCCAATAAAATATTCAGTATAAATATAAACATTCATTTAAAGAAAAGAAAGATCCATCCATCCTTCTAACCCCTGGGGCTGGGTTGCAGGGGCAGCAAGCTAAGCAATGACGCCCAGAACTCCCTCTCCCCAGACACCTCCACCAGTTTTTTGGGGGGACACAGGTGTTCCCAGGCCAGCCGAGAGATATAATCTCTCCAGCATGTCCTGGGTCTGCCCCGGGGCCTCCTCCTAGTGGGACATGCCCGGAACACCTCCCCAGGGAGGCGTCCAGGAGGCATCCGGAAATTTGCCGGCTCCTCTGGATGTGGAGGAGTAGTGGCTCTACTCGAAGCTCCTCCCAGGTGACCGAGCTCCTCACCCTATCTCTAAGGGAGCGCCCGGCCACCCTGCGGAGGAAGCTCATTTCAGTCACTTGTATCCGAGATCTCATTCTTTCTGTCATGACCCAAAGCTCATGATCACAGGTGAGGGTAGGAAGGTAGACTGACTGGTAAATAGAGAACTTTGCCGTTCGACTCAGCTCCTTCTTCTTCCACAACAGACCAGTATAGATTTTACACTTCATTACACAATGATTCTCTCCTTCTGTAACTTATTTATGTGAGCTCAGTATTCGCTTACCTTGGCAGACTACAGCCAGGGTCAGAATGCCACAGTTCTCCATGCACTGGCTGTGGGCACTTTCGAAGGAGATCCGGCTGCACACCGCCAGGTCGTCTTCTTCTGGTGCTTCTTCGTCAGTTACAACAGTGCGGCGGGCGTGGTCGGCAGCATGCTTCTTCAGGACGTTACCAGCCCCGATCATCATACGAGTCGCCTTGAGGGAGACAGGGAGCAGGATGGGTGAACAAAACCCAACTTACCTTCACCTGCTGAACTTCACATCAAAGAACAGGCTGGAATTTCTCACACATGTCACATTTGATGCATTCAGGTTCATCAATGCTCAGAAACTCTTACTCTACTTTATGTCCTTTTGTAGGTCTGTATAACCTTGTGTGTTCACTTCAGGGACTATGTATAAACAGTATGTGTGTGTGTGTGTGTGGTACCTGTATGCGGTAGAAGGCTCTGCTCTTCTGCTGGTGCAGCAGAGCGTAGTAGTTGGCCAGCTCCACCAGCTGGTCCAGCTCTTTGTCGGGATATTTTTGCTTCAGTTCCTTCAGGATACGAATCATCTGGAGGAGAGATGAGTGGACACACTCGTGATGAAAACATCTACACAAACACATAGTGACAACATGTACGGCTGGTCATACAAACACTGACTGTAGGGGTGTTCAAAATCACTGCTTCACTTTTTAAAGGAATGTTCCTGTTGGCTGTGAAAAGCAAATCATTTTTGAGGTTGAATTTCTGCTGAATATTGACGTAGTTTCATCTGTGAGCTGAAAAAAGATTCTGCAGCATTTCTATAGAGTCTCTGCCATTTCGAAAAACCTAGAAGGAAGAAAGAAAATGAAATTTTCTTTGATAGAAAGAGTATTTTTTACCATAAGGATGTTACAGTAAGAATGAATGTGTGTAATTTGAATTAATTTTTCATTTAGGACTTCTGAATGAGGTGTCATGAAAAGGAGGGAGACCTGTAGTTGTGTGTATGAGGGTGAATTTCATACTAAGTGGATCTCGGCTGATGTGATGTGGGTGTAACTGCAGAGCTCCTAAAAAATGTCATAGTTTGAATTCGCTGAAACATCCATGACCAAATCCCTACTTATTCACCATGAACAGCCCACTGAGGTCTGAACTTACAGAAAAGTCAGTTCACAATGTTCCTGCAAACAGCAGAGTATTTAATGGAAACCTCTGTATATGATAATATCTGTCAGTACCTGCTGCCGCCCTGTTTGCTCTGGCCCTTGTTATTTCTTGGACCTTATGGACCATCATTCCCTCATCTGGCTTCCTGATACCCCTAGACTCCTTCCCTTCTTTTCTTCCTCTGACTCTGCTCGCCTGTTCCCAATTCTCTCATTGCCTGGGTTCTGTTGTTTGATCATTTCTGCTATTCCTGCTCTGAGGTCAAGGATCCAGGAGTTTGCCTGAAGGAGCCAGGAGGGAGGACACAGAACCATTCCCAAAAGTCTTTGCAGGACTAATATGGATGTGAGGGAAACATGGATGCCACCAAGGGAATTTGGATTTACCCCAGCACTCTCTCCTTGACTCCCTCATCAGCTCCTGGGTATATGTACTTGTCGTGTCTCTGACAGATTGTTTGATGTGCTGTCCATAGCCTAAGTGTTCCAGTAACACATTTACAAGTATTGTGTGGGTTTTTCCTCATGGGTCCTGTTTCTGAACGCACCCTTTTGTCTACTCCCCTGTTTTTCATCCTCTCTGTAAATCAGATCTTTCCATCCATAGTTTGGATTCTGAACTTAAAATTACAAAAAAGTTAAATAATTAGATTTTTTGGTTAAAAAACCAGGGTAGTGCTTCTGTCCTTCACTCTTCATTAACGTCTCATGTTTCCTTGACTTTTTGTCACCCCCATTATTGTCTTTTCATCTTTGTCTGTCAAAACCTCTCACATGTTCACTTCCCTGTCCTTCCATTGTCTGTGAAACTTATCTCCTCCTTCTCCTGCCCAGCACTAAGAAGCTTTTTATAGCAGGCTATTACCAGGTGCAAATCAGCGTGAAAGTGAATAATGTAATCTTCATTGCCTCAGCATCTAATTGAGACTGTTAAATGTTTCCTGATTAGGGCTGTTCATTAGGAAAAGGTAAAAAGTTTACGAAACACTTGGTATCACAAAACACAGAGCAAAGCTCATGTGCATCACTGCAGCAAATCTAAGCAGGAGCCACTGGTCACAGCTGGAAACGGTCCCAACAGTTTATCAGCAACTTTTACTGTCTCATGCAGGGAAATGAGCCACTGTTCTCTGCTCCTATCATGTGATAATTACAACAACAGAAACAGTCTTTGTCTTTCTTTGCGGCAGGAAACCTGTGAAATGATATTAGAGAATTGTTACAGAGCACAATCTGAGTCTCTAAATGAGATCAGAATCTACAGTGTGAATTTAAAAAGGCCTTCATGCTCTCAATCCCCCCCTGAGGCAGTTAATGGCAAACATCTGTCAGTTTGATAACTTTAGCCCCCCTGTCTCTCACCTCTTTGCGGCTCTCATCCAGCTCCTTGCTGCACTCCACATTGACCATCGTGCTGTTGGATGTGGGCAGGTTGCCCCCGGCTCCCGTTGCCATGGCTCCCGCTGCTGCACTGACGTTATTGGCTGCAGCACCTGCTGTGCCGTCCTGAGCCCCACCACAGTTTTCAGCGGGGACCACGGTGCCCCCTTGTGGACGGAACTTTCCATCAATGATCATTTCCATACCACCCTTGCTGGGTGTCAGGTCTCCCTCAGTCTCCACGACGATGCCACGGCGCTTGTCGGCACGGTAACGCTTGCCCATGTACTTGTAGAAAAGCAGGCGGCGGTCAGCCACCCAAGCCAGTATGACGCACACTGGGAAGAACAGCAGGGTCACCAGGGCCTCCCACACCTGAAACACACACACACACACACACACACACTCTTAATTCCCTTTGCTTAGCATGTAGGCAGGTGTTTGATTAAAGTTCAGCTTTAAAAACATCACTTCCTCTTTGTGGGCACAAAGTGTCTAAGACTGGGAGCAGGTGCAATCATAAGTGCACACATAAATATAATTTAATTCAAAGAGGCACACACTGAGAATGAGGATTAGTCATTGTATCTGCAGGCAGGGTAGGGGGAAGCTTAAATAACAGCCAATCACATCCACTCATCTCCTTTCATCACTGCAGACAGTTTAATGAGCTGGAGGAGAGTCCTGGCCAACTCCTCTGAGGACGAAACTGATATTGTCCAGGAGGAGAGCTGCAGGATCCAACCCAACACGACCCAGCTGTCGAGGGCAGATTATGATCTTTTTTTGAGCCGAACATCATTTCCCAATTTCTACTTAGGCTGTAACAACATTTTTAGAATGACGCAAGATGAAACTCCACTGTTACAGTTTATAATATATTTTTTATAGGTTGAGTTCCTAAAATCAAAACAACATTTTAACTCACTGTATCTGTTGCATTCAGTTAGGTTTATATTGGGTGCCCAATTATAACCTGATAAGAGCAATAACAAGGACAAACTGGGAGCTCTACAGAATATTTGAGTAAGAAAATATTTTAAAGACTTTTGCTTTAAATGTACAGATGGGTGACACATTTTTGTGTTTTAATGTTATTTTATGAGATTTGTTCTTTAAATCTGCATCCAGGAACTGCAAGTGAAAATGAGCTTTTTGTCTAAAACTGACATATTTGCATCTGTGTCCAAAACCTTTGACAGGTGTTTGATTGGGTTGTAGGTCACGTCTGTGATTTCAATTATTTTTCCACTAATGAGTCTGTCCAGTGACTCCATGTGTCCTGCATCAAGGCATCTGCATTTATTGTTAGTCCATGAGTTTTAGTTTTACCTTCCTTCTAAAAGGAGCTGTAACATGAATCAACATTATTCCAAAGACCATCCCCATTAGAGACATTTAGAAAACAGACAAAAACTTTAATATGAGTCTGATTGAACAATATTGATTATTGCACTGTGCCTGATCTGCAGTTAGAGGGTTTATTAAAGACCACGTAAATGGACAGAAGTGGCGTTTCTACTGCACTGGTGAACAGCTCCTCTCATTTTTTCCCTCTTCTTCTAAATCACAGTGATTCTGTCTCACCTCCACGATGCCCGGAGACATGACAGACAGGATGAGGTAGAGCCAGATGTAGGCGAAGATGCTCCAGAAGGCGGTGATGAAGAACACCCTGAGGTGTTTGATCTTGCGGGTCTCACCGTTGGGGATCGTCCACACACAGATCCCGATGATCACAAACATGTTGAAGGCGGCGCTGCCAACGATGGTGCCCGGACCCAGCTCACCTGCCTTGAAGTTGTGACCACACACCTGGAGAGTGTTGTTGTGTGAGGTTTGTCGTGGGAAGTGGGTAGAGACAAATACCACAATTTTTTTTTATTGTAATTTTAAAAACATTCAACTCATCCTGCTGCCAGTTGAGAAGTCATTATGACTTTAAAATTAATGCACAATGATTGCCAGGCTTTGAAAATGATTGAATGGTCTAATGTTTATGAAGCATTTTAACAACATGCTCTCTGCAAAAGCTATTACACAGGTAAAGCTGAAAATGAATCAGTATTTTGCATCCAAAACAGCTGGCAGCAACAATGAACCCACATTAACTACTGTGAACGGTGAGTATTTATGTTTTCATTTATTTTTACTTCTGTGTCGGTACCTCTATAACAGACAGCAGTATCTCAGGAGCGCTGGAGCCCAGAGCCATGAGTGTCAGATTGGACACAGTTTCATTCCAGATACGAACCGTCGCCACTGAGGTTTCCCCGTTAGGCATAGTGATGGTCACCTCCTTCTCCTGTCGGCCCAAACAGACACATGTTGGTGTGTTGCTGTTAGAAGTGCACATTAAATCCTTTGATGAACTCTAAAACTAAACTTTAAATTCAGGTGAGACTAAGCTCAGAACCTCTGAGTTGGTTTGATTGGTAAAGGTGGAGTTGTCTTGCAGCAGCAGAGACAACACGACTGTCTGGAATAAATAACAGGCAAAGAGGACCTGAGCATCTGCATGTGCAGCAGAGGCCACCAAAAAATGCACCAAATGCAGTGGATGAACTGTTGGCACATTGATCCACTGCAGAAACAGCATCTCTGATTAGTGCAGAATAAAGACAATAACAAAGTAAACTGTGGGAATCATGATTAACCTCCACGTTCAATCCTAAAATAGGTTTATTGCAGAAACACTACCTTAATTACAAATTAAAAATTACAAATTAAGTCTAATTATTCAAATTAGACGATAAATGTGCAGTATATTCCTCCAGGACACTGAGAGGAGTAGATTTCTCAGTGATGTATTTACTGTGTGAAGACTCCACAAAGTGTGAGACGGAAAATAAAGGATAAAAACACTCAGAAAAAAAAAACACGAACCTCTGCCAAAAAAGCTAAGCTGTTGTGGCCACAGTGATGGATTGTGGGATACACAATCGGACTCTCAGGTACACTGACTGAGAAGAATGAACATCCCCTTTCCTCCATTAACCCTTTTATTTCTGTATTCATCCCACTCTCTGTATCCACTCACCAAGCATGTTATTACATCCACCTGTACACAACAATGCAATACAACATAACTGACAAGTGTCTTCTTCTGTCAAACACAAGTGGGTCAGAATATTAGGAACACCACTTAATGTAATGCAGTTCAGTAAATCAATACAACCTTCACCTATGACCTTCACCTATCAATTTTTACATTTCTGACAATTTGTGTTTTGGGCTCCCCCTCAAAGATGAGATGACGCATCTGAAGAGGGTTTATCTGTGACTGACATCAGAGGCGACGTGCTAATGTGGTCTCATAATGCGGAGGCACCAGATGAAAAACATCTGACCATAAAGACATCGGTCCCATCATCATTTATTTTTTCCCTCCCACACCTTCACGTCTCTGTGTCCTTCTTCTTTATCCTGAACATTCAAACCTCCTCCGCTCTTTTCCCATAGTATTTATGGCTGCACAACCTCAACACCATCACAGGCGACCTGGGACTGCACACACACACATACACACACACACACACACACACACACACACACACACACACACTAACAGCTCTATGTATCTGTGACACATCTATAGTATATACTAAGAAAAATAGCTGCACTTTACGGATATCGTCCCCTTGGGTAAATAACCCAGTTCTGTTTTCTTTGCCTCTGCAAACAGCTGAGGGTCGCTGACACTGTTATCGAGGATAAATGGACGGAGAGGGAAATCTGTGTAGTCCCTATTAAGGAACCAATCAGACCTGGGTTGCAGTTAAAGAGGTGATGATATGATGACGCATGCACTTTCACTGGCAGCCTCAGTTGGTCATCAGACACAGTCCCTGCTCCTGAGCACAACAACCACCAATGAATCATTTACAAATTACAATACACCGTCTCACATATGGACTGACATAATGCAGGTCTATTTTTAGCTGTTTGCTCACTCAGTGTGGTTTCTGTCTGTTTGCGATACGAATCAACTGCAACTGATTATGGAGATGTTTAAGCGCTGCTGGGAGGACATGACTGATTTAATGCACCATTAGCTCTGCAGCTGGCACTACACAGTCAAAACCCAGGAAAAGTGGGAATTTTAAGACATCCGTGAAATGTGAGTGCATGAAGTTGAGCATTTGAAGAACACAGCAAGGTGATCTGAGATCAACTTAAAACTACACTAACAAAAAGATTCTTGACATAAAAGCTCAACAATAAGATCATGAATCAGTTTGAGATGCTTTTATCCTTTATCCAGTAAATATTGTGTTGATGACTGATGCTGCCTGAAAGTCTGTTTTCTGTATGAAGATACAAAAGATTGAAACAGCACAACATCTGGAAAATAAACCCTGATGTCTATATTTACAGCACTGCAGCTTTCCTTTTAAGAAGTGCTCTTATAACCACAGAGATTTGCGTGACAAATTTACATCCAAATAACTTTTTAAAGATACAAATAAACACAAATGCAATTTCTATGAAGATATTGGGCACATTCATCCAATTTAACTGACTATGCCAAACACAAACCAGTTCAGGCCCAGATGTAAGGATTTTCTGCCTTAAAGATTATTTATTAGACAGTTGATAGTGAGGCAGATGGAAAACAAGGGGGAAGACAGGGGTCTGACCATTTAGCTACTGGGGGGCTCAGCTTTTCTGTTTTATGAAAGTATAAAAATAATAATATTTGACTGTTGCTCGAATAAAACTAACTATTTAAAAGACCTCAGGCTTTAGACATTTTGCAGATGAGATATTTGAGGTGTTTTCTGGACTCCACAGTTCACTGAGAAAATAACCAACAATGAACAATGAAAATAGTTAGTGACAATATTTTCACTCTGTCCTTAAATCCAGGACACGTGTGCTCCTCACCTGGGATGTGATAACCTCTATGGATGCCATGAAGCGGTCAGCAATGATAGATACTCCCAGGAACATGTACATGAGTGACACAAAGTAGACTACGGCTCTGGCCACCTGGTCACCAAGCCCAGGCCGGTTGGGCTGCCAGACGGGCAGCAGGATGCCAGGCTTGCACACCGTCACCTCCTCACACTTCTCACTGTTCCTGGACACGGAGCTGTTGCCATAAGACATGGAAGGCGGGAAGGAGGAGGGCCACAAGGAGGGCGAGACCGTTTGAGGGGCAGGTTCGCTGCTGGGATCACTGCGCTGGGACTCTCCCTGACAGGGAGGAAGTGGGAGGAGGAAGAGGAGGAGGAGGAGGACAGGGCTGGAGGAGGTGTAGAGAAACATGGTGGTGTGGGGTTCCCACGAGAAACAGGAGGATGAGGCAGAGGGTGATGGGACTAGGCTGAGGAAGAGGGAGGTGGGACGGGAAGGTGCTCAGTAGAGCTGAGGGTGGAGCAAGTAGCTCACCTATAGGGTGGAGAGAGAGAAAATGAAGAAGGCAAATCAGCTTGTGACAAAATGAACAGAAGTTTAAATCTACACATAGAAGACATACCAGACCAGACTGTGTAGTAAATCCAGCTTGTCCCTCAGAAAGACAGAGGATGCGTAACAAACGGTGTGACTGTAGACTGAACATAGAGCAAATTGTAGAGAAAGGTTTTAGGTGACAGCAAAGAGGAGTGGACAGGAAATGGACTCACTCTAGATGGTGAGAACTAAGGCCAGGACATGTCCACCTGAGTGGAAACTGTGCTGCATATCCTGAATGAAGAGTAACACCAGAGCAAACAGCTGGCTCACATCTGTACCAGTGGTAAATGGCATGATGTTAGAAAATCTTGGCTATCATCCTAGTTTAAAAGAAAAAAGTGCAGCTGTTCATGTAAGAAAGCTGCATTTTAAAAACGTGACAATGTGAATGGAGCTGCTTTCTACTTGTCCATTGTCATGGAGTCTGGGGAGCACATCCAAGGGCACACAACTCTTTTTTAAAATCTTTTCAATATTGGATTTATTTCAAGAAGCTGCCTGTGTTTACCAGAAGAGTCTTGACTCGACAGACCTTTGCCTCTATTCACACAAGGTTTTCACTGCTCATATAAGAGCAGAGGCTCTCCTTGAATATTAAGCAAGAACTCAAGTGGGTGCATTTACACTTTAAATATTAACACAAACAAAGGAGTTCTGGGAAAAAAGTAGGTGTAACGCGTGAATCATAGCAGATGATGTGATCTGGCAGAGACCCTGATCCGCTCTTCATGGTGAGTCACTGGTACACAGAAAATGACAAAAGAAGAACGGTAAGAGGGGAAGCTGGGGTCATAAAGACAGAGCAGTAAAGAATTAGAGGGAGAGAGACTGACAACACAAGGTTTATTGTTTGAGTCATGCAAACGGACGCTGTTCACAAAATACCACTCTTCTTTCCCCATCAATAAGACTCAGGCCCTGACTCATGTCAGAAATGTTGCTGCTAACACCTTCTGTTGTTAAGTGTTACACATTACATTATGTCTGTGGTACTTTCAGTTTTTAGCTTCTTTTAAATGGTGTCACACTTGGCTGTGCTTGAAGACTGGAGAAATGCTTCAAAGTTCATGTTTCTCATTTTAGTCCAGTTCATAGAAATAGTATCAAATAAGATGGTTTGGAAATGTTGTGAAATATGTTTGCCAATTGCAGATTCTACATGTAATACGTGCTTGTTCCACTTCTAGGGGATGATCAGGGTAAGGGATCAGGTCAGGTGTCACAGCAAAACAAATCTCGTTACCGAAATGCAGAGCACACTAAAGCAGTCTGTGGTGTATTGCACAATATTTCCAAGGCTGCTATTTGTGTGTGTTAGGGCGAGATCAGGACCATCAGTACGTCCATAAAAATAATAATTCTGCTGTTTACCTGGAAGAGTGACCTGTAATCCTGCCACTATCTCTACAGTATGTGAAAATACACACTTTTACTGTTAAAACCTGCAGTAAAACCTTCAGATGACTCAAATATAACCACACAGTGTTTCCTGTACATGCCAGAATCATGTTGTACATCCTGCACCACTTCTAGTAGCAAACACAGATTTACAACATATTGAAAAACCCCAGATGGAATGACAACCAGCTGCTGCATAATGAGAACAAATCTAGTTTACACAAGGAACCAAGGCCAGCCTTTTCAAATGGTGGATGTCTCCAGTGATAAACATGACCACTCAAGTGAAGACAGTGTTTTGACGTGACAAACATCACGCTCGACTAATTATTGGTCTCTGTGGCTTCAGTTTGGATTTGTGTAACATGTTTATTCCCCTGCTTAGGGGGCTCAACAGTACACTAATGGCTGCAGAACAGTTCTGCCAACAAACACAGCAGGAATGAAGCGAGAATCGTGCTGTCAGGATGAAACATGCTTCACCGTCTGTCCAGAAAGGTCTGTTTGTTCTCTGAAACATCAGACGAGTAGCTCCAGGCTCCTGTTGTCCTATTGGACTCCAATTAGAAGGTAGAAATGCTCAAGAAGAAAACAGAGGCTGATGTGAATTAGTTCTAATGAAATGATAAAATAAAAGCTGCTTAACAGGGTGTAAACACTCAAACACAAATATATAGAAATAAACAAATCCACAGCAAGGTTCATATTTATCATTTGTCTAGTGCAGACACACTCACTCACACACACACACACACACACACACACACACACACACACACACACACGCACGCACACACACACGCACACACACACACACACACACGCACACACACACACACACACACACACACACACACACACACACACACACACACACACACACGCACACAAAGACTTATTCTCTCAGAATAAAAATAAGCTGCTGCACAACATAAACCTTAAAAACCAAATGTACAGTTTCATTTAACAGTTTCCTGAATCTGCTCAATGTGGTTTTAAACAAATGGTTCTCAGACAGGAATAATATCGTTTCAGCTACAAATCTGCTGCACTAGCGATTATTTCAAGCTGTGAGACCGAGCATGAGGGGCTGAGTCACAGTACACTGATGTTTGGACAACAATGGAGCTTTAAGTGATTTGGATAAAAGCACTTCTGTGCTTTGTTTCATTTTGTCTTTCCTTACTGCACAATAATTTCCAAAGTAACGAATTCACTCATGTACTTATTACAGTTTTTTACAATCGTTAGGACACATTTCTCAATACTAAAGTCACAGTAGTCTGTGTGAGCTAAACTGTGGATCATTTTTCACTGCTTTGGCACAACATGCACTCATTGACTACTTTCAAATTTCCATGAATTCTTTTCTCATTTCGACACAACTGTCAAAACTCTGTGTACCTACAGGCCAGTTTGCACAGGTTTACATACTCTTTTCAAAATTGTTAAACTTGAGTTCAAAACAATAACATAATACAAAACTGAATAAACCGCTATGCTATCACGCTATGCTATCATGCTATGTGAAATGCTATCACAACTGTGGGACCAACCACAGGTGATTCCTTCTGTAGCTGAAGACCTACACATGTTACTCCTTTACATAATTTCGTTACCATCTATAAAAAGGGGACAATTTAGGAATAATTTGCATTGTGATGTAAACATGGACCAAGCCGGACATAGAGAAGTGGCTGAAAGAGCAAGAGGGAGCTATATGCGTGGTGGAAGAAGAATAAGAGGAAGATCAAGAGCTGTAGTCTCTGATGAGATCAGGGCAACTGACACTCGGACAGATCAGCAGAAGGGATGGATCAGGCATGGCAAAACATTCTTCCCTAGGTGTATTGCCCTAGGTGACATACGATATGATGTGGATGAGAATCTGTGGCCAAATGCAGTACATAGAGTGGATTAGGATTCCTACTGGTGTATATACAAATTCTTGCATTTTGGAATAACTTTGAAAAATAAAAAATATATATATATTGAAACATACAGCATCATGTCTAATTCATTCCTGTAACTTATACTTTGCTGTACACAGTAGTCCCAAGTAGGTGTCCTTCTTTTACAGAAGAAAACATTGTTTAATGCCACCTGTTGCTAGTGTTTTTTAAGGTCTTACTTTTATAGATGACCAAGTGTGTTTGTTAACTGTCAACCCTTGTTAGTGTTATGAAAGAATGAGCTGGTCTGAGACGCGTATGAAGTGTTTTGATAGTTGTTGTGCATTTTGAATGTGAAATGAACTGCTGTGCCAAGCTGAAAGATGTTTAGGAGAAGTGTGTGAAGAGTTTTGAAAAAGTGACTTTGGTATTGAGAAATGTGTCCTAGCGATTGTAAAAAACTGTAATAACATGACATAAATATACTACAGATTTACCTCTGAACCTAACATTTAATATAACCTTATAACCATATTTACATGTTCTTTTTCATGCAAGTGCAGGTTTAAAAACTTCTGACTAGGACAGTGTTAAATAACTGAGGCATTTTTGGTTAAACGTTTTAAAATTCACATTTAAAGCAATAAACTGTATCTTAAAAACAGTGAAAAAGAACGTCTAATCCCAAAAGCTCCCAAGGTGAAGAATCCCTACAATCCAGGATGCACTGCACACGGTGCATCCCAATGTCTCATCCATTGTAGTTTTAACACCAATTTCCTCTTGACGAGCTGTAATGGACGAGCACTGGATTTTCTTTTTCTAGACGCTGCTGATCATTGAGGAAGGTTTTAGTCCTCATGGTGTCCAAGTTGGAGCTCCACTGGGATTTCTGCTTTTTTCATTGTTGTCTTTAATGTTTTTGGAAGTTTTAAAGAGGCAAAATAGAAAAAGTAAGAATGAAAATCCAAAACTGAAACTCAAAAGGAATCAGATGACAAAGCGGAGAGAAATGTGCAATCATCTGCTGTGAAGTCTTTTCCAGAACTAACACAAACACCCTCAGTGTCACCAGAACTTGACGTCAGTGTGTGTCTGCAGGATTAAAATGTGTTTACAGGAATAAAATTTTGCTGTTTAGCTTTAGGTTCTAGGTTCTTATTTCATTTCCTCTGAGCCAGCAGCACCTCCAAATTAAAAGGAATTCAAAGTGGAGACTAATGGACTGCACTGTGATTTTACCATTCTCCAGCAGAACTGGATTGAGCGTCCCCTTTAAAAAAATGCAGTTTGAAAGAGGTTATTAGTTTTTAACTGCTGTGTTGACTCAGGTGTATAATATTTAACACAGCCAACCTTGCTGATCAAAAGAATTAGACATGGCAGTGATCTTGGTAAACTCAAGCTGCTGACTGGATCATGTTTTTAAAAATACATGAGTTTCTCTTGATAAGCATTAGCACAAACAGCATAAGGAAAGATAAATGTTTTGTTTAAACAGTGATGGCCCTGTGATGGACTGGTGACCTGTCCAGGGTGGACCCCTGCCTTTCACCCAGAGAGAGCTGGGATAGGCTCCAGCAGATCCCTGGGACCCTGGTTAAGGAATAAGGGGGTATAGATAATGGATGGATGGATGGATGGATGGATGGATGGATGGATAAAATAGTGATAAGGGATGGGGTTTCCAATGATAGCTATCTTTGGAAAGTGTTTTCCAAAATGAAGGATTTCTTTTCTATTTATTCTGCCAAAAACAACAACCAAGGCAAAACTAAACTTGTGCCTCTGGACCCTGGTTCAATTTTTCTTTGGATCATCTGGACCTTTGGTTGTAAAATGTAGTTACCTTCCAGCAACGTCCAGGGGTATGGCTGGAATCAGAACAGAGACAGCTTTTATTTTGCATCATCACTCTGCATCTACATGTGAAACACTACATGTTTATTTCATCATACCCAGTCACACACTCTCCTCTTCCCGTGCACATGATTGCACACATGCTCTTCTGCTTCCCTCTCTCTCTCTCTCTCTCTCTCTCTCTCTCTGCATATCTGATCTCTCATGCCTGTTACAGTAAGTGCCATCATTAGACTGACTATGACCCTCCACTCATAGCCAGATAGCCATTTGAACTGTGCACTAAATAATGACTGTCCCTATTAACTGCTTTTGGTGAAACACACACACACACACACACGGAGTCTAAGCTGTTCTACTATGTGTCTGCCTGAGGCTGGCTGGTGTGGCTGGGCCTTGTTATCACAGGGGCTGAACGTTACAGTAAAAAAACACCCAACATTTCTTCAACCTGACTGAAAGCATATCAACATTATCTCCCCCTGAGCTACGACACAAAAAAACAGCTCCCACAGTTTCAGCACCAATGTATTGTATGTTAAAAGCTTATTACATTTTGTGCCTAGAGTTCCCTCGCTGTGAACGTGTGTGTGTTCAGAGGTCAACGAACAGTTTAACTTTAATATATTGAGATATCAGATTTTTTTATTAGAACAGTAGTTTCATTCCTTACTGAACCAAACTGTGTTCTTCATGACCCAGTACTTAAACCTGCCCATAAACATATTTTAGTGAGCAGATTATTAATGAGCTTTCTCATGCTTTGATACCAAATCTAGTCCTTTCATAGTCATTCAAACTGTGTGAACTGAAGAATTATGTGTTTACTGTGTTTGCAGCTTCCTGCTGATCCTGATCCACAGCCACAGCCACCATTAATCAGCACCAGAGACACACTGAGCATCTGTAGTTATTACAGGTCTCCATGTTAGGGATTTACACACAAACTGAGTTTATATCTCCCGCTGAATAAACAGTTACACATCATCAGAATTATTGATTTTCCTCTCTCACATAGTTTGACAGGTTATGGCTTATTGAATCACACACACATTATCTGTGTTTCACTGAGCAAACAGGCAAACAGTGATCAGCTGACAAGTGCATTTTGTTGTGAAACTGAGTTAGTGTGTTTGCTGATTTGGAAACCTATATGACTGTCATATTACAGTCATATAGGTTTCCAAACTATGTTCTCTCTCCACCAGAAACTGGATCCTAAACTCAACTCACCTCTATATAAATCACATCTGCATCTGCATCTACATCTGACAGTGGTTATTAATAAATGACAAGTGCTCAGGCGAAGACCGTCTCCAAGTGCCTTTTAGCACAACCCTGGCAGTGAAAACCAGTGGAACCTCTGTAGCCTACAGGGTGAAAACAGGGTTAAAAGCTGAAAGTTGAAAAGGCTCAATGAGCAGAAACTCAAGGACACCTGCCACTCTGAGGTACAGTACTTAGATGGTCAGCAGTCTGAAAGTCTTGTCTCAGGGTATGAAGTCTTGACAGCATTAGCTGTGGCTGCTGTAGCCTTTGGAAAAGAGAGACTTTTCTCTCCCCGGTGTTTTCTCCAACTATCTCTGTCCTCCCTCTCCCTCTCTGCCCATCACTCTCTCTTCTTCTCTCTTAATGTTGATTTTTCTATGTGGCACACACACAGTGCAACAATCTGTCCCCCAGGGGGTTTTACTGCTATCAGAAATGTCCCTATCCAAGCTTAAAAAATACTTATTTACCACGAGTGAGTGCCTGATGAAAACATGGTGAAACTCAGCAGGATTTATGCAGGAAGGAGAAAACTGTCCCTCAGTTAGCAAACAAACAACTCACCTCTGCCTTCACTCTTCTCATCATGTTCCTACTCTGTTTGCTCCTGGTACACAGCATCTCGTTTTGTGAAGCGCTGCCAAACATCAGCCGTCTACACAAAAAGGGTTTGAGGCTTTAGGGCTTTAATCTTCACAGAGCACTCTGTCTAATGAGATCAAAATGTGAGGAACCTGCTCTTTGAGGTTTGACCTTTATTTGTCTGAGAAGCACGAAAATGATTCTCTTTGTTAGGGACTAGATGTCCAATGTCTTTCGTGTGGCACGCCGTCCTTGATGTGCATTAGGGTATCTTCAGGCAGGGACTATTTTGGTCTGTGCCACACATTTCTCTGACGATTTGCCAGGCTTGTATCCTGGGCTGGTGGTAGCAATGGATAGATTCCCTTGGTTCCCAGGTTCTGTGACTGGGGTTAAAATGCTGTGCATCGACAAGACGGGACGACGTGGACCCATATGAGTGCAGCTCCTGTGACTGATGGAAACACCACAGACATAAAGCCTGCATGACAAGTGAGAGCAAACTGTTGAACTGATCGACTGGTCACAAATAAATGAACTAAACTGTTTAGTCAAGTGCCAAATGTCAGCTGCTCAGATATGACAGGCTGCTGTTTTTGTTTGTCCTATATGACAGTAAGTTTAACTTCAGTGCTAACCTTCATTTGAATGATTCAAAACTCAGCATCCATTTTCCTCTCACACTCCACATTCTGCCTCTGCACTCACTCATTCGCCCCATCTCAGGAAACTGGACTGCCCCTCATCAGAAGCCTCTTGAATATCAGCTGCAACCAGCTGGCAGAGGCTCAGTGAAAAACCTGCTTTATGTTTTGATGGCATCACTTTCGATGGAAGAAAGATAATGTGAGGACACTGTGGCTGCCCTGTTGTAGGGTAGAATTATATTCAGGCTAAACTTAGGGCATTTACTTGGGTTGTGATGGTTATTCCTGGTGATGGTTATAACATTTCTACCCCAACATTAGTAGAGTGGCAGCAGTTTTCACTGATCACGTTCTTTACAAAGAAATAGTCAGCCCTGTGATAGACTGGCGATCTGTCTCTCACCTAATGTCGTCCAAGTATCTGTAGGAATGACACACATATTGGATCAGTCTGCACCTAATGCTCACCTTTTGATTAACCACAACCACTCTTTTCTCCAAACCTGAACCCTGTAGTTGCTTTGCACAGATACATTTTTTAATACATTGGATGTCAACATATTGTGTGTGTGATTGTGGGTGTGGTGTCCTCTTATATGTCACCAGTGATTGGCAAAAACACAAATGGAGACATCTGCGAAACCAGCAGGACCTCAACACACACACACACGCACGCACGCACGCACGCACGCACGCACGCACGCACGCACGCACGCACACACACACACACACACACACACACACACACACACACACACACACACACACACACACACACACATTGCTTGCATTGCATAGGGTTAGTGTGCCAAAAAGAGGATTAGAAGATAAAATCAGAAAAAAATCAGTCTTTCACAGCTTCAAACTAATGAAGAGAGCATTAACCATTATGCTGCTAAAACACTTCCATTGACTTTTCTTTTCTTTCATTCAATCAGCAAAAGCTTTTACTCAGAGCTTCTGCTAAGTGCAGCAATAAATTAGAAATCAAAGTGTGCATTATGTCCCGTCAACACAGAGATAGTGGGGATTGAACGACACGACTGATGCCACCTCTCAACATAAACGCACATTTTCAGTGTCTGTGAACTATTCATTTAAAATGGCAGGTAGTGCAGCACTGCAGTGGATAACAGAGCTACCATATGTACATGAACAACACAGTACTATTAATGGAGCTGTCATACATTTCTCTTGCGGGAAATTACATTTTCTGCAGTTTAACATCGTCACGTGTCAAACAACAAACAAACTAGTTTAGAAATTCCACAACTGCAGGAACCTGAGCAGCTCTGATCAAAGACACTTCGAGAACATCACCTTACTCCACCCTAAACATATTCCTACAGAAAAAAACAGAAGAGCAAAATAACAGAATGATTAATATATATGATGTAGGAAACATGGCCTTTAAAGAAGTAAAAACATGTCACAAGGTAACACACACCAGCAGAGCACACATACAAATAATGAAGGTGTGATACAGGGCACAAACCAATAAAACAGTCAATGAAAAAGTCAAGAACCAAATAAGATATAAGAATGAACTAATGAACAAATATCAGAGAAAATGTGCACAGGCCTTGACCTCAGCACATAAATCAGGCTGACCAGGATGAGTATTTCCTCTTACAGTAAAATTAAGCGCACAAGAGCACAGTAGTAAACTCGTCTGTTGATCAGTGTTTAGTATTCAATAAACAAAAGCCAGTCATTTGCCGCATCACTTAGTTTATGCTCTGCAGGAAAGACTCCCAGGAGGTAACAGTAATGGTTCATGTGTAACATAGAGAAGAAAAAAAATTGATTGGGCAGCCCCACGAGCACAGGAGGAGAATTTTACTACAGGTACGACTACAACTCCCTGAGCAGAAACACAGCAGCAGAACAGTAAATGGTGCATCTGATAACACCAGTGCAGACCAAACTCTTCATTGCATCATGTTGTTTTCATAAAAATTTAAATAAATAATTTCCACCAGGCTGTAAAAAAGCTCGATATCATTTCATAGTGTGCAGGATGCAAGTAGTTTACACAGCAGACCACAGCAGACTTGTTTGCCATGATGATGATGATGGTGATGATGAGGGTGATGTCCTGTTCACACATCTGGACCGACAGTAGCAGACTCTCTGTTCCGTCTGGGGCGTGTTTACCTGAGCACACATTTTACACTCAGCTCTAATTGGACGATTATTCTCTCCTGTTGCTGTTATTCTGGTACAAAGTGTTTTCACATATTATTTATATTGAACTATGATGCATCTGACACAATGGTCACTTTTTCCCACATTAAAAGATACAGCTGGAGCTAACAGTGCAGCTGTTACCTGAAGAGGTAAGTACCAGATCAGCTCTGACCTCTGTGACACACACTTTGCATTTCCTGTGGCTTCTTCACAATAAAAGCCAGCTGCTTGTAGCAGCAGAAGGAGCCACTGAACAGTGTGTGCCCTGTATGTGTGTGTGAAGTCTAAATCCTACAGAGCTACTAAATATAAATTAAATGAACTACTACTAGAGAAAAATACATAAAGAGTACACATGCTGCAACCACATTACTGCAACACCCACAGGTCAACTGGGACCTGATCCTCTGTCTCCTGAGTCTTAAACCGAGCCAAAAGTACTCTTCTTTGTAAAGGGGGGTTTAAGCCAGTGATCAATAACCTCTCATCTATAACACTATACATCACTGTACTGAATTACTGCTGTTCTGTTCAGTGGGATCCAGAGCAGGTTATAAAAGGTCCTGTATGATGAGGTTTTCACTGCCTGCAGGGGTCTAACAGGTTTTTTATTTGCATATATTTTGATTTGCTACATCCAAGATTTATATTCTTGGTAAAATATAAACATTAATACTCCTTCAGTTTGTAATAGTAAAATTTAACATGATGTGAGTCTCTTCTCTCTCAGCAATGCTGAAATCTGTCAGTAATCTATTTTTTTATCATTTATAATTAAAATATAATATTTATAATTTGTCATCTCTATTCCCTGAGTCTCCATCTGATTTATCCTCCTATTCACAAAACAAACAGAAAGAGTCATTTGTTTTGATGGGACTCACTGTTTCATTAACTGTTAATTGCCTTGCACTCCAGAGACAAGAGCCAGTCACAGTTCAGTGTCAAGAACGCCACGAGCTGGACTGATTTATACAGATGAGACCACTGAAAAACAATCGAGATGTATCTGCTGAGTAAATTTGTAAATTTAAGTCTAGGTCTTTGATAAAAGCAACAGACACAAGACATTTGGTGTTTAATTTTAAATTGAAATTAAATTTGATTGAGATTAAACGGCAGCTGTGCAGACTCACAGCATCTCTTGATTCACTCTGGGCATATAAATATTACATTTGCTCAGAAAAGAAATTAGAAGTATTTACTCTGGCCACAGTTCAACTCAATCTAAGTGCCTCAAATATTACTAATAAAAGTATTAGGCTACATTATGATCTTGGGCATCTAATTAGTAAAGCATTAGGGGCTATGAGGCATGTTTATGATGAACAAAAAGGGGACGAAGGATAAGACAAATTAAGGACAAAGTGGAGAGACAGAGTCCCAGCCAGGTGGAGCAGCTCAGAGCAGGTGGAGGATGTAGATGGTGTTAATAATAATAATAATACATTTATTTATAGAGCACTTTTCTAAACATATGTTACAAAGTGCTTCACAATAAAAGACATAAAAGCACATCCTAAATACTAAGGAGGATAAGAGGTCGTCCCCATTTAAAGGAGATGAGGGAAGGCTTGCCGGTAAAGGTGAGACTTAAGGAGAGCTTTAAAGGATGGTACTGCGTCAGCTGAACTTAGTTCCACGGGTAAGTCATTCCAGAGTTTGGGAGCTCTAACTACAAAGGCTTTATCACCTTTGGTTTTCATTCTAGCATCGGGGATACATAGAAGATCTCTATCAGAGGATCTCACGCTACGAGCAGGCTCAAATGGCTTTAACAGCTGAGATATATAACTTGGAGAAAGGCCGTGCAGTGCTTTAAAAGTTATTTATAAAATCTTAACATCAATCCTAAAACGTATCGGGAGCCAGTGCAAGGAAGCTAAAACGGGAGTGATATGGTCCATTCTACTTTTTCTAGTTAAGAATCTTGCAGCTGACACTCTCTGTACTTTTAAGGCTAGACTTAAAACCTTCCTCTTTGACAAAGCATATAGTTAGGGCTGGCTTCAGGTAACCCTGAACCATCCCTGAGTTATGCTGCTAGAGGCCTAGACTGCCTGAGGACCATCGGTGCACTGAGCTCCCCTAACCCTAACCCCCCCTTCCCTCCCCTCTCTTCCTCTCCTCCCCCCTCTCATGTATATTCCACCATTGAATGTCACTAGCTTTGTGCTCTCTCTCTCTCCCCTAGTTTGTGCTCTCTCTCTCTCTCTCTCTCTCTCTGTATCTTCTGCAGGTGTCCCTGGTCCTGGAGCTGTATATTGCTGATGTGCAGTTACTGGTCCCACCAACCTGCAGTGTCTATTTGTTGTTTATTGTTGCTGTTCTTTTCTCTCTGCTCTATCCACTCACCCCAACCGGTCGAGGCAGATGGCCGCCCAAACTGAGCCCGGTTCTGCTGGAGGTTTTTTTTCTTCCGTTAAAGGGAGTTTTTCCTCTCCACTGTCACCAAGTGCTTGCTCATAAGGGATTTGTTGGGTTTTTAGTTTTAGTTTTTGTAAAGTGCCTTGAGATGATTTGTATTGTGATTTGGTGCTATACAAATAAAATTTAATTGAATTGAATTGAACTGAATTCTGAACAACCTGGAGCCAGTTAATCGATTTATGGCACAGGCAGGTGAAGAGACTGTTGCAATAGTCAAGGCATGAGGAAATAAAAATGTAAAATCACCTCCGTATCCTTAAATGATAAAATTGAGCGTATTTTGGAGATATTTCTGAAGTGATAAAAACATGTCTGAACAAGCTTTGTGACATGGTGCTCAAAGTTTAGTTTATTATCAAACCAAACACCAAGACTTTTTGCAGTGGACCTAGAGTTATGTAAAAGAGGATCTGTACAGGGCAGGATATGTTTGGTTATATGTTGTAAGCCAATAACAACTATTTCTGTTTTATTAGAATTCAGCTGCAAGTAGTTTTGAGCCATCCAACTTTTTATCTCAGTGAGACAGTCATGTAAGGGATTCAACCTTCCATGGTCTAAGACCTTAAAGGGACAGTACAGATGAGTGTCATCAGCATAACAATGGAAAGAGACACCATCCATCCATCCATTTTCTATACTCGCTTAGTCCTAACCAGGGTCCCAGGGATCTGCTGGAGCCTACCCCAGCTCTCTTTGGGTGAAAGGCAGGGGTCCACCCTGGACAGGTCACCAGTCCATCACAGGGCCACATAGAGACAAACAACCTCACACACTCACACTCACTCCTATGGGCAATTTAGAGTCACCAATCAACCTGACATACATGTTTTTGGACTGTGGGAGGAAACCAGAGTACCTGGAGAAAACCCACACAAGCACAGGGAGAACATACAGACTCCACACAGAAAGACCATGTTGCGACCCCACAACCTTCTTGCTGTGAGGCACACATAACCACTCATCCACCATGCTGCCCAGGAAGCACCATATTTACGAATAATAATGAAGATGTTAATGAGGTAAACACAACCAAATTCTCACTTGCAGTAAATGTCTTAACAAAACAGCCTGCAGTCATTTTACTGACAATTACATTTAAATTTGAAACACAATTCATCTGATCATTGTCATTAAAAATGTATATAAGCCTAATACAAATGAATTCCTTCCCCCATAACCTCACCTGTAGCTCCTGTACATCCTCATTGTGCTGATTGCACCTCCTTGTCATAGTTAACATGTCTCCTACTACTGTTTGCATGATGCTCCTGTCAATGCACATGCAAGGAGACGAATGACTCCAGCCTGCTGCCACTCTTTCCTTCATGCAGCACATGTGTTGAGGGCAGAGCGTGTCACAGCAGAACATCTGGCCCTTCGTCTCTCTGCTCTGCTTTCTTAGCCAAACATCTGCTGCCAGATTTTCTCACTCCCTGCACGACGCTGATTTACAGGTGATTAATGTGACGCACATTTATGGGCTAGCTGGATACTGTACACACTGATCATTACATTTGCAGGCAGGATTTATGTCCATTTTCACTGCCACTGTCATTTGTTTGGCTGCTCTTGTGGAGTGTGTGTCTGAAAATCACTGACTGAACCATTTTTTGGATGTACTACTTTTTGATGTCCCATCCAACACAGTAATAGCTCAGCTTTTCAACACAACAACAAGGCATTAGTGTAACATTTCGTGTTGCAGGACAAGCTGTCTGCACCTTACTCTCTGTACTGAGCACTTCCTGCACATCAAGTCTCTAACACTGCCGGATTCAAAACACACACATACAGTGGCGATCCAGCTTTCTGAGGGGCAGTTGTAGTGTCTTGGTCTTGTGTGACATGTTTTTGCATGGCAGTAGCAGCCACACAGTGGAAGCAGCAGGTAGACAGCTGGTTACCAGTGCGTCTCCTGCTTCTTTCTTAGAGTGTCAACCAGACACTTACTGGCTAATATCACAGTTACTGTCAATATTGGTATATTGCCACACCCTTACTGTGAACCCAAACGATAAACCATGGTTCCCCGAGAAAATGAAAAGTGTGTTCTAGGTTCCCTTTAGGAGACAAAGGAGGTTCATACTGAGATAGACAGAGCCAAGTACAAAACATAAAGTCCAAAGAAAAGAAAATACAGACTTGTGAGAACTGGTGATGTTTGGAAAGCAAAGGTTGGTCACAGCTAAAACTGATTTTATTTAGGCTTTTTCTCTTTGCTACACTCTGTATGAAGTCACGTCCTAAAATTTCATGAAAGCCTCTTCATTTTATTTAAAGTGCTGAAAACACTTATGCAGCAGTGAATGTCTGTAAACATATATTGTACTTTGACAGAAAGCTGAGTAATTTACTAAAGCAGCTGCCGACTGTAGTTTTTCAAAAATCAATCACAAAGAAATGGTGTCTGTTCTGTTGGTCTCTAATATCAAACCTTCATAAAGACACAGTCGAGGTTTCTCGTCCTATTACCTTTCTTACTCTCTGGTGTGCAGTGCAGTATGTTGACCTCCCTGATGTCATAAATCAGACTCCCAGTACCCACTAGGACATGATGCAGTACAAACAACAAAGGGAGGCTAACACACACACACACACATATACACACACACACACACACACACACACATACACTCTCATTAGGATAAAATGAGGCTAAATCAAGGAGCAAATTAGTCTCTCAACAATCGTTTTTTTTATTTCCACTGAACCTTGTTCTCCTGGAGCAGACCATTAGCACCAGTCGACAGAGCAGAGACACAGCGATTATTACTTAATATAGAAACTTGTTTTTTTGCAGTGATTTGATACTAATTTAGTTTAGAGCTACTTGACCACTTGACTTCTGTAAGTCACCAAACTAACTGGCTGGAGGATAAATGAAACCTTTACAACCTGTTACAAACTCGCTCGGCTGGAGTATGTGCCACAGTTTAAGCAGACGGAAACTGACTGAACGTAGATTTACGGGGCTGCTGCAGGCTCTCACTCCTGAGGTTGTTCAGGATTTGACTTGACTCGGCCGATGCTGATACCAGAGCTGCAGCCTGTACGTCAAACAATGCCAAACAGATTTGATCACAGTGGACTGAGTGAAAAATGAAATGAAATATACAAAACACCGTGTGGTTTACTGCTTCAACAAGCCTCGAAAATCAGACCTCACCTTTCTAACTCTGATCTGAATTAATAACTGACCCACAACTCTCTCAGGTGATAACCTCAGCACTCCAGACTCCACTCAGCACATACCTCTATCCTCCACTCTGTGTGTTTCAAAACTTTACAGTAAGATTGCCAGGAAGCCGAAGCATCTATTTGTAATCCAATCATCCTGGCACAGATCTACTGTAATAGTGCAGGGGTTTGTAATGTACAATAAGTCACTCTAAGTAAGAGCATCAGCTGAATGACGGTAATGTAAAAGCATTGTCAAAGCAAAATGAATGTATAAATTGAGGGTCAACAGGGCGTGAAAGTAAAAAGTCAAGGAGAAAGAGACTCAAGAGGAAGCAAACAAAGAAAGCTGAGGCCTGGGCTGCGTGTTTGCTCTGAACTCGGAGTGTTTTTCTATAGTATTCTGTTCTAAAGACAGTTTTCATCCTCAGGCTGCTGCCAAATAGCTCCTCAGTGAGGGTGAGCTGCGTGTGTGAGAAGCTGCTTTACGAGCCTTTATAGTTTTCTTTTTTGTGTGTATGTGTGCATGGATGGAACCTGAAAGGCACTAACTCACCTTCTCTAGCGTTCCTGGGGACACTAAATTTAGTTTAGTGATGTTTTGGAGCGTCTCTCATCTCCAGTCAATGTCTGATAACAGGATCACTCTGCCACAGATGAGTTTTAGCACCGTAACTGCAAAGCTGGTTTCTGTCTGTGGCAAAGCAATAATGAAACATTATCAGCTTGTGCCCCTCATGTATTAGCTTATATTTGGATCACAGTGGTTCCTCTGAAAGTTAATTAACCAGTAGTGTCTAAAAACCCCAGAAGATTGCTGGAAACACTTAGTGTTGTTCTGAGGAGATTCCCCAGAGACACTTGGAACCATCTGGACCAGACCGCAGCTGCATCGCTTTTCCTTCCACGACCTTCTCCAGAATTTCACTTTCCTTTTCATGTGCTTTCTATTACTGGAAACATCCCTCTGAGACTTATCAACCACACATCAATTACACACACACTTCATCTTCACTCTGCACTCTGTTAGCCATGGTTTGTCAAACTGCATCTATAAATCCATGTGCCACATCTGGCTGCTGAGGACGTTCAGCCAAGGCACACGCATACACAAATACATACACACAAATCACTGTGATGTGCTGGTTAATACACGGTTGCTGGGCTCTGTGATGTACACAACACTGCTACTCACAAATGCACAATGTACATACAGACACATAAACATTAAGCTGCAACTCTGTTAGAGAAGGACAATGAGACAAAGGGGACAAATCTGGGGGATGATTTTGAGAGATAAGGCATGAGAGAGGAGAGAGCACGCAGAGATATGGATGGACTGAAGGAAGTGTGAGAAGGAAGTAGGTGGAGGAAGAGGATGGAGAGAAAGCCGAGATATAATGGAAGTGTCAGGGATGAGCTGCAGGGGGTAAGGGATGTGTGTGTTGGGTGGTCCGTGAGGAGACAGTAATTGAGTCCTGTTGCAGTTTCCCCCTGTGGATACCTGACAACTTGACATGAGCTCTGAGCTCCATAGGACAGCTCAGTATGAGAAAAGCTGGACTAACAGACACCCAGCATACACACACACACACACACACACACACACACACACACACACACATTAATTACCACATTAATTACCACACAAATAGCAGCTATGCATGAACCTCACAAATTCACACAAAAACGCTGAGAAAAAGATGAATGCACATGGTTTATAAACACATAAGCACTGCAAAGTAACATGTGACACACACACACACACACACACACACACATACCATAATGCTCCCACAGCTGTGCCCATTCATCACCACTTGCTATGGGATACAGTTAATGAGCCATTACTGTTGCTGTTACCCAGAATGCACTGCTTTGACCCATCAAGCCCTCAAACCATATTGCCATTGGTCAATGGGGATGTGTGTGTGTGTGTGTGTGTATGTGTGTGTGTGCAGTGTTTAATCATGAAAGTGTATTTATTAGAAAACTGATCCAATCTAACGATCAGGTTCTGCTCAGTCTGTTCTCTCTGAATCACTCAGCAGTCTCATGTGGAAACATGTCACACAGAGATGGTTTTCTACTGAAACACACTCAGGGACAGAGACCAATCATCCCCCAGTGAGAAACACACATCACACACACACATCATTCAGCTCCTGCAGGTATAGCATTCAGTCCCTCTAATGATTTCATCTACAAACAGGTGTTTCTCTCTCCCCGTGTGTTACCATGTCATTTAAGCTTTCACACAGCTTGTAGTTAAAAGGTTCAAAGCCAAACCAACGAGAGAAGGAAATGTGACCAAGAAAAAACAGGAGAGCAAACTCACCACTGGTCTCAGGTGCTGCTTCTTCAGCTCCTGCTCCACATAGATCTGTCAGTCAGTGGCAGGCTGCAGAGACAGACACGAGAGGCTTGTTTCAAACACTTCACATGTCTAAAACTCTGCAAAGCCACACAGGCACAACAAACTAAGCATCACCAAACGTGAGAACCAGTGCATGTACTGATCTTATAATTAAATCACAAAATCAATGTAATTGTAAACCATTACAGTTACTGAGAAAAAACATGTCCTTTAATTAGAGCCACTAATCAAAATGTTGGTGAATGCAAATCTAATCTTTTTGGTAAAAAGTGTAGACTAAGTGTGGAACAGAAGACTGGTTCTGTTGTTTTGGCTGCATTCACTGGGTCCATGTCATCAGAGACAAAAACCTTTCAGCCCCAGAGTTTCTACAGTGTGTGGTTTAAATTAGTGTTTTTATTGCTGCACCTCCTACACTTTTAACAGGATCAGCAGCAATAAGAATAAATATACAGTATGTAAAGAAGTCACCATGCAGCACTGATGGAATTGGACTTCCACATCCCACATGAGGACATGAGCACCATCAGGACAGAGACTGATGACCCACAGGAGCCAAACATGTGGCAGGAATACAGAAAGCTAAATGAAGAAAATAAGAGGGTAAGGCTCAATGCTCAGGTCAGAGATCTGTGTCCAAAACACCAAAAGGAAATTCTATTAATCACTGAACCTTTAAAATATTTCAAGAATTCATCTGAAGCCTGAAAGAAAGGAGGGAGAGACGGCATCGCAGAAATTAAATGTGGTTGTCACAGAATCTCTCTGCACACCTGGACTCGCTTCCTGGCACACGATTTGGGAACCACAGGTATAGATGTCAGTAAATTAGCAGTAGGGATGGTCCACAGATAATGAGCAGAAGCATTAGCACACACACACATATTCACTGTGTGGGTTTGTGCAGTGTTTTTCCTCCTGCGAGTCACAGGTGGTGTGAGAGCAGATGCAGAAATGGGCTGAAGAAGAGAAGCAGGCTGCTGTTCAATGGCGCCCCCAAGGGGCCACGCCCCCCCCCTGAAAAATGCTGGCCACCCCACTGGCCCTCCCAGAGAAGCTCCACTCTTCTAATAAATCATATTCAGTGCATACAAACCATACAGTCATCTTCAGTCAAGACATAAATCCAAAGCCTAAATGAATAAATAAATAAATCATAAGGAAATGATTCATGAAGAAAATATATATACAACCCTGCGCTGCTGCTCACCAATTTCAACTGACTGGTAACAGCAAATCCAACCTCCACCTGTGGGGGGCGATAATGTCCCAAAAGGTGTTTAGTGCTTCAACAGAAGAAGAAGCAGAAGAAGAAGCATTGCGTCGCACATCCAATTACAGTGCACACTTTTTTGTAATCTGTAATAAATTAATTTAGTCGCCTCACACATTTTCACTGTAATTTCCCCTCCAGGTTGTCCGTTTTCAGAATCTTCTCTCTGTCTGAGAAGGACACTGCGGCAGGCTAACACTGGCGGCTAGCAGCCTGCTGTTCAGTCGAAGCCAGTCCAGCCAGTCCAGAAAGGTAACCAGTAAGTCAATTAATGCTGTAATATTAATAGTAAGTAGTGTCGGCCTCAGTGTTATCATGTCTTTTTAGTATGATTATTAAACAGTTGAGAGAGTAGCGTTAGCAGACGCTGACAATGTCTAGCAGCTATTTTAGTCAACGAGTGTGCTGACCGCGGGGTGGTGTGTCAATTTACAGACAATGAAGAGAACATCTGCCGCACCGACTTCATCCTATTTTTCGAAGAAGGTAAGCACCGAAAGCACTCAGTCGACAGTTTTTAATGGAAAAGAGTCAAGGAGCATGCGTCGACAGCCACGAGCTGAACTCAAGCTGAGGTACCACTTGGAGGCCACCCCAAGATTTTCTCTGGCCCCCCCTGTGAACATTTTCTGGGGGCGCCCCTGCTGATGATATATTGGTTTGATTTTGGCCTGTTATTAAATGTTGAGTATGGGTGAGTGTGACTCAGCCCCTGCAGATTATGACAGAGATTACTCTCACACTGCAGCCACATAAACATGGTTTCTAACCTGGGATGAAACTCTGTGTTTAAGAGCTGGAGACCCTGAAGAGATTTCATTAGGGATTTAGTGTCCCACAATGGTCCACAAACGCTGCCAGAAGTGTTTTTCTGCAATCCAGTTTTAACATGGATTTTTTTTTATAACCGTTGCAAGATATGACTAGAACTCCTGCATCAGTACATTTTTAGTTTTTGTGCAGTTCAATATATATATATATATATATATATATATATATATATATATATATATTATATATATATTTTTTTATACCTGTGTTCAGAAAACAGATTTTTATGTCTCAGCTGTTTTTACTGCATTTATCTTTTCTATGTTTTTCAATCTGAGGGCAGAATATAGGCTTAGTGTGGGGGCTGAGGCCCAGAGAATGACCAAAAGACATCAGGTTTATCACTATGAACTGCCTGCAATATCTAGATACAGCACACACGCACACACACACACAGACCTGTAGGTGAAAACATTGCATTAATAAAAACTTTTGGGGAGTTTGCAGACTTCAGCGTGCAGATGACCTCTTTTTCCATAAAAGTGTTAATACCAGGAACAAACCTCTTGACATATCATTTCAACAGTCAGTGGGCACAATATATACAATAACTGAATAAATAAAAGTATTAATTTCATAACATTATTAACACAATAAAAACACTGCAGTGCCTGATAAATTGGATGTGGTCATAAGATATTTCCCATCTTATCACTTTATTAAACAACAGATCAGGGGACAATGAATTATACATCAGATGGTGAGACCTGCGGTGAATAAACTTGCTCTGTTCGATACATTTTCATAAAAGATTCCCGTCAGCTGCTATTCCTAGCCTCTGCTTTGGGACATAGAACATAGAGGCACAGAGAGATAAAGTCCTCTATCCTTCATAACATTTCGACCTTCGTTACCGGGTCGATGCAGCTTCTTCTTCTCTCCTGCAGTCGGACAGAGATGACTGACTGCTCCCCAAGGTGAACTCATCTGTGACGACTCAGTGGGTGGAGGGGGCATGAAAGGACAGGAAGACACAGACAAACACAACGATGCATACATACACAGTACACACACTATTTAATGTGTGTGACTAAATTGCTGCCACTGAAAGTGTCCACTTTATTTTCTGTGTCAACAGGATTTTACAACACTATGCACCAACGTTAAAAACCAACCAGGGAACAATCCAAACCAGTGTGTTGTGCTGTCCAAAAAACATTTAACAAAAGAGAAGTTTCCTCATTAATTTTCCTTTCCACCAGAATGATTCTCCACTGGGCCTGGGTTGTGTGTGTGCCCTGTATTTTTACGGTGGGGACATTTGTGTTGTCCCCATTTCTTCAGAAATGTTTGAGGGTAAATCTTTGGTTTTAGTGCAAAAGGTCAGGATCATTCACTTACAGGAATTTTTTCCTTAGCCAAGTTTGGAGTCAAAGCCAGACATTTTCTTCAGTTGTGCATGGTGTTTTTATGTGTTTATGTGTGTGAAGCTCTGTGAAACACATCACAGTGACGGGGTTAAACATTCAGCTGTGGATAAACCTGCATCTATAGAGCTGTAACCTTGTCTGTGATGCTTTAATAACCATCAGGGTTCATGTCTCACCCCTCCCTCTTCGCTCTCCACTCAGGCTGTCACTGATGTAAAGGTTGCAGCTAAAGGTCGACGGCAACACTCAGACGTTGCCGTGTTCATCCGGAGTGAAGACGTCAAAGTCCAACACCAAATAATCCCCTAGAGTGTGTCTCTAACCGCGCTGCTCTTTCACCCTGCATCACTCCTTCTCTTCTTACCTCTGCCACATGACGCACAGTGGCTGATTTCTGAGGGGCTGTAAAGGACACCGTGGTACAGGGGATGAGGCATGGCAAGTCAATTTCAGGAGAAAATGATGGCATCTGTCCTGACTCTGCAGTTCACTTTTCAATCACATCATGATGGAGCTACTGTGACACTCACTTTCTCTCTGTGCAGAGTTTTTCAAAGTACTCTGCTTTCTTTTTATCTACTTACAAGAATTGCCTTACACATCAAGCCGTACTAAACTGCAGTTTTTATGGATGTCGGCTGCAATGAACTAAATCAGCTGAGCAAAGACACATCGCAGGCAGATTATTTTCAAACATTTACTGTTCTACAGTGTTACAGCTTGTTGATCAGTCACCATTGCTCTGCTCGTTATAACATGCTTTCATTTATTGTTTCTGAAATACTAATTTTAAGGCATTTTCACGTGTCCAACCAAACGCCCAGCACTGTGTAGTGTCAGCCCACTGGACATACACATTACAGCCTCCAAGGTGTCTGTCAGCTCAGCTCATCTTACTGTAACCAGACTTTACTTAACATGACAAGTATGTCATGACACCATGACTCTTAGCTGTGCAGCTCAGTGCAGCTACACAATGTGGAGGTAGAATCAGTGAGAGCAATATCACACTGAAAGCGAATGTAAACAAGTAACATTACACCCACTGCTTTTCCCCCACACTTAAAGGGAGACTGTGCTGATTCCTATAATATATTATACATATTATATTCTATAAGGTGTGGTGTTTGTCTCAGGCAGAGACATGTCCCTCTGTCAGACACGACTTTCTGAGTTTTCCTGGAAATCTTTCTAAATTAAAGCAAAGCTTTCAGGAGAAGGAATTGCTTTACTACAGAATCTTATAATAAATAAAATGAAAAAAACCAATGACATAAAATCCACTGGGTGGGAAAGTAATATGCTCTGGTTGATGCTATCAGCTGCGAGTTGCATAAATTATAATTAGTAAGTGACCATATGTGGTCATTTACTAATTAGAACTAGCTGCACCCTCTGCAGTTTGTTCGTAAACTGCACTCAGGTCAGTTTTTATGCCACTTTGGGATTAATGCAACTGTTCTTCCTCTGTGGTATTTGAGCATTACATTCTTCCTGCCAATCAGATTTAATGCATTAGCATTAGTGTCAGTATGAAAGCTGCAGCTCAATCCTCATAAACTAAAAGACAATGCAACATGCCCTAAAGAACAGCTTTAAAGGTCCCAGATGTTTATGAGTATTGGCCTTTTTCCTAATGTGTTTCTGGGTATTTAGAAATATCTCACAATCATCGAACAGAACATTCCCAAACGATCCTCTGAGATATGAAAAAACCTGTTGTTTTGAATTAAAAAACATGAAATTCCCACGTCAGACGTCAAATAGAGCAAGAAATAGCTATCTGTGAACAAGCTTTTTTTTATTATAATTAAACAGGTCTTACAGGTGACATCAGTGCTGTCGATGAGGAAGCTGAAATTTACTCTGTCCTGTTTACTTTGACATCTTTTAAATGCAAATACTTGCAGATAGGATGGTGATAGATATATATGCATTAGATGAAAGAAGCAGGAGCAGGCAGGAGAATATATAACTAGAGTATATACATGCATACATATATGGTCATAATGCAACCATGAACTGGCACTTTAGAAATCCTGGCGAGCTCTTGATTTAATTCCTGTGGCTGGGAGGACTGAGCTCTGCAGAGAGATGAGGGCAGCTCTCAGTTTGCTCCTGCTTACGAATCGTGCAGAGGAGAAAATGCTGTGACTGTGATGCTTTTTCTTGAGACCATTGGCTGGAGTTTCTTTATGTGTTTGTTCACTCTGCATCGGTCACTGTGACCGTGCACTGACCCAGAGGTGAACGTCAACAGCACTGACGTTAGTTGACATCCAGTAATGAGAGCGGATGGCTGCAGCCACAGCAGATAGAGGTCATTTTAAATTAAACATAATTCCAGATGAAGTGGCTCAGTCATCAGTGCAGTGAAATATATTTGTCTTAGGGGCACTAAAAGAAAACTCCACTGACTGGTAAGCAGTCATGAAGAAAGGAAGGTCGCCACCGTTCAAAAGTCACACCTGCAGAGAAGCCAACACAACAGCTGAGTGAGTGCAGGCCAGTCAAGCTGCCAGCTCTCTGCTCACTTCATCAAGAGCTACCACTGTGAAGGAGCCCAGATGGCCAAGCACTCAACAACACACCCCGATTGTAACAAATTCTTTAGCGGGCATGGTCGGGATTACATAACCTGATTTATCTTGCTTGAGGAGGCAACAGCAGGGAAAATGTTCTTCCTATCACTCTGCTGATTTCTCTGGGGAGTAAAATTAGCAGCTTTTTCAGGCTGCAGTTAACCACCGTGGGGCTTTGACCATCACCAACATCATCAATCCATCCCAAAGGGACATGTGAATGTCTTAAAAAGGTTTAGAGTAATCCATTCGATAGTTTAGACCAAACTAGCAGGCGGATCAACAGTGCATCATAAACGTTCATACCAAATTTTCTCTAGTCCAGTGCTGAGAAACTTCACTGGAAAATGTAATGAATGTTAAGGGATTACCAAAGTCATCAGGATTCACTGAGGGAACCATGTGAGTAAAAGCTTCTCCACATTAAATCCAATCCTTGCAGAAATATTTCAGTCTGGAGCAAAGAGATGGATGACACATCAGCCTTAAGCTGCCACCACCTTGGAGACGCTGCTGCTGAGGGTGAAAATGAACTTCACCTCAGTCAGAGACCCATTTAGATTCTTCAAGGACGCCAGAGCACTGCTCTGTAACTGATCACATGTACCCCCAACAAAACCAGACCATTATAAGACCACCAAATTAAAATATGGTGTGAAGTCACTGCAGGCTGCTTAGAACACACATTTCTGTCTGGAATTAGGTTTTCGTGTGGTGCATCTCCTACTTTAGCACATCTGGAGTGGCCTTCTAAATAGAAAAGTACTGTATGTGTAAACAGGGTGAAACTACAGTTCTCAGGGTTAATTTTCTCTTTATCTTCCATCAGCATGCTGGATGATAATTATCCCTGCTATATATAAAGAGCTATGACATTTGACATGGTTGTGTTTATGATTTATGCATATTTACAGGATGATGTGGGTATCACAGTCAGATTTACAGTCCTTCAGGCGACTCCAGACTGCAGCCGAGCCTTATGTTAAAGCCTCAGGTTGGATTTACAGACAAATTCTTATATTTATTTCCATTTTATGCAGCTTTCTGGTTTCTCATAATTCTTTTACAAAGTCTTTTCTCTCACAAGCACAATATGTTCTGCAGCGTGTTGTTAGTTCCTCCTGCTCCTTTCTGCAGGGGAAACAACAGACTCCAGCTGGCCAAGAGAAAGCAATAGCTACTTATTTGGGGTGTAATTAACCTGATGACTTCACACACTGCACAAAATGCAGAAAAAAATACTTCAGCTCAACATTTTATGGTTTGTTAATGTAATAAACCTTTACTGATTCATAGTCATCTGCATGTGCTTTGTCTTGGCTTGAGTCTGTTTACTTTCACAGTTGCTTATAATGTCCAGAGACAAGATCCATTCATGCACTTTTCTTAAGATAGCTATGAAAAGTATTAGTAAGGCTGTGGTTTTCTGATTCCCCAGTGTGTGAGCCACCAGTCTGTTCAGCCTGGACCTGTTTTCAGGAATACAAGAGGTCATCCTGTCAGAATTAGGTCCAGTTCCACTCCAGACGTCTTCTGGAGGCTGCAGTTTAAATGAAGCACTGGCTCGACAGTGAACAGTCTGATAACACAATGTGGGACCGGGGTCACTGATCTGACCTGACCTTATTAGGTGGAGTGGGTAGCTGCTTTCCACATGAATTAAGCTTCAACTTTTTTACATTCATCTTAGTCCCAGTGGGCTGCAGCACCACAGCATCTCGGCCTAATGCCACCTTGAATAATATTAGTTCTACTCAGTGACATATCGACATCTGTTAACACTGGTGTCAGATCAGTACTCAATATTAGCAGCTGGCCTAACTATTCATCGTTGGATGTTTCTGGGCTGATCGAGTCACGTCCTTATCGCTGTAGTTATTCCAAACTGTAGGATCTCCCCTTCAAGTCCTTCCTTCCCTTCACCCACCTGTGGATGACTGTGTAAACTGCATCAAGGTCTTTTTTTATTCTATGCAATAAATAAACAGGGAAGTCCAGTTCTTCCTTTTCAGCTCCCTGCAGACAAACACATTGGATCTCTCTCTTTCTTCTGTGTTCACCTTCAGTTGCCTCTTTCATTGGCTCGGCCTCCTAAGTGTGTGATGCTTATGAATTCATGAGACGTTTCCCTCTGCTTTATCAGGCTCGTCGGTTCAGTCCAATCACCCTCTCTGTCTCTGCTAATCATCTTCTAGTTGTGCCTTTTCTGCTTGACCTCTCTTTCTATCTCCTCACTAATCATTGTTGACCTCCTTGTCTGTGTACTCATCACTAGTCGTCTCTGCCGCTTGTCCTTTCCTGTCACTCTATTTCCAGTCACTGCTCCTAAGGAATATCCAGTTAGAGTGCTTTCTGCTATTGACACTGACATAGCATCATAATGTCATCTTGTCCATAAGAATGTGTGTATATATTGTTTCTAGAGATTTCTTTAATATTCTTACTGCCTCACTGACTCCTGTCCTGGACTTACTGTAACTGAAGAGTTTTATTAAAGGTGTTTTTACATGTAATACAAATACAAGTTGATATTTTACAACTATTGAATTGAGCAAAGTACAGAACTAATCATTTTTATTAATTTAAGGCTATCAACCAGTCCATAGGGTGGACAAAGCAATGGAAACACCTGTCAGATCAACAGCATCAGTAAAGTGAGAGAACAGCTCTGAAACAGCCTGAACAGAAACTGAATATTCAGGTCTGTTGGGTCAGACTGCATTCATTTTATAGAACTGCATCTAATTGTTAAACTAAAAGAACATCAAATATAATGAAAGCAGAGGCAGGAGGATGAGGAAGAGGAGGAAGATGACATCTGGTTAACCTACGTGCCTCCTGCCTCTGCTCTGCTCCCCATAACTCACATCAGCGCACTCTCAAAGAACTGAAAGGGAGAAATGAAGCAGGAAAAGTAGGAAAAGAATGGAGGCATGCAGGAGATTCAGAGAGTGAAGAAGAGTGAGACAATCAGAAACATTGAGGGAGGATGTCCAGGGGGATTCATGTGCTGTCGGGACACTTTAAGGTGGAGGGAAGTGTGAAACACACAGATGTAGACAAGTGGAAAGTCAAACCTGAACCCCACTAATCCTGCACACTGCACCACACTTTCTCCGATCACACTGAAGGCCTCCCATTAGTCTTTTCTTCTCGTCCTCTGTGAACACACACACATACACACTGTCTCTCTCTCTCTCTCTCCTGAATAATTTACACCCACTGCTTCTCCCCCACACATCTCTGTCACCTCCTCTGTTTCTCTGTGGCCTGGGCATGGATGCTGTGAGTGTGTGTGTGAGTTCATTTGTATGTGTGTGAGTGGGTGATGTGTGTGGGCATCTTTGTTGTTTATGGGCTCCAGAAGCAGCTCAGACACACACACTGAGACAACAGTTTTAAGTTACAAGTAGCTCGGCTCTGCAGAAAGCCGCCCACTCCTGCTCAGGACTCAGTGTACAGCGGTGTGACAAACAGCAGAGCTGCAGGCTGCCAAAACACCACGACCACTCTGAACTCTGGGAAGACACTCTCACATCCAGCTGGACATGACGGGTCTACTCCCAGCAGATGAAAAGTTGCATCATGGTTAAGCACAATATTTTCACATAAAGAAATCTGATCTCTCTGTTATTATCAATCAGCACTTTGATTTATTATTGTTTCAGTTATTTTTCCAAAGAAAAACACCAACCAACATTTGCTGATTCCCATTATGGATTTAAGTTCAGTTTAAGTGCAAAAGACTGCTACATCATCATATTACGTCAATTTATCAACCACCTCACTGCCACACAAAAATCAATACTACCAACTATTAAAGAAGACCAATGTAAGAAACATTTTGTGGATTAACGTATTCTGAATTCCCACAATGGGGGATTAATAATCTATCTATCTATCTATCTATCTATCTATCTATCTATCTATCTATCTATCTATCTATCTATCTATCTATCTATCTATCTATCTATCTATCTATCTATCTATCTATCTATCTATCTATCTATCTATCTATCTATCTATCTATCCGTCTGTCTGTCTATAGTTCATATAGGCAGGTACACACAGGCCACCAAATGCCAACCACATACAGTCATGTCTACAATCACTAAAATGTCTCGTACAGGATTTAAGTGGAGACTTAGAATCGGCTCCGTGGGAAATATTTTACCAGGCTGAGCTGCTGCAGTGCTTTGAGTCGCGAACATTCAAGGGCTGCTGACTGACATGGCAGATAATAAAACATTTTCAGGTGTGTGTTTGACTTCTAGGTGCAGTTGTTAACCCTGCAAACAACCAGGTACCTGAAGAAGCTGCCACTATGGTTGATGGGAAGACAGAAAGTACAGTTGAGCAGCATGCAGAGATCCACTGTAGTAAAAGTAACTCAAAGTGAGCAGTTAACCCTTTACTGAGTAAGTGTGGCCTGCAAGGAGCAACTCCTGCCTCTGGGAATTTCTACTACTACTACTACTATTACTACTATTACTACTACTACTACTCGTAATAATAATAATACTAAAAAGCCACTGTCCTCTACCTGTTCAGCAGCAAACAGCAGACAGACACAGTCAGAGATGAGCTGTGAACACAGTGGAGCATTTAGCAGCCCACAGCACCAGAGATTTCCCTTAGGAGGTGGTGGAGACCAAACCCAGAGCTCAGACTGGGGGAATAGTGGGACACTACGACGTCTCATACAGGATTTCATCAGGTGAGTGCAACATGGCTCCAAATGAATGCTAATACTGCACTATTACTGTTAGGTGTGTAAACAAGCAACTGTTTGCTAACAATTACCAACTTAAAATGTATAGATGTGGTAAAATAGTGTTCACAATCTGCCAAAAACAAAACCTTAGTGGTTGTATTTTAAACATCAAAATGAAGATCACTTCAATAATGCAGCTCCATGCACATTTTTTAACAACTGAAGGTATCTATTATGTCCTAGCTAAGATCACATGACAAAAAGTACCAACTCTGCAGATGAATTTGAATTTATTGTTATAAATTTCTGGTCAACAGTTGGAGGGACCTCAAGTGAGAAAGGCGAACGCTACATGGATTAAACAGAAGAAGGCAGCCTGGGGTTTATTGGCAGCTTATACTGTATTCTATTGTGATGTTCTGAATGAAAACAACTTGGTTGAAGATTAAAGAGAAATAAATCAGCTGCTTGTGATGAAAGCAGGAAAAGAGGATCAGGGCTTTAGGAGGCACTCATGACAAAAAACTGCTTCACCTGGGTCTTGGATGGTTCAGTGTAAATGATGGGGTACACATTATCTTTGACATTTTGATTTAAAACAGTGAGGTGAGCTATAAAACATTATCAGTGATCTTGGGGTGAAAAAAGAGAATTGATTTTCAGATGGAGGTAGAATGGGAGTCACAGGGGAGGGAAGCTCCTGAGGAGGGGAAAGGAGATCAGGACTGATATGGGACAGAGAAGCCGGGATTTAGCAAGAGCTGGGTTGATTGATAGATTGTATGCCAGAGCCCACCTTCACTGAACACATGAGACGGTGAAAACACAGAAGAAAACAGGATAGAGACAAAGATGGAAATGAATATTTATACCAGGACTATTATCTTCATGTCACCAAAACATAAACATCAAATGTTCTTTGTTAAATTATTGCTGTTGGGGATTTTATGCCTTTATTCACCGGGCAGGGATGGAAAGATATTTCCTACACACATATAGGAGGGTTTAGATTATTAGAGAAGACAGTAGCATTGACTTTTACACTCAATACTTTTGGACTAAATGATATTCTAACAATTGTTTACTGTAAATTCAGAGGTTATAGCTGCTCCATTTTAAGGGTTTAGCTCGTTCATTCATGTCCACAGTCCTCCTGTGTTAAACCAAGTGTTTAGGAAAGGAAGCAAAACAGTGGCACTAAAGTAAAGAAAACAGAAAATTATTATGTAAAAATAATGGATCATAAAACAACATTAAAGGGACAAAAAATCAGTGGGACAGTCGGGAGCCAGATCAGTGTTGTCCTACACATGGTTTGGATTACAGAAGAAGAAAACGCTCCCTGAAATCTGATCCTTTAATCCATACCCTCTTATTCCTTAACAAACATCACATCCCCCTTCTGCTCAAGAAATATAAGTGAGCTGATCTATGCAGATGTAAACACTGTGTCTTTGGGATGGTATTTAGGAAATTGTGAAATTGATTGTACTGGTGGGAGACCATGTGTGTGCACCTCACAGATGGCTTATTTGTAAAATGGATGTAAACAGGGACTGTTACTAAAATGAGATTTTGTTGAGTGCAGATGCAGTTCTGAATAGAGATGAGGCTCCAGCAGCAGCTCTTGTATTGATTTAACAGGTGATTTTATTGTCAGTTAGCAGCACAAGGAAAATTTAATTTGCAACTTCTGGGTCAATGCTAGATAAAAACAACAATCCATCCATCCATTCTCTATACTGTACCTCTTAGTCCAATTCAGGGTCAATTGGCATTAGACCCTGAATGCAGCATGCAGTCTCAGCATACGGTGGGTGAGAGGCAAAGTTTCCCCATATAAAATAAACATCACTCCTTAATTCTGCATACAATTACCTCCATGAACACATTGTCCTAATAGGAGTTACAGATATTCACCAGTTGGGCTCATCAGTTTTGCACACAGGTAAAACATTATAACAATAAGGAAAAGCTGTGTTTCAGCTCTAACCCTAAGGCAATTTAGAAATTCCTTATGTATTAACATTTAATAAAAAAGCCACAGCAACAACACAGGGTACAGCGTGAACAGGAAAGTGATGTTTTATACTAGTTTCCTATTGCACAGATATTATTGTAGATGTTACTATCAGGAATGTCAAACTACATTTCATGCTGTCTTCAGTGTGTTTATTGCAGCCTTCGTGTGCAATACACAGGCATAACTAACGTGTTATACTATGGGAGACCATTATGATTAGGGCAGGGCATCAGGGAGGTGTCTTAGTGAATTAAATCTATTGTTGCTGTTCTTTTCTCTCTGCTCTATCCACTCACCCCAACCGGTCGAGGCAGATGGCCGCCCAAACTGAGCCCGGTTCTGCTGGAGGTTTTTTCTTCCGTTAAAGGGAGTTTTTTCCTCTCCACTGTCACCAAGTGCTGCTCATAAGGGATTTGCTGGGTTTTTTGTTTTTGTGAAGTGCGTTGAGATGATTTGTGTTGTGATTTGGCGCTATACAAATAAAATTGAATTGAATTGAATTGAATTCAATGTGTACCCACTGCACACAGTTCATATTGTACACTATGTGTTATTTGTACATGTTTGGGTGAGATCAAGCTAAAACAACAGTATTGTTTGGGCTGCTCTGTGCTCTGGTCCAGTTTATTCATCTACTTAAGATATTTCTCTGATATCTAAGGTTTTTACATGTAGGCATCTGCAACTCATCCAGAACTGTAAAATCTGAAGAGATATTACAGCTGAAACAATGAATAAATAAAAAAACACCAAATTGCTTCTGTGTCATAGAGGTTTGTATTGTTAAATCTTTGGGTTCTGCAGTTCCAGGACAATCAGCTAACACATGGAATAAGAAGAGACCACACTCTGCTCTGGGAAATTGCTATAGGCATTTTCATCAGCATCATCTGCGACTGCATCAAAGTAACAGTCGTCGACTGCAGCCCTACAGAATACAGATTTATGACCAGAATGGAGCCTCAGAAAAGCCAATTGTAAATTATAACACGAAGATGATTCTCTTGATCTCCAGCCAACAGTCTGATCTGAAATCCGCCAGGGGATGGGTACAGAAATGTTTTCCAATAAATAAACAGACAGAAATTTAATTATTCCCCACTTTGCTTGGGGCCTCCAACAACAAACCCTGAACCAATCTGATATCCACAAAAGCAACACATACTGAAGTGTGAAAGCCAAGCAGTCACTCAGGACAAGAGCTGAAAAGAGCTGAAGCAGTTTCAGAAACATTTAATCAAATTATAGTCTCATCCATTAACATTGAGGTGTATGTGACTTACAGAACATGCATGTAAGACCTAGGACTTACGATGGTCTGCTTCAGGTTGCAGGGAACTCACACTGATGTGTGAGATCTTTGCTTTTCACAGCTTCAACTGCAAAAACAGATTTATCAGGCTGTAGCCACAGGTTTTGGGTGCAACCCATAAATTTGTCCACTTTTGTAGTTTGTAAAACAATGAATGTGTTTTGGTCTGTGTGAGTGTGTCAGTGAGATTGTACAGTCTACAGTCGTTCTGCTGTTATCGTGAAAACCAGTAACATTAGGAAAACTGACAGAATTCTAGGATTTCCAGCAAAATATTGTGTCGTCAGCTATGTCAGCCTTATTCCTCTGCTTTGATTCTGTTAACTGTGGTTTTCTTTCCCTCTGTGCACTAAAGGAAAGTGCGCAATCAAAAACTAGTGAAAGAAAAAAAACAGGCCTGTTGCTGCAGGTAATCATTGTCGCCGTTGTATAAAAGTCGCTGGGTTCACCCCCAGCGTGTGTTATAATGACACTGCAGGCCTCCCTCTTCTGATATCAAGGAACCCAATGCTGTCATGGTTTGTATACAAAATTGTATGGATCACGACTCCATCAACAACAAGACCCTGAAGCAGAGTACAAGCTCTTCGCCAGCTTTATTTGGAAATAACAGAAAGAAAAACTAGGAGGGTCTCAGCGACCTGGAGTGATGACAGTCTGACCAAGAGATGAGCTGCAGAGGGTGGTTGCTCCGAAGGCCAGACCCAGTACCACCTAGTTGGTCTTCGGAGATGAGTTGTCGTCCGTTTGGGCCCGCAGAGCAATATCTGGCGGATGCTTTTCCCTCGGCGGTCTGACCGAGGTCCGGGTAGTAGAAACTCAGAAAAGGGAACGAAAACATATGAATGAATGGCAGTCACAGAGCAACACGGTTTAACAGGAAAGGTGACACACCTGACTCTCCCGGAAGGAGGGAGCACAGTCAGCGTCACGCCGTTCCCTTTGGGTGTCCAAAACAACAGTCAGGAACTAATCCACATTAGAATAAGCGTCCCCCCCCCGCCGAGTCTTAATCCTCACCGTGGAGACGCCAGGAACCGAGAAACAACGTTAACGCCAATGGAGTTGTACCACCAGTCGATAGCGTAGTAACCCGGCCGTCGAAGAAAGCTGGGGACTCCTCCGGTCCTCCTCGAAGTAAAGACTGTTTCCCGTATACAAAAAACACCCCTAAGTTAGTAAGGGCAGAAACACAGTACCTGTCGAAACTGAATGATTCCTCCGATCAAACAGTGGCCTTGATTTCGAGCACATCCGTCGTGAAACACCTTCGCTGAATGGCAACAGACAATCCGGCAATTTGTGATCCCTGCAATTTAAACCCTAGGTCACAGGTGACACAAATCAGCCATTAAACAAAGTCACATGTATAGTCCAAAAACTTCCCGTAGATCCTTCAAAATAAAAAACCTCCAAACCGGAAATCAAATTTCCGGAACATGACAAATGCACCGTAAAACAAATTCTACTGAGTCGTCTTTCTCTTATCGTCACACACCGTAATTGAAAGTATGGATTATAACGACACGGCTGAGTGGAAACCACAACATCCAGCTGGAGGGACGGGAGAGTGACGGATGGTTGGAAACTGTTCCCAGCAACTTTGTTCTCAAGAATATGTAAACATGTATGAGTGGAAATGACTGCAGGGTTTGTAGTGAGCTGAAGCCTTTTACACATGTGCTGATATCTTGCCTTTACCAGTCTGCTGACCAAGAAGAAGCTCCATCACATTAGACATTTTTACACATCATTACCTATCATCAATCTGAACAGCAACAACAGACTGATTTTTATCTCTGTCTGCATTCAGGTCTGTTTGTTTATGACAAACAACGAAGAAGCTCTTACTATATATTTTGGGTTTTGAGGAGAGTGTCTGAGTGCTGAGCACACACTGTGAATCACACAGAAGAAAAACATCTGCCCAAACACAACACACCTCGAACACATTACTGAAGGTTTGTCAAAAGAAATGGATTTTCCAGGCAGTGGGAATATCTGAAATGTTCCCTGAACTTCCAACAAATCAGAAAAACAAAACCTGTATGTGTGGAATTATTTAACATTTAGCCCGATTAATCCTGTTGCTGTCCCAAGAGGTCAGTGACTGAATGAGTGTTCAGTCTGGTAGATAAAACTATATCTAATGATAAAATAAATACATATTTATGCCTCTTTTTGAGTAAATTACTATTGATGACAGGAAATTACACCTCTAAACTTTCTTTTCTGACACCAACAGCCCCTGGGACTTCAGCAGCTGTCGAGTGTTTACGCTTCTCAAAGACGTCAACTTTTTAAGCCCTTTACTTTGCTGCACAGTATCATCGTGAAACACATTTATTATACTACACATCACCACAAAAGCCAAAAGTGTTTTCTATTCATCTTTATCACGGTCGGATATTAATGACCAGTCAATGTTGAACATGTTTTAGTGACTTTATCAAATCAATGCGGCCTCACTGTGACATGATGTATACTTAGACTGAAACCCAATTAGCGTGCTGTCTCACTTCAGTGCACCAAACAGAGCAGCTGCCAGATCATCTGATGACAACAACATCCGAGTACAAACATTTGACTTTAGTGCTCTAAACCGCTGCGCCTGCACAGAGAAACCACATGGAGGCCAGTTTTAAATAAGCTCACATTTTAATGTGTTTGGCCACGTTCATATTAAAACGGTCATAGATACATGCTCCAGCTGTGCAGCTCAATCAGATGGCTTTGCTTTCAACGTTACCTCTCGTTGATTTCCCCTCAGATTTTCCCAGGACACAGCTGAACGGGATGAACAGGGACAGTGGTGCATCATCCATGTGTGTCTAAGCTCTCAGTTAGAGAACAAGTGTTGGTCCTTTTGAAAACTATTTTTGTATTAATACACTGGAGGAGTAACTCTGTGCCCTTCACAGGGAAACATCTATGCATCTATAATGTTGTAGTGTGTAAGAGCTATTTCTGTACTGCTCCCAGAAGGACCAGACAACAAAAAAATACTTAATATTTAGTTAACAATCTAATGGAGCTCTGTTTGATCACTGTAAAGAGAGAACAGCACAGTGGAATCTGGACTGAACTTCCAGATCATTTTCTGCTCAGGATGTTTTTAACTTCTTAATATTTTTACTTCTGTTACTCCTTCCTCCTCCTCCCACCTGACATCCCTGTGCTTTCTTTGCTCCTTTATTAATCCCTAAACTGTGTTACAATGTTCCCTCTCATTCCCGTAGCACTAAGTACTGACGCTCTGTAGGTAGCATCACTATGTGACACCCTGGGATCAGCAGGCTGCCGTGCTTTCTGTGGGCGACAGTCAGCATGAAACCACAGTGAAGCCTGGAGTCTGCCTGGACTCTTCCATCGACAATGTCTCTTCAGTCTGACTGAAATCATTCTGGCTACAGATTCTAACTTAACTCTCTGACAAGACGTGTTTACAGCTACAGGATAAAGTTTTCTGACATGTACGAAGCGGTTCCACCTGCTGTGAGGTGTTTAATCTGCCGGAAATAGAAAAGAAGAAGTTTGTTTGGTTTGGTTGATGGTTTTTGATGGAGTCAGGCTTCGTTCTTCTATTGAAACACTCTCTTATAAGTCATATTAGCTACAGATCATGTTTCTGTCCCAACCTGCCACCTAATGTTCCCCCATGTGTTAAATGTTTGATTTTTTTTAAACCAAATGATTTAATTCCTGTCTCATCACACGTATAGAACAAAGTGTACAGTTTTATTGAGCAGGATTTGTATGCGAAATGAAAGTCTTCCCTGCTGAGGCCAGATTCTGATGCTCAGATCACAGATCATGAAGTGAGACATTTGTGCCACAAAGATTTACTATAATGAACAGTGTGGATCTCCTGCTGAGCTGATATTCCCTTTAAAATCTCTTTCCTGATGTTGCTTAGAAACATATTCCCTGTCTCCAGTGCTCACAGCTGGACTGACGAGGTGTAAACTCTGGCTGCTTATTTTTCTGCAGCTTGATTTGTCCTTGATGAAGCTATAGCATGATCACATTACACACATACATCACTTGGAGTGTGGTTATTTATGTTTTAAACACAAAAATACACAAAAAATGTGCACATTATTACCCACATCAATTAACAATCTCATCAGGGAAAACATTACTACTGAAGGCCAAGTCTATTCGTAGTGTTTATTTATTTTGTTACCTTTTTTTCAAAGCCTGGGGGCATTTTGGCTTCATGAACTATGGTAAACTGTATCAGATGCAATCCATCCATCCATCCATCCATCCATCCATCCATCCATCCATCCATCCATCCATCCATCCATCCATCCATCCATCATCTATACCCACTTATTCCTAACCAGGGTCACAGGGATCAGCTGGAGCCTATCCCAGCTCTCTCTGGGTGAAAGGCAGGGGTCCACCCTGGACAGGTCACCAGTCCATCACAGGGCCACATAGAGACAAACAACCTCACACACTCACACTCACTCCTATGGGCAATTTAGAGTCACCAATCAACCTGACATACATGTTTTTGGACTGTGGGAGGAAACCAGAGTACCTGGAGAAAACCACTCAGCCACCATGCTGCCTCAGACGCAATCAGCACATTAAAAACATTAAACATTAAAACCATCTTAAATCAAAACATGGAGGTGAGATCTAATCTGTGACTGAGAGTAAAACATTGATAGAGTCAATACACAATCAGTAGATCTTATTGCTCCTTTCATAGACGAAGTTCTTGAGTTCTGCAGGGTCTTACAGAAAGGTGCATTGGATTTTTAGTCACTACGAAAAACCAAGAGACACTGCACACTGTTAATCACAGGTATTTAACAACATTTCAATCCTCAGGCCTTCAACAGACAAATTAGATTCAATAAGTTCGACCTGATGAAGCTTTGAGGACCCAAACATTGTGTTTTTCTGCCTTTTTAGCCTTAAATCTGTTATGGTGTCTGACGCTGCTTAGTAATAACATCATAACTGACTGAGTGCAATACAAAACAACATCCCATCAGCCATCTCTGCACCTTCTAAAACGTGTGTGATAACTCACATATTGCAGCTATTGAGTATGTGTGTGTGTGTGTGTGTGTGCATGTGTGTGTGTGCGTGTGTGTGCGTGCATGTGTGTGTATGTGTGTGTACAGTGACATGTATTCTGAGGAGTGTTTTTATTCCCAGTGCCTTCTGCTGCACCGACTCATTCATCTTTACTACATGTGGTGTGTTTCAGGTCTCGGAGTAATCATTTTAAAGGATAACAACACCAGAACCATTACTTTGAAACAACCTTTTGTCATGTTTATTGGTTAGTAAATTAAAGAGTGAGAGCTCTCAGGCTTGTACATGAGTCTGATCCCTTCAGTGAATCAGCATGAGAGGAGAAAACATGAAGGAAGAAGCAGGTTGTGTTGAAGCTTTGAGAGAGCAGTGCAGAGACTAAACTAAACACAGCATTGATGAGGAAAGTCTAAGGGTAAATAAAAACTACACCAACACGGAGAATGTACAGACAATAACTGCTAACTACTAATTTAAGTCTTAAAGCTGCTAAAAAATTCATTAACAATACTCAAACCGATGCTGGTTGGATTAAAAAGAATTAAAGGTTTTGTTCATTGGCACCATGCACCACCATCTGCCAGCATCTACGATGAAAAGTACTCAAAGCTTCAAATCAGAGGGCGACAGTATTTGCTGCATTGCTGCTGCCGATGCACTGATGTGTCTGTCAGTCTCACGCTCCATTCTTCCCTCACTCATGAACAAGACCCTGAGATACATAAACTCCCCCACCTGAGGCAGGATCTCGCTCCTGACCTGGAGATGGCAAACCACCTTTTTCCGGTTGAGAACCACGTCCTCGGACTTGGAGGTGCTGATTCTCATCCCAGCTGCTTCACACTTGGTTGCAAACCGCCCAGATGTGCACACTGAAGTTCCTTGCTTGATGGGGTCAACATACAGTTTGAAAAACAAAGTTGTCAAAAGTTCTGACTCATTTCTGACTGATCAGGCTGCATGATTTTCTCTCATTTTACACATTAAATCCACAAACAACAAATCCCCAAAAGCACCAGAGACCAGGATTCATTCTAAGTTTTCAATCATGTAACTCACCCAGCTGCAGAACAGCCTATGGAGCCTACATATTCATAAATAATGACATGAAAATTAGCTCAGTTTGTCTCATCTAACACATAAAACCCATACTTTTATATTTCACTACAACGTGGCACCAAAATAAACCAAAGTGCTATAAAATAGACTCGATGTTGTAAACATCTGTAGTCATGCAAAGACAAAAGGTAACAGTGACAGTGGAGAAAAAAATAGAAATGAAACAACTGTCACATTTTCAACAGAGCTAAGAATAGGACATAAGGAGAGGACGCTAAGAAAAAGAGTGAAGCTGCACCAGGATTCACTGAAACTTTTCTCTCTCATTCTTCCAGTTTCAGCTCTAACTATCATATCAAGGATATTTCTACAAATGGTCAAAGGACAGGTTCAGGATTTTCTAAGTCTGTCTTAAAACAACCTTGCTGTGTCTTCTTCACATAGACCTTGAAGCTTTTCACCCAGAACACAACTTTAGTAAGTGACATAATGGTCTCAAAGTTCATCTGAAGCATATATGAAACTTTAGGTATCCCACTATGATGAATGAAATCAGTATCTTTCAGAATGAAACTATTTAGTTCTTGACTTCCCTGGATAGCTGTGGGGTTTTGGCAGTATGTGTATGTGGATAGTGTTGAACCTGAACCGGTTTATTACAAACGTTAGAGAAACAGTCAGACTTTGACTTTGAGAGGGACCCCACATAGATGTATGGGAGATGTCTGTTTTATCTATATCTTAGAGAAAAGAAACACCTGAGATCTATAATGTCACAGTCATGTGCTCAAAACCTTAGTAGTGTGTGTTTGTTTGTGCGACTGAGAGCCATCCATCTCCCACCCCGGCTGCCCTCAGTAATTACAATGGGCCTGCCTCCCCTCCATGCCAGCTACTCCCTCATTATGCTGTGTTAGAGTGTTGTGTGTGTGCATGTGTGTGTGTGTGTGTGCTTATCAAAACCCAAACACCACCTCCTCCGCTCCCTGGTAATGATGCTCTACATCAGCTGTCACCTTTTCTGAGTTGAAACAATAGGCCTGGGGTGAGCGCTCACACACACACACACACACACACACACACACACACAGTAGCCATGTTTTTAACAAAGGCGATTGCTTCAAAGGTTCACATGTTTATATGCAGGGGCGCCCAGGGTAAAATGTGTGTAAGTCATGATTTTGATCATTAAGTGACTAACACACCACCCTCATACGTAGAAAAGAGTTAAAACAAGAACAATCACACACATGCGCACACAGTTTCAGGACACACATCACTGCTAGGTTTCAAAAACACCACAGCTCTAACTTTAAATGTGCATTAACTTATATTTAAAAACCAGTCTGGTCCCTGCAGGTACCCAGATCCAGGCCCTGGTGTCTCTCAGCTATACTAGCCAGTAGTGGTTTCCAACAGCAGCCATGGAGGAGTCTCTGCAGCTCAAAGTGGGAAACAGTGACTGCCAGAGCCAAGAGGCGGCGTTCTTCAGCACAGAGAGAGTGGGACAAAGAAAGAGCAACAACCAGGGTTAACATGGCTTTGGCTTTTTCACATGGAGAGTGTTCAAAGCAGCCAAAGGAC